>NC_083351.1:165584575-165884575 GCF_030254825.1 Meriones unguiculatus
CCAAATACAACCAACCAAAATACAAACAAACAAACAAAACCAAACTCAAAGCAAAACAATGTGGTGGCGCGTGCCTTTAATCCCAGGCTAGCCTGGTCTACAGAGAGAGTTCCAGGACAGCCAGGGCTACACAGAGAAACTCTGTCTCAGAAAAACAAAACAACAACAACAACAAACAAACAAACAAACAAACTTGAAAGGCTGCAATGCCCCAAAAGCAGAAAGTGAGCCCGTGAGTGCTACAGAGCTCTCTTACCAGCATATACCAAAAATCTATCATTTTCCTCTTAGATCATTGAGTTTGGGTGTACAGTGGTATATAACTTGTCTCTTGGTCTTCGGATCGCAAGAAGTCACACCTGACCCTGATAGGCAGAACAGAAGTACAGAAACCTTGGACTCCGAGGTAACTTAAGTGTGGAAGCCAGGTACCGTGAACCTGGTTCTCTGTGGTGGAGGAAAAGCCTGCAGAGAAATCTGGGAGGCCACATTACAAACGAACTCACTCCTGTCTTCCTCTCTCTCACCCTTAGGCACGGGCACCCTGGGAGAGACTGTTACTGCAAACTTTCCTTGCGGTTTGAACACATTCTTGTGAGCAACAAAGGAAAAGAAACCCTGGGTGCCACTCAATGTCCATAGAAGAAAAGAGTGTGCCTTTTCTTTCTTCTGTTCTTTTTACTAGAAGCAAGTGGTGCTCAGGCAGCCATCTTGGATCATGATGTGCAGTGGCAGGTCAGCAAGACAAAATTCCCAGTTTCTAAGAGGCTTTGGGATGTTGCTATAGAGCTTTGTTCACACAAGGAAGAGAGAGACATTAAACACCGATGTCTGGACCATTCTGCCCGTGCCAAATGTAAGCACAATTTTATAAGCCGTGTATAACACGTTTGACATATGTGCATTTAATCTTCACAATGCCAATAATATAGCTCATTCACATCCTCATTATACAGGTTAGCCTGTCCAAGGTCACAGACTCCAAGCAACACAACCAGGATTTTTATCCTTTTCTGCCTTACCTTTCAAGCCAGGCTCAAGTAACTCTTTCTTACTTGCATACTTTGTGGCAAAGACTACCATTTCCTTCTAGACCTGTCTTCCTGTTCCTTCTCACAGAATGGAAACTGCAACTTTCTTGCTGGACAGACCTCCAACCACAAAACATGCCATTTCCAGCCTCCCTTCAAGTGTGGGGGGTCACTATGTAGCCACAGTCCCATGCGGGGAGGGGAGCGGAGTCTGTGCAAGTTCTGGATTGTTTTGGAAGGGGCAAGAACACTGTTTCCCCCTCTCCTTCCTCCCTAGTGTGCAGGCCCTGGGTACAGCAGCACATTTTCTTGGCAATTCGGATCAAGGCTTGGAGGTGACACCCTAAGATGATCCCTTAGACAGTGTCACAGCACAAAGTTGCCATGTCACCTGATGACTGAAAATTCCAAGACTCAAAGCTCGAAAACTGCATGCTGTCCTTCCTATGCGACCAGGCCCACTGCAGACACACAGAGTTGGCGCCTCAGGAAAGCTCCGCAGAGAATACCTGGGACAGCTGGACGGGGGCTGCATGAGGTGAGTGAAAAGTACAAGAGTTATTAGGAAAGAGATGCAAAGCTTCTGTTTTCCGGGTCTCGATTTCTAAAGTCAAAGGGACGACGGAAAGCCATTGCTCATCAGCTCTGCTCCACACCACATCACTTCCTACCCTTCTGCCAGCACTCGGAGCTGTTGTAGGCACCTGGAGGACAGACACGGTCTCCGGGTCATTTTCATGCTTCCTCAGCGTAGACTTTGCATGTGGCAAGCAAGCACCCTCCCTGCGTGTTCTGGGTGCTGAATGCACCCGGGTCGAATTTAGTGAAAGGCGATCAGATAGGAATTATTTGTGAGCTAGAGGCCCCTCTGGTATGGTGATAAGGGGCAGTGATTAGAACGACCTTGATGAAGAATGGCAAAAACACAGCGCTGGCTGCTGTGTGTCCCCTTGTGTGCTGTGACAGACATTGCCAACGGATCGAGGCACACTTGCTCCCCAGGGACAGCTGTGGACCCTCAGCCCTTTCTCCACACTCAGCGCTCACAGTGCCGATCCTCACACCGACACTGAAGCTAGACAGACGGTGAGAGGCTAAGCCATATTGAGTACCTTGTGCCGGTCTAGCTTAGCCAGAAGTTCCAGGTCAGTCCTGTCGGAGACCCCACCGTGAAGGACAAGGACTTTCTCGTCAACCAGAGTGGCCAACGGGAGCCAGCAGAAGACGTCTTGAAGGGTCCTGAGGATTTTCTTCCCGTGCGTCTGAAAAACGACACCGGCAGGATGTTCAGCTTCACGGAATCGGGGTGAAGGGGTAGCGAGACGCTGAGAGGGGCAGACCTTGTACTTATGCATCACTTCCTTGGTGAAGCCGTATCTGCGCACAGAGGCAAAGCACACGGGAAGATGCGTTTAGTGACAGAAGCCAGGGCGCCATCGCGTCTCATAAAAATGTTTATTCTGTTCGTGTGCCCTCAAGACATGCAAAACAGAGGCAGAAATAATCACCAAGAAGTTCAGAGTTTTGTCGCTATTTCTGGGTGGAGAAATTACGAGACATTAGAATTCTTTTCTTTTTGTTTATCTAGATTTCCTACCCTGTGTGAATTGAGTTTTTGTTTACAAGCTTAAAGAATTTTGTTATTGTTTAAAGCTAAAGATATTAACATGTAAAGATGTAATGTTCTTATTCCAATGGTAAAATAACATGGAATTAAAAAATATTATATAGCGTGTGTTCTTTCATAAATTAAAAAACTTTTATTTTTAGCTCAAAATTGAACCCAGGGCCTTGTGCGTGCTAGACAAGAGCTCCATCCCTGAGCTGCAACCCTAGCCCTAGGAAAACTGTGTTTAAAAGGCTCTAAAGTAGGGCACTCTAGAGAGGTAACATTTTACAGCTGAAAGGAAGCACCCAACAGCTGGCGGGTCTGGGCTTGTACCGTAAGTTCACAAGGTGGTCCTCGTGGTTTCCTCGGTTAAGGTGGAACTCTTTGGGGTAAACCAACATGAAGGCAAACAGAACCATCAGGACCTCCACCGAGTCCTTGCCTCGATCCACAAAGTCACCGTTGAACACGTACGCCCTCTCTGGCGATGGTAGACCGTTCTTCCATTTGGAGATGAGTCCACGGAGAGCCCATGGGGTAAGAGAAGAGAACATTAGGTCAAAGGCAGCAGGCAGCACGTGACGGCTAAGTCAGAGCCATAGCCAGGCCTCTGATCCCTGCTTTCTCCACATGGGAAATAGCAGCAAAAGGGGAACTATTTCCCCCCACAGTGTTCTATTCCCTTCCCAAAGAGCTGAGGTTTGGAGATGTCCATCAAAATTGACGCTTGATGCAGAGACACAGCATTGCTGTGTGGCCTGGACCAATGGATGCTGCGCTCGTGACATGGAAGCCACTTTCAAGTTCCATAATAGTGCTAGCGACTGCCTTGGACTCATAGGGGTTAAATAAGATAATACCAGGCTGAGCCAGGTAGCCTACACCCGTAATCACAGGAAGGCAGGAAGGATCAGGAGTTCAATGTCAGTCTGGGCTACAAAGTGAGTCAAAGAAGGCCATTCTGGTCTACATGAGACCTTATTTTTTTTTTTAAAAGCCTTTTAAAGAACATATATATAATTTATAAAATGATTTGAAAATTCAGTACACATACAAAGTAATTGTACTAATAAAATATCACATATGTACGTTGTCATGTGTTCTACTTATAGCTAAAACTGATATAAAAACAAATTGATTATAAAAACAAACTTTGGATGCTTCCACAATGATCTTCTTTATTTGGAAAAATAGAAAATCAGTTACTAAATAACAATAACGCTTCCAACTGCTTATCAAGCTAACATTTGGATTTGCCTAAAATTTACAAAAGTAGAGCAAAATAGAAAGCAAAGCTGACTTTTATACCATGTGTTGGTATGTAAGCACACGATGTCATTTAAAAATAATATTATAGAAATATAGGCATTTGGGGCCTGAGAGATGGCCCAGCAGTTAAAAGTAGGGGCTGCTGTGGGCTCTGTTGCCTGTTTTTCAATCCCTTCCTCCTGGTGGGGGGCCGCCTGGACAGGCCACAGAGGAAGAGGATGCGCTCAGTCGGGATGTGACTTGATATGCTGGGGTGGGTGAGTGGGGTCCCCTTCTCTGAGGAGTAGGGGAGGGAGAAGAGAGGAACAGGGAGGGAGGTTAGAATCGAGAGGAGAGGTGGGAGGGGTCTACAATCATGATGTAATTAAGGGCTGCTCTCCTACAGACAACCCAGGCTTGAGTCTCAGCATTCACATGGCGGCTCACAACCATCTGTAACTCCAGTTCCAAGGGGTCCAGTGCCCTCTCCTGGACATTCATGCAGTGCACAGAAATACGTGCAGGCATAAAACAAAACAAAACAAAAAAATTACACAAATAAAATAAATATTTCTAAATACAAGCAATGGCTAAGCATTTGTGTAATGGAGAGTATACCTGAGCTTTTAAAATAAGCCTCAGAGCAAGAATGCAACTTAATTTGAATGTTCATACCTTATAAAATATGAATATTAAGTCATCCAACTGGCCATGTAGATCTCCTAACAAAGAAAAAGAATTTTAGCTCATGCTGACCCTTACTTTAACAAGAAAAATACTGTGCCTGCCTGAAAGTATCAGACAAAGTTAGAAACCTACTAATTTAGAGAGAATTGCTTTGATGTCACCTCATTGCAAATGCAGTTATTATTGAAAAGCAGAAAACAAACAGTAAAGACTCGTGTTGTTACTGCAGCAAAGGTGGGGCAGAATAGTACAAGGCACTGCTGGGGCCTTAAAGCACTTCAGTTAGAAGCTGACACTCACTTGTGGACCAGTGTTGGGGGACTGTTCAAGACAATTTACAAAATCCAAACCTTAACAAGAAATCTCCTTCCCACATGTGAAAACAATGATTTTTACATTTTAGATGCTTGCAGGGTGAGCAAGACCTAGCCACTGGACCGGTTCATACCCATCGCCTGCATCTCCCTGGGGGGGGGGGGGCGGAGGGCGGGGTTCCGTCTGCATGGATGCTACTGAGCAGACAGAAGACCATTCGGCACAATGGTCTCTCTGTGACAGGCATGTGCAGGATGGAAATAATAACTCTGTAAGCCTTGAAGTTTCCCAAGTACCCAGAAATACAATGTCTGCTCATATAAAAAGGCTGGGTGGGGTTTCTGGTTTGTTTGTTTGTGGTTGATTGTTGCAGCCATTTTGTTCCTAGTGTGGAGTGTGAACTTGGAGTCACTAAGAACTGCTCTGGACCACGTCTCCTTAAGTAAGTGAGGGACAAGTACGTGAATGGTCAGCTGAAGGGGAGATGCTTGAGCTTGCTCACCTGCTATCTCTCCTCCCTCTGGCTCAGCTCCTTCTCCTGTCCCCTCTCTGCGGTAGGCTTTTCCGAAGTGTGTCCAGCCAGGGAATGGCGGCTCCCACCAGCACTTACCACACACTGTGACCTCCTCGCTGTAGCAGGTGGAGACCCGGTTGATGTTCGGTAGCTGGGCCAGGTGTTTTCTGGCCTCATACAAAAGATTCAAGACGTAGCGGGCATGGAGCTGCTACCAGGAGGAAGGGGCGGGATGCAACGACACAGCACCATCAGGCCCCGCTTTTGCCGGCGAATGTCACCAAAAATGCCACCCCAGACCTCCAAAGGAACCCAGTCAACTGTGGATGCTTCACTCAACTCTGCTTTCCTTTCCACTTTTCTCCTCTCCCATTTGTCCCTTGTGGAAGCACTGAGTTGCCTCCTCTTTGCTGTCTAGTCTATAACCCTTTTCTTTGCCCTCTGGGAGCGGTGCGTGACTGTAGTAGCAATGTATGAATTAGTGAGCATACATGGATGGTGGGAACGAATCCTGACATTCCCGAGAGACAGCATCTGCACTGCTTCCATCTTGTCAGAGAACACAAGGACTGTGATCTCTGAGCCACCGGGGCTTCAAACCAAGACACTGTTTTGCTTGGACCATTGTCTGCTGGCTCGTCTCCCTGCTTCTGGCCTCACCTTGCATGCCAGTCTCAACTTGGCAAGCGCTGTAATTTTATTATTACGCCAGACAGGTAATATTAACTATCAGCCCCTGACTGTCCCGACCCAGTTAGCCTTGAGCTCACAGAGATCTGCCAGCCTCTGCCTCCCAAATACTGAGATTAAAGGCATGTGCCGCCAGGCTCCGATGCTCAGTGACCGTTTTTAAAGAGCAAGCGGGAATATCCTTCCTTTGCTTCTGCCACCGCAACTCTTACTTGTCCCCTGGATTCCTCCTTGCTAACCACAGTGGCCTTCCTGAGGTCCCCAGACAGCCTGCGAAGTTCCTGCCTCCGTGCCTTAATACTTGTTCCTCTACCCAGAACATCGTTCCCAGAGATCTCAGCTGCATCCCCCAGCACCTGGACCTTCGCTCTCCTTCTGGGATTCTGCAAAACTGCCTTCTCTCCCCGCCCACTCTTCCTCAGCTCTCAATACTTCCTGTGCTACCACATATGGACTCTTTAGTTTATTACTTCCTACCCCACTAATAGGTCAGGGGCTCAGGGTAGCTGCATCCCCAGGGCCTGATCAGTGTCAGCCTCCCAACACTCCTCGCTAGCTGCCTGCAGGCTGAATGAACAAAATGGCAAAGGTTTCCATCTTAGAGGCTGGCTGATGGGCCACAGGAGCCTGCCTACACTTCCAGGGCTGGTCTGGTCTGCCTTTACTCACAGATATGAGTAGGGACCCATGTTTGCGCTTCAGCTTACTTGTCTCAGCCTGAAAGCTTCCACCAGGGCGGTGGCATGGTCAGGAAGAAGAGGAAAGGAGAGGTGCGGCCCTGTGTAGCTGTCTGGCACCTCTATGGACTCATAGTCGCCGCCCTCCTCTGTCTCCACATCCTGGGTGAACCTCTCCTCAGTGAACATGCGGTTCAGGAAGTCTCCTAGTTCAGACACAGAGGACAAAGGCAGGCCAGCTTAGGAACAGACTTTGAAGGACCGTTAATGCCGAGGGGTGACCCAGCTGGTGTGGCATAGGCTCTAGCCCAGGATATCACAGAGGAACCAAAGTGAGATGAATAAGGGACACAGGAGGAAGGTCACGTTTCTGTGTTGGTACAATCATTTACTTTTGAAAATATCACCAGAGATAGGTGGTGGAGAGAGAATGGCTCCACTGTTAGGAGTGTTTGCTGCTCTTCCAGAGCACTCGAGTTAAGAATCCCGGCACCCACATCCGTCTCACAATGGGGGGATCTGCTGCCCTCTTCTGGCCTTCCCAGGCACCTGCATCCACACGTGCATAGAAACGACTTAAAAATAAATGCTTTTTAAAAATCAAAAGATGGGTCAGAGAAAGTCCAGAAACGCAGAGGCCTGTGACGGCAGGAGGAAGAGCAAGGCAAAGCCAGGGAGGAAAGGATTCTAGGCCAGTCATCTTGTTCAGCGGGCACGGTAGCGGGTCACCATCCCCCACACTGCAGCCTCCCCCAGCTGCCAGTCTCGGAAGGTCCAGGCCAAGGGTTTCCCTTCTGGACTGAAGGGGACCCTGGGTGGCAGACGAGAAAGGTGTCAACCCCCGCCGCCCCTCCCCCATCCTTCTCTCTAAGAGGCCTTCAACCAGGGACTCCCAGACTGACATTGTTCCAAGGTCCTGCTGCCTGGAGGTTCATTTTCCATTATTTTCCAGCCTTCCTGGGTTGCTGGATAGTAGTCTATTCTCCCATTTCCTGTATCCCTCTCCACCCCCTCCATCTCTCTCTCCACTCCGCCCGCTTCCAGTGTTTGCCGCGCCTAGTCAACCAACTCCTTGCACTTGAACTCTTGTCTCCGGGTATGGTTACAGGAGGGCCTAGGCTAAAAGTTTACCCTGCCCTTCATTCAGTCCCGACCTCTCACCAGACTCCCAGCCGCACCCTCTCGGTAGCCCCACCCACATCGACACTCTGATAGTCCAGGAGAGCGGACAAACGTGGCAACTCCTACTCACTCTCGTGGTGGCTGCTGGGGGTGAAGTGATCCACAAGGTAGCTGAAGAAATCATGGAGCTGTGGAAGAACCAGACGAGACTAGCTTTAAGACTGAGGGAAAGAGAGTCCAGGAGCAGTCCGGGCAGCTGCACCTTCAAGCACCAGGCCTGCTGCCAGGGCCCGCGGGCCGTTCCCCGTCCCCGCTGGCGTCTCCACATACCTTGACCTGGTCCTGCTGTCCGGCATACTCTATAGACTGGAAAATGTTCCAGGTACATCTCCGCCTCATCTCCAGGCGGGCCACGTAGCGCCGGTACCACCTCTGGATCAAGGCCGCTGCCTTGAAGGCTGCAACACGGATGGAGATGCGAGCCTGTGATGGGGGCTCTTGGGGACGGGGCAGGGAGGAGGGGCTCGTGGTATGCAGACCCCGTTTGTACGGGGTGGGGGTGGGGGTGGGAGTAGGGTTGGGGAGTGGGGGTAGGGTTGGAGGGGGGGGGGGACAGCACTACCCGGAAATGTCAGGAGGAGGCGTCTATCTTACTGTTGGTCACAGAGGTTGTTTGCCCATGCCCATTTCACCATCTTCCTGCCATGACTGATACTAACAGCACTGGCGGTTTATTGGATTTCCGCTTGCTGATGTTTTCATCTTTTTTCATCTCACCTTGACCCCTGTCTGAACGGAGGCATCTGCCGTTGTCTGTAGATTCCCGAAACCACAACTGGTAATGAAGCCCACATATGCTTTTTATTTTCTTCCACTAAGTCAAGAAAATTCACCCTTTTCATGACCTAAAGAAACTCCTTCCTGCTTCTCTTTGGCATATCAGAGTAACAGCGCCTGTGTGCTAGTGTTCTGGCCCATTGCCAAACAAAGTCTGATTCCTTGGGAAGAAGAACTGTGGGGCTGAGAGATGGCTCAGCTGTCCTTATCTGCGGAGGTCCCAGGTCAGTTTCCAGAACTACATGGCTGCTCCCAACTGCCTGTATTTCCAGTTCCAGGGCCCTAACACCCTCTTCTGGCCCTACAGGCATCAAGCATGTACCTGAGCAATACATACATGCAAGCAAAATGTACACACATTATAAATAAATGAATCACCTCTTAACAAGAAAAGACTCTCTCAGTGGTGGTGCATGCATAGCTTTAGTGCTAGCACTCAAGAGGCAGAGGCAGGACAATCTCTGTGAGTTTGAGGCCAGACTGGTCTACGAAGTGGGTTCCGGGATAGCCTGAAATACACAGTGAAATCCTGTCTCTGAAAACAAAGCAAACAAAAAAACCAAAAAAGGAAAGAAGCATTTCCATAGAGAAGTTGATTTGATTGTGTGACCAGAGGGCAGACAGGAGGTACAGCCTGAGTTCTCAGGCCAAAGAAATGAGTCGAGTTCCTGGGAAAGACCTAGAGTAAGTGAGAAATCATCACGCTCTTCACAATGGAATGGCGTTTAAATGATCAATTATTTCTGGGGTTTTTCTTTCAGTACTTTTAAGTCATCATTGACTGTGGCTATGCAATGTAGTTGGGAGCGAAAGCTCAGGTGATGAGGCACTACTCTGTACACATAAGAGTTGGGTCTGAGGATGCTGGGAAGGAGATGCAAACTGGAAAGACAGCAAGGACGCCATCTTGTGTATGTTACTGTCCTGGTTAGTTTCATGTCAGTTTGACACAAGCTAGAGTCATCAGAGAGAAAGGAGACCCAATTGAGAAAGTTCCTCTGTAAGATCAAGCTATAGGTAAACCTGTATGGCATTTTCTTAATTAGTATTTGACAGGGAAGGGCTGGGCCTATTGTGGGTGGGGCCGCCCCTAGGCTGGTGGTCCTGGGTTCTATAAGAAAGCAGGCCGAGCAAGCCGTGAGAAGCAAGCCAGTAAGCAGCACCCCTCCATGGCCTCAGCATCAGCTCCTGCCTCCAGGTCCTAGCTCTCCTTGAGTTCCTGTTCTGACTTCCTTTGATGGGAAACTGTGATATGGAAGTATAAGCTGAATTAATCCTTTCCTCCCCGCGCTTCTTTGATCATGGTGTTTCATCACAGCAATAATAACCCTAACACACCTAACATTCTCATTCTAAGAAATACATTGAGGGGTGTAGTAGCACACGTTTTTAATCCCAGCACTTGGGCGGCAAAGGCAAGCAGAATTCTGTGAGTTCAAGAACAGCCTAGTTCACAGAGTGAGTTCCAGGACATCTAGGGTCACATAGTGAGACCCTGTTAATAATAATAATAACAACAATAATAATAATAGTGTGTTCTGTTAGGTATTTGGTCAGATCTATGTAAACGTAGCTAAAATAGATGCTATTAGTAGCTCTAAAACTTAGTTTCTTTTCAATCCTTCCTTCACAGAAGCCAGGAGAGTGCTCCAAAGAGATGAAGATATTGATATAGAATTCCTTGTTTTGAATTCATTTGTTCTTTATGTCTTTGGAATAAAGTTTAGAATCCTGCTGGAGGCTGGATGTGGTGGTACATGCCCACAATATCAGACCTGGGGGCCAGAGGCAAGAGAATTGTGGCAGGTTTGATAGCAGCTTGGCCCCTAGCAAGTTGCTGGTGGCCAGAGCTCCACAGTGAGTGCCTGCTTTAAAAGACCCCAGACAGACAAACTAAATTCTTCAGTGGTTCTCAGCCTGTGGGAGTCAAAACACCCTTTTAACAAGGGTAGCCTAAGACCATGGGAAAACACAGATATTTACATTATGATTCATAGCAGTAGCAAAATTGCGGTTATGAAATAGCAACAAAATAATTTTTATAATTGGGGTTCAAGAAGAATGGTATTAGAGTCTCAGCATTAGGAAGGTCGAGAACCACCGCTCTAGACTGTTGGGTTCCAATAATGGGCATTAGTTTTTCTCCCTGATGACCCTGGCATACAGCAGCATTTCTCATTGCCCTCTCTGCCTGTCATCATTTCACCCATTTGTGTGCAGCCTTGATAAACCCAGAGACGACAGCAAATGCGGGGGACATTTTAACTCTGTAACCCAGATGGTCTGCTGAGCTTGAGCACACGTTAATAGCTTTCTGCTTCATCCTGAGGAGGTCCACCCTACTCAGCAGGGCTTTGGGTACCGATGCTGGCTCTGAAGGAGGAAAGCATCTACCTTTCTCAGCATTCTGAAAAGCGAAGTGGTGCTGGGTGGATGAGCTGCTGCTTCCCATGGTTGAGGCGTGGAGCTCCCGCAGGACACTGGACAGCAGATCCGAGGGAAGGGAGGTGTTTGCTGACAAAAGGAAAGGGCGTTGTCAGGGGCAGATTCGCGCTCAGCATACACTCAGGGGGAGCAAACTGTCTAGGAGCCCCCAGCACTCCCTGCACAAGGTGTTTGTTTATCCTCTGAGAATTCCCTCCTGGTCATCCCCTCTCCTTCCGTTTTCACTCTCTGTCTTTTTTCCTCTGTGTGGTCTAGAAGCATGTGGTTTCAAAGCTGCTTTTCATAATCTCCAGCACCCTTAAGCTGCTACCAAAGTCCCGCTCTCCTCTCAGCCAGACTTTTCACAAGAGCAGATGGCATGTTTTCTTCTAGATACTATTTCTTTTATGGCACTAGGATTAAATCTGAGGCCTGGGATACACATGCTCTCCAGCTGAACCACATCTGCAGACCCTTTTTACTTTGTTTTGAGACAGGGTGTCATGTAGTCCAGGCTAACCTCAAACTCACCATGTAACTGAGGATAACCTTGAACTTCCAACCGTCTTGTCTCTGGCATCTGAGTGCTGGGTGGCAGGCATGCACCACTGATGTCTGTTTATGTGGTGCTGGGTTCCAAGGAGGGGCCTCATGCTAGTCTGACCCTCTACCAACTGTGTTACATCCTAACCCCCTTTTCACACTCATCTTTTGAGATGCTAGGTATCCCAGGCTGGCCTCAAACTTGTGACCCTCTTGTCACTGGAATAGCGGGGACTACAGGTCTGTGCCACCCGTGCCTGACTTCTCAGATGCTCCCAGGACTACAATTTTCATCGTCATTATTGAGCAAAACATCTCATGCTGATGTCTCCAATGATTCTACCTTTTCAGTCAGTGTCTTGCCAGGACAGCAACGCCATCTGTCTTTGTAGGTCCCTCCTGGATTACAGTTCTGTGCCTTGGGGTCTCACCTCTCTAGCCTCTTGGTCTTCCAAACGCCAGTGTGCGAATGCCTACATGCACGCCTGCTTGAATTGGAGCTCACACATGCAAGCACACGCACATGTTTGCATTCTAGTCCCAAATCTCTCTCCCCTCTTTCACTTTCTGCTTTCATCAGGTCTGACATGCTCAGGCGTCACTTCCCACCTCTCAGGTTACACCTCTTCTCTAGATTATCCCGAACTCCTCTAGCCAGGCCACACACCCGGCTTTGTGCTAAGCATCTTCACTGAGGTGCCTCAGACTCCATGTATCCCCGAGTCTACTTTTCCTCAAACCTTCTCTCTCTGCTCTTGCTTTGGCTCCTTATCACAACCCTTGTGCTTTGGCATTTCTCTGGACTGTTCTTTCCGGTCTGTTGGGCTTTACCTGGTTAAAGTCATCCCTTTTTAAAGGCCCACTTTAGGCTTTCCTTGGAGAAAACACTTTGGCATGCCCCCCCTCCTGCACACTTCTGAATCTCTCACCCACATCTCCATCACTGAAGACTCTATAATACTTTTTTTTGTGTGTGGGTGGGGGGGAAGGGGTTGTTTGTTTGTTTGGTTGGTTGGTTGATTTTTCTGAAACTTTCTCTATAGACCAGGCTGGTCTTGAACTCAGAGATCCACCTGCCTGTGCCTCCCAAGCGCTGGTATTAAAGGCGTGCATTGCCATGCCTGGCTCTATAATACATTTTACAATGGTTTTTTTGCTTTTTCGTGTGTGTAGTGCTAGGATTGGACCCAGGGTGCTGCTTCTGCAGACACACGATGCACCCCAAGTGGAGCAGTCTGTCTTGAGCTACACCCCAGCCTCACACTATCGCTTGATGTGTTTATCTCTCTATCATTACACTGTGGGCTCCTTTAGAGAAGGGTTGTATATGAATTCCCCCCCAGGGCTTAGCACAGTGCTTGAAACATAGCAGGGATTTAATACATAGTAATCGAATAAACTTGTAGCATATGCATTTTTACACTCCAGATCGTCTCCAGGAAACGTGATGTTCACTAGCTTCTCACCGCATATAGTCACTGAACACAGTGCTATGCCACACGGGGGCACTGTCGCACAAGTAGACACTGCACACTGAGCACCCCCCCCATGACCTCTCCTCTTTCCTTTCTCCCCTCCCCCTCAGTTGGTGCCCTTTGTCCCCTGGGAAGTTGAACTTTTACTTTCAAGGCGACGGTACGTCACTGAAGCGTGAACCCACAGGACAGATAACTGACTGCTGCTGCCCTGGGATTATCATGGTTAAACTCTCTTCTGTGCTCTGACAGCGGTGAGTGGATAAACCCCAAAGGGGGGTGGAGTAAGATGATCTTAAATACTCTGCTCTATTGAAAAAGCCAGGGCAGACCAATATACAGCACTGCTCCACAATGAGAGCGAACAACTCTCACAGGCCATAAACAGGGGTGAAAGCGATGACGTGTTCCATCCGGTGGCGCATCTGCTTGTAACCAACGGTGTCACCACAAATAAAAGGTATGTGCGTCCACATGGCACGCAGAAGGGATGAGGGGTTCCAGCTATCACTAGAGCTCCAGAAGGACATGCATCCCTGCTTGGGCCTCTGGGCCTCCCCGTATTGTGCCTAGGTCATGGTAATGCCATCACCGGGGTCATCAGGTGAGTGAGGCTATACACATGAAGAAGACGTTGCAAAGGCTTAGCATGGTCGTGAATAGCACCGTAGTTTTCTCAAATGACAACCTCAGAAATTTAGAGCTGGGTGCGGTGGCGTTTGCCTGGGATCCCAGAACTCAGGAGGATCACAAGTTTGAGGCTAGCCTGGTCTGTATAGTGGAGCCCTGCCTCAAGGAAAAAAAAAATCTAATAAAACATCTCTCCCCACAAAACAAAAAGTGTTTTAAGTAATCTCTGTACAGAATCAACCAAACATATTACGGCACAATAAAAACAGTGGCATACAATGGGACATGACAAAGAGCGAGGCAAGTCCATGTGCAACGCTCTGAAAACGTCCCCGAGATGCATCCGGTACCCTCTTATCTGTATAAAACAGCCCAAGTGTGTGAAGAGCAGGCTTAAACCCCCCTCTTAACTGAAGTATGAGTCTAGGTGAGAGAGTTCCCCTGTCTCCAGCCTCCAACTTCTTCCTCCTCTTTCCTTTCTCCCCCCACCCCATCCCAACCCCCTTCTTTGTTTCTTGACAGGGTCTTGCTCTGTATCCCAGCCTAACCTGGGATACAGTCCTCCTTTCTCAGCTTCCTGAGTGCTGGGATTACGGGTATGTGTTCACATACGGGTATGTGCCCACAAACAGTGTGGGACTTGGGTTTTTGTCTATGTCCATACTATCTTAAATGCACCTGGTTGGATCTGACCTCAAAGCTAAGCAGAATTGAGCCTGGTTACTAGTTAAATGGGAGAGTTTTAATTTTTTAACTTATACTTTTTAATTACCTTTATTACTATGATTAATGCAGGATATATTTTCAAATTTTTTACATGGAAAGAAAAGATAGGAAACGGACAGTAACTAAATTAGTTACTACATATGATTCCTCAGCAGAAAGTGAAGTCATCTAGTCCAGCAGAGAACATTCCAGAACTCACTAAAAAATAAACAGGAAGGGAAAATAAAATAATTTTCAAGAAAAACAATGTAAGAATGAAAACTGCAGGCTGGGGAGATGGGTCCATGGGTAAAGTGCTTGCTGCCAAAGCATGAGGGACCTGAGCATGCCTCACTCATGCCAGGCGTGGGTGTGGCTCACCAGCACTCATGTAAAAGCCAGGCATGGGCGTGGCTCGCCGGCACTCATGCCAGGTGTGGGCGCGGCTGGCCAGCACTCATGTAAAAGCCAGGTGTGGCGGGTGCTCGCCAGACACCCTAGTGCCAAGTGGTGACAGGCCCACGGCTTACGGGCTTGCATGTAGCAGAAACAGGGAGTGCTAGCTTCAAAGAGAAACTGTCTTGAACACGGAAGGTTGAGAATCATTGTAGAAGACAAACTACCCATGGCCTCCACCACACATTCTGTCTGTCTGTCTGTCTGTCTGTCTCTCCTGAAAAGTGAACTTGAAAGAGCCTCAAACAACCGAGCCGGCTCCTTTAGCAGAGACCAACAGCTGCACACCCGAGGTTTGCTGTGACCCATCTTTGCAAGTCACTGTGATTTCCACACTATGCCACTCTGTGAGGGAGGCTCCCTGTCCGTCTAGAGCTTGACTTAACAAATCAAGTCCATGCAGGCCTCATTGTTTCCTTTCTCTGCTCACTGACTGAGCCTGCCTAATGAGTGGAAGAAAAGTCGCTTATCAGGCCTTGGAATCCAGAAAAATCAAGTGTTGCCTCTCTAGCTTCCTGTGAGCCAATGACAGCAGAGGCTCTCTCCGACGGACTGTCGGATCATCATCCCCAAACCACAGGGAAGCAGGAGAGAAAGACAGAGAGGATGACAATGACAGGCAAAGGAAAGCTCTGGGCAGGTGACAAGAAAATGGCCCGTCATCCTCCAACCTGGCTTGCCTGGCTGGCTGACGGGGTCAGGAAACGTCAAACATCTTTGGTGAAGTCACAGCTGCTCAGTGAGACAGCCGATGTTTTCCACAGACTCTCACACAAGGTGTCGGAGGCAACACATAAACTATGCTCACCTAGGGCCGAAATGATACATGAGTTCCCACAGAGATCAAGGCTAAATAAACTGCTTATGTGAAAACAAAGCGACCTAAAACCCTGAGCCTGCCCTGACATTTCTAAACCCTGAACAGTGCCTCTTACAAAGTAAGTAAAGTCCTTCAACTTTTAATCTTGTTACAAGCTATACTCTTCCGGCAGTGTTGAAAAAAGTGTGGTGAGGTGTGGTTTGGCGGTGGCGGTGTGTGTGTGTGGTGAGGGCTGGAGAGACAGCTCAGTGGTTAAGAGCACTTGTTATTCTTTTAGGGGACCAGGGTTCTATTCCCAGCACCCCCATGATGGCTCACAACCATTGACGACTCCAGTTTCAAGGACTCAAACACCCCTTTTCTTACCTTCACGGGCAACGAGCGTACGCATGGTACATAGACATACACGTAGGCAAAACGTTTACGCATGTAAAATAAAATTAATAAATCTAAAGTATTTTTTTACTGTGTGTCTGTCTGTCTCTTGGGAGATGCTCTTAGCAATCCTTATAGATGTCACTTGAAAACCACTAAAATCCTATCCAAACCCACTGTAAAGACCTAAGTTTGACCCTCATCCGGAAGGCCACAGACATACTTGGGCACATCTTACTGTCCCCACCTCTCTGTTAGCCCCTGTATTAACACCTAGGTTAGACACGTACTTTACTTAATATCCAACTCTGCTTTTGCTGGCTTTCCTTCATGGAAGCCACACATCCTGGTTTTGCCTGGAAGGAGGTCCCTAGCAGCCAGGGAGCTCTTGAGGCTGCTGCAGCGAGCTATGCCTCCATCTCTATTATCCATGGTGAAACCTTTTCCCTCCCACATTAAAGTCACTCGTTGGCTTCACGGTCTTGCCCGTTTCTGTCCCACAGGCTAGGAGGTTCGGGCTTACCTTCTTGGAGCTTTGCAGACTCCGAGGCTCAAGGAGGCAGGCGCTTAACCCATGTGCCTGACCATCATCCTGCCTTCAAGGTCGGTGGATGGAACTGGAGGATTTGGGCTACGGGTCTGACAAATACGACCTTTGTCGGGTGTTGTCTTCCGGATTAGGAGGTACACTCCCCAAGCCAGCCCTGGAAGCCTGAGCTCCTTAACCCAGAAACGGAGAGTGCTGACCCCACAGACGCCGGCTGCAGCAGCTGCTGCTCCAAGGGAGCCTCACGCTGGCTTTCTGCTGCCCGCACTGAGCCTTTTCTGCTTGCAAAACCTGATTCCAATATCCTGCCCTAACAGGCTAGACATCAGAAGCGGTGGAAGAAAGGGAACAGGATGGGAGCCTGCTATAGAGGGTCCTCTGAAAGGCTCTACCCAACAGAGGATCGAAGCAGATGCTGACACTCATAGCCAAATTTTGGGCAGAGTGCAGTCTTACAGAAGAAGGAGCTAGAAGGACACGAAGGGGACAGGAGCCCTACAAACAAAGCTAAAAACGCTGAGCCCAGGGAGCTCTGCAGAGACTGATGTACCAACAAAGGACCTAGACCCCTGCTCAGATGTAGCTGATTAGCAGCTCAGTCTCCATGTGGGTTCCTGAGTAAGGAGAGCAGGGGCTGCCTCTGCCATGAACTCAGTTGCCTGCTCTCTTTGATCACTTCTGCCTGGCAATGCCACCTTTCGAGGCCACAGAGGAAGAGGATCCAGGCAGCCCTGATGAGACTTGATAAGCCAGGAGCAAAGGGCAGGGGAGGAGGACTCTCCCTTTCACTGGACTAGGGGAAGGGAATGGGAGAAAAGGAAGGAAGGGTGGGACTGGGAAGAGTTGAGGGAGGGGCTTTCAATCAGGATATATACTGAATAAATTGTAAATATATATATTCTGCCTTTCCCATACCCTGAGGATGTAGCCAAGATGATTGTCAATCTACATTTCCAGATCATTCTTCAGTGAACCTAAATACCTATTAAATAGGTATTAAATCTCCCTCGAATGTCTGTAAAGAAATCTATACTCTGCTCCCTTTCCTACACCCAGTAGAAAATATAAAATAAAAAAAAACTATATTTAAAAAGAGAAGCCCACAGTTTCGGGGTAAGCAGATAGAACACAACACTCAATGCCTTGCAAAGTTTTTCTTCACTCTGACAGCATCTTTTGACATTTTATTAACAAAAGATAAAAGGCGACAGGAGATTATTTGGTGTCATATAATTTTCAAAA
Source organism: Meriones unguiculatus (assembly GCF_030254825.1). Classification (NCBI taxonomy): domain Eukaryota; kingdom Metazoa; phylum Chordata; class Mammalia; order Rodentia; family Muridae; genus Meriones; species Meriones unguiculatus. The sequence continues at coordinate 165,602,523 of NC_083351.1, forward strand.
GTAGTAAGAAAGTAGTTTTTAAAAACAAAACAAAACAAAATAAGATCCACATTAAAGAAATACATTAGAAGTTTACAAAAAGTGAGTTTCCACTATATGCAAACAGGAAATCAAAGGTCAGATGAACATACATTTGAGCAAATTCCGCTAAAACTAGAGATCTCCACTCTTCAGAAAAAACTTTTTTTTTATTTATTTGTTTGTTTGTTTACTTGGTTGGTTAGTTAGTTCGTTCCTTGGTGGTGCTACAGATGGAGCCCAGAGCTTCACATAGGTAAACTCTGCCACTGAGCTGCACCCCAGCCTGAGGAGAAACTTTCCTAGCAGGCTTGTCCACAATCCTCCACGTGACAGCCATTGGCTTTAGCAGAAAGGCAGAAGGACGAACAGAAAATCATGGGCGCTCTGACTCGTTGGACGAAGCCTGTGACCAGATAATCTGAGTTGTTCAGGGTGGGTTGTTAACGAAGCTCAGGGAAGATCGGGAAATGAGGAGGATGCAAGACTAGCCTCCACTTCTGCAGGCACGGGCTGAGAGTCCCCCACACCCACAAGGCAGAAGAGCCGGGTGAGGAAGGAACCTGCGTTGCTCATAAAACAGTGCAATACCTTCACTCTGTCTTAGCCTTTTAAGTGCAGGTCTTCGACAATAAATCACCTGGTCGGGATGAAAAAGTACATGCATTCTCATTTTTACATTCCCATGCTAAAAGGTGGACCAAACTTAATACTACAGAGACCTGAGCCTGGGGCCTGAGAGCAAGTCTGTCCAGAAGGTGGAATTCAGGGACAGCAGGAAGAAGACTCTTGTCCTTACGTCTTTTCCCTTCCCTGTGGGCTCACTGGTGCCTTCAGGTAAACCCTGTAGGGGTCCTTTGCCTTCAGGATCTACCTTCTGATGAGCAAAGACAGCGGGCCTCACCATTACTCTGGAGACGCACCCGCCTTCCTCCAAGTGTGAGGAGGTGACGCTTGGCCTTGCTAGCAGGATTTGTGAAGGGGCAGTGGGCAATGAGCCCTTGAGAGAGTTCACTGTCGTATAAACTCCTCCAAATAAAATACCCCAATGGTTGGTCATCATATGCTAAGTGCTTCTCAGAAAAGGTAATGTCCTTTTAAGTCTCAGGGTGGTCACCGCCGGGGAGAGGTACTGCCACCCCACACAGGCAGTAACCCATGCAGTGAGGACACACTCACTCACTCATTCCTCGGCTTACCTTCATCTTGGGTTTCTGATCCTAGTCATGTACCTGTCAGGCTGGGCAGCGCTCATCACTGTGGTGTAAATCGTGTAGCTGAAACGACAAGACAGGTTCTGTACGTGTTGGGTTTCAGACCGGGAACGAGTGGCTCAGGTGCATATTTAACATACCAAATGGACCTGGCCTCCAGGTTCGCCCAGCATGCCCTCGTCCCTGCCTGTTACAGCGTGGCCGGCATACTCCGCCCTCTACCCTGAACCTTCCAGCCCAGGGGCTCCCTATATAATCCAGACGCTGTGGCTTCACTGCCCCCCAAGGCGTGCACCACCACCTCCTGACTAACAGTGTTTAAAAAAAATCAAAAGAACAAGTGCACAAAAAGAGAAACGCTATCAGGAAGTTGTCAGCAGGAGGAGGAGGAATGTGAGAGTAAGGAGCAGAAACTCGAGGGTGGCAAAAGCTTAGCTCTCATAAGGGAGCTCATGAAGTCATGAAGACTGTCCCCTAGCAAATGTGTCATCCCCCACGTCCTTCCACTGTCCCGGGTCACCCCATTCTCTTGGCTTTGGTTTTGGACTGTTACCTGCCCCTCCCCCTCAAATTAGAATATCTATCCCTTCCCTGGGTCATTGCTTTGCTCACTGCTGTCTCCATCCAGCAAGCATCCTGGGAAGCCAGGGGTGTGTGTGTGTGTGTGTGTGTGTGTGTGTGTGTGTGTGTAAGGCTGTAACAAGGTAACTGAAAGCAGACTCAAGCATGGCAACAGCCCTTCATTTTGCATCTGTCTCCTTTGCTTTGGAGCGCCGCTCCCCTCTGCACACGTTAATCTGTCAAGGACTGCCTAACTAGAAGCCAGTGCTCACCAAAACTGCATCAGCCCCTTCAAGGCTTACGATATGAACAATTGGAGCTCATAGCAGTTTTTACACTGTCCTGGTCCAGTCCTCCAAATGCACCTAAATGCCCCCAGTCATCATGCTAAACCTCCAGTCAAACTGGGTTCTAGGAACAACCCGGCCTGGCAGGATAGACCATGCCCACGCCCGAGAACCCGCCTGTCCCCTCAGGGGGTGAGGGCTCTGAATCTGGAGTCACCTGGCCACAGTGACACTTTTCTTGGGACAAAGGGAAGAGATGCGCCAAACAGGCAACTTACTTGTTATAAACGGGAAACACAGATAAAACCTGCATAGGAAAAAAAATCATGTTATAAAAATATTAAAGATGGAAGAAACGCATGCAGAGTGTGTATAAGACTATAACCACTGGTCCTGCGAGGGGGCTTAGCAAGTAAAGGAGCTTGCTGCCAAGTCTGCCAGGCCTGACGACCTGAGTTCAATCCCAGGAACCCACACGGTAGAAGGAGAAAACCGATGCCTGCAAATTGTCTTCCCACCTCCTTGTGTATGGTGTGGCCTGAGCACGTGTAACAAACTGTGTGTAGCAAACTGCCTCTTATACACACACACACACACACACACACACACACACACACACACACGCTCTTACAATATAACCACTTAATACTTGTTTATCTCAGGATAGTTGTTATAGATGATTTTAGTCCTCGATGAACACGTACTATAGCTATGCTTATTTCTTTTGAAATGAAGAGAAGCTTAGGTGAGGGCAGGTCCTCTCACCCATAGAGAGAAGCAAATTTGGAAAAAGTCTTGTGTTTTGTTTTAAAAAAAAAAAAGGTTTTCAACAGTATGGAACTTTTACGGAACGTTTACTGCAACATGTTCCCTGATTTTTAGAGACCTTTTGCAGCCCAGGGAAGGAGAGCGTGGAGAGAGTTACCTGGAAGAGGGCCTCCATGCTGAGATGAGCTTGCCCGGTGGCATTGAGGGCTTTGATGGCTGGTGTTCTGTAGGGACAACAGCCAGAGGTCACTAGGTGATTCAGGAAACCCCAAGTCTCAGCAGACAGCATCTTGAGAGGCACAGTTCGAGGCTCCGGTTCTCCTCAAGACAGATCTGGCTCCCACACTTCCTTCCTGTGTCAGTTCCGTCCCACTGTAGGGGCGTCCACTCGGTTGGACCCCCTCATCCCGGATGCTCAAGGAAGCTCGGGCAATCGTTGCAGAAATCAACGATTGCCGAATGTGTGGGGCAATAGAGATTAGCGAGATGTGCCTACTTCCTGTAACCAAATGACTCACTGACTCACTGTATTTCCACTTTAGACAAGGCGATGCCCGCCCTTGCCCTTGTGTTAGCAGCTTAACTGACTAATTGATTTAAACCCCATTTTTCAGCCCTTCCCTTTCACTTACAGACAGGTGAACAAAGGCCCCAGTGGAGCCACAGAGTCCTTGAGGGGTTCATGATCGGATCCAGTGCTCCTTGATCTTGAGGCCGGGGCTACCCTCATCCTTCCAGCCCCCACCAACTACCAAGTGGTCCTCCCCACCACTCTCCTCCAGGCACTGGACTCTTCACCCTGTCCAGGCCCTGGTGAAAAGTCCAGTGTATTTTCTGGAGGGAGATGGCACCTGTGGGTTTCTCCTTTTCCTGCTGTAGGAAGGGGACAGTCTCCTGACCATGAGAAAACATCAGAAGTCGACCTGCTGGGCTTGGCATGGCGGCTCATGCCTCTAACCCTGGTACCAGGGAGGCTGAGGCAAGAGGATTACTCTGAGGTTGAGGCTAACCTAGGCTTGAAAGGGAGTTCCATGCTAGCAGAGAGACCCTGTCTCCATGAAGCAGAACAAAACAGGACTCTAACCTTCGGTCATCCCTCTTGGGCACAGGCTTCCAGTGGTCGTAATTTGTCTCAACTCGGAACCACCTGCAGCAGAGGACATTAATTTAGAAGGAAGAGCAAAATGTAAACAAAACTGCTGCAGCAGATAAAGATTCGATGAAGAGACGGCAATTCTACTCACGCTCCATTCAGAGGGTCAAGAGGCCAAATGTCTGCGGGGCCACCTCTGTCCCTGGTGATGACTATTCCCTCTCGGGGTGCTGTGCCCCCAACGATGTAATAAACGTCAGCAATGAGGGGGGTCTTGGCCAGAGTGTAAACAGCTGCTTCAAAGTTTTCTGAGTCACTCAGGGTCTGAACAAAAAGACAAACCAGCATTGGCAACATCACCCGAGGGGAAGGCCCATACGGCCCAGGCACACATTCCAAAGCATAGCCTCCTTATGCTGACTGAGCCACGGCTGTAACCTGTGGCTCCTCTGCCTTTATCCTGGTGTCATGGGGACTCCTGAGAGGAAAACAAAACAAACTCCTCAGCTCTAGCACAGAGCCGGACAGCAGCAGGAATTTCCCTAGGGACAGAACTGTCAGCCCGTCCTACCCTTGGCTCACCTAGACCTGGCATCAGGCCAGCCTCACCTCCCGATTCATTTGCTCTCCCCACAGTCACATACTCTCTGTACTCGGCGATGTGCTGGACGGGAGCCAGGACCTCATTTGGGCTCTCAATAAACTTTCCAAAACCACAAAGACATCACCAGGCGACCGCAGAATAATGATGGAAGCCGCACAAGGAACGCATCCTCTTAGGGCACACGTGCTCAAGAGCCAATAAACAAACAGGAGTCACCCTGTAATGGTACCTGCAGGGCTTGGGGTGGGTGTGGGACTGAATTCAGGGTCAACAGACTCAACTATCAACAGCTTGGGACTGTGGGACTGTGGGACTGTGGGACTGTGGCATTGTGACATCAGAACGAAGACCCAGACTAAGTCTGTGAAGACATGCAGTTGAAGGGGTCACTTTCCAACTCTCCACTTCCATTTGACCTCTTTCGCTGAACTCAAGTGTCAAGAACATACATGAACCCCCGGTTCCCTCCACTTTCAATGATCACTCTTGGCCACTTTCTGGGAGAAAGGCATTTTACAGTCCCCATCCTATTAAGACACAAAGAAGTATGGGGACAGGAAAGGGAGCAAATTAAAGGACAATTCAACAGCTAGTGTCACCAAAGGCACTATCACGTGGCACAGAAGCCACAAGGCCCTGACAAGACAGTGTGACTTCCCTAGCCTTGTACATATTGCTGGAAAGACGAGATATTTTTATTATTTTATTTGCGTTTATTTCGTGTGTCTTCTCTGTCTTCATTCATCCCCTTTGTTATCCCCTGACTCCTCCTTCAAAGCAGCCAGGCCACGCCATACAAACCAGAGCTGAGCTCAGTTCACACGGAACTCTCATCCCTGTTGCAATGGGACAGTACTGACTAACACTTGCCTTGCTACTGTTTAACAGAGTTATCATTAATGCGGGGTGCTCATTCCTTAGATGAGTTTGGGGAGGAGGGCTGGGCGTTCCAACACTCACCTTGCGGATAAGCCAGCTGATGGGAGAGTGTCCCAGAGAAAGCGCAGCGATCATGTTCTCCCACCACGAGCCTTTATCTGCATGTGCAGAGAAGCGTCAGTCAGCTCATGGTCCAAGCACCACTCACATTACAAAAGCAATCTCAATTAGTGAAATTTTTTTATTACATCTATTTACATACTTATTGTGTGTTTAGGCATTGGCACACTCCAGCCACAGCATGGACATGGGAGTAGAGGGACAACCTGCAGGGCTCAGCTCTCTCCTTCCACTATGGGGGTCCCAGGGACCAAACTCAGATCCTCGGACTTGGCCGCAGGCACCTCCACCTGCTGAGTCATCTGGCTGGCCCCCAGTCACATAATAATTTGTTTTCTTTCCCACATTATATGGTAATGCAGGAGAAATTGTAGTTAATGAAGAGTGATTTTGAAGGCCTGAATCTCAGCTTTAAAATGTTCATATATTTAGTGTGTGTGTGTGTGTGTGTGTGTGTGTGTGTTGTGTGTGTGTGTGGGGAATATGCGTTCGTGCACATGCGCCACAGTCCACATGTGGAAGTGAGAGCCCAACTTGAGGGAGGTTGTTTTCTTTTTCCACGGTCTGGATCATTAGGCTTGGCAAGAAGGGCTTTTGCTGGCTGAGCCACCTCACCGGCCCTAAGCCCGAGAATCAACCAATCACAGCAACATCATATATACAAGCGAATGTGTTTACACACACAATGACTACAAATATTCCAATAAAAACATGTGGATAGTCACTGAGTTTTCTTTCTTTCTTTCTTTCTCTCTCTCTCCTTTCTTTCTTTCTTTCTTTCTTTCTTTCTTTCTTTCTTTCTTTCTTTCTTTCTTTCTTTCTTTCTTTCTTTCTTTCTTTCTTCATTTGCACATATGCTTGCCTGACAGGAGTGGGCATCAGCTCTCACTATAGATGATCGTGAGCCATCATGTGGTTGCTGGGACTTGAACTCAGAACCTCTGGAAGAGCAGCCAGTGATCTCAACCTCTGAGCTACCTCTCCATCTTTTTTTATTTTTTATTTTTTGAGACAGGATCTTTGTACATCCTCCGACTCAGACTTCCAACCTGATACTCTCCTGCCTCGGCCTGCAGGGTATCGGACACTGATGAGTGCCACTGTGTCCAGCTTCCCTCAGGTTTTGAAAACAGAATCTTTTGTACCTGATACAACAGTGGTTATGTTAGATAAAACCATCCTACTAATGATTTTCCCAGGCAAGATTAAATTCTGCTCCTTTCAAGGAAAGCCACTCAGCAAAGATTAGGATGAACGTGGCGAACTCTGTCTTTGTGACATATCTTATGGTTTCGGTTGTGAGCCCAGCCTTTACCGGCTGAGCCATCTCTCCAGCCCTTTCTGACCTATCTTTAGCAAGTTTAAATATGACAGTATTTCATCAAATTTGTCTGTTACAGACTAGCTCAGTTACTTTAAATTGTTCATGTTCCAATAGTCAGTGTAGCAAACATCATAATTCATGAGATGGTGGCATGAAAGCCTGTTATTTTATATATTTGCAGACATTACACTAAAACAAACAAACAAACAAAAAACACCTCTCAGCATTGTCATGCTGTGATTTGGGTATGCTAGCTGAGACCAGCTGAGATGCAGATTCCATCATGACCGATGTTTGAGAAAATGTTAAATTATATATTTGAATAAATAAACTATCTTTTTTTTTTTTCCTCAGAGCTGCGGACTGAAGCCCTGGGCCTTGTGCTTGCTAGGCAGGAGCTCTACCCCAACCCCAAATAAACCTATCTGAATGAAGCGATAACAGCATGCTGCCAGTCAGGCTCATCAGATGAGAACTGTCCTATGAATAGTCTTTGCTTTTCCTTAGCAGCAAGCCCCTGGGGACAGAGGTGAGAGGCCACTGCTCTCTGGGCTTCCCACATATTATAAAACTGAACAATGTCCCCCTGAGGTTTGGTCAGTGGCATGGAGTTGTCCGCAAACAAAACAAATGTCTCAGGTCCCAGGAGACCAGCCTGAGAACTGCCTCTTCCACCCAACAGCTATCATTTCATCTCGTAGCCTCCGTTTCCAACCCTGTATCACGCATGGTCTTGAGGATCAGGCCTGCTGGTTTCAGTAAGAAAAATGTTTGAGCATGTGCATGTTAAATCCAAGAGGTTCACAAATCCAAGAGGTCTTGGGCCTCTGGATGAATTCAACAGCTCCCTAGTACTCTTCTGACTCATTTTCACTCAACACAGTCTCTACTGAGCAGCCAAAGTAGTGGTGAAAACCATAAAACAGGGCTAGGCGTAGTGGTGCTTCTGCAATGCCAGCATTCAGGACGCTGATACAAGAGGATCCCACTCTTTCCAATGTATGTTCGTGAAAGAGAGAGAGGGGGAGGGAGGGACACAGGCACAGACTCACACACACACACACATACACACACACTCACACAGATAGAGAGATAAAGATAGATAGATGGATGGATGGATAGATAGATAGATAGATAGATAGATCTGTTCACTCTTTGACTTTACACTCTCATATGGCTTATATTGTGCTTAAAAATCTAAATATTCATCATGGGCCTGTGCATGGCCACAGTCTCCTCTGCCTCTCCAGTGCCCTTCCTCCCTGCCGTAACTATGGAGACGTTGTCTCATTTCTGGGATGTACCAATAGTGATTCCTACAGTCTTTGATGTTGCTGTCAGACCGCTGAAATGATCTTCCCTTGCCTCTGCAGACCCAGATTGCAATCCCAAGGGTAGAGAAGTTATATCCCTCCCCCCACACCCCTCATGTCCCTGTCCCTTCCACCCGACCATCCTTCACTTTCTTTGTAGTTCTAATCACCTGAGATCACCCTTACTACTCATAGGGTACTCTTTGTCTCCCCTCAATGAGTGGGAGTCCCTGGTGATTTAGTTTAAAATGCCCAGGAGTTTGTTTTAATTACCTCGCTCATCACCAGAAACTGTAAACTTGTATGGACTTTGACCTGTCCACAATCCTACGTAGCCAACAAAAGTAGTTCCCGTGAATGCAATCTGAAATTAAAAAAAAAAAAAAAAAGTATCACTTTACCACCCAAAAAAATACACATTGAAATCACTTAATTTCCCTACACGTTCCTGCACTTTTTGTTAGTTGTTTGTTGAGACAGGGCCTTACTAGGTAGACCAGGGTGGCCTTGAACTCACAGAGATCTGCTTGCCTCTGCCTCCCACGTACCGAGATTAAAGCCTCTGAGGACACTTGCACACATGCAGTGCACCTTTATACACTCAGTCCCACAGGCATACACATAAAATAAAATACAAACAAATTTTAGGCAGGTGTTGTGGTGCACGCCTTTAATCCCAAGCGGATCTCTGTGAGTTCAAGGTCAGCCTGGTTTACAAAGCGAGTTCCAGGACAGCCAAGGCTACACAGAGAAACCCTGTCTCCAAAAAGCCTGCAGTTGTCCTGTCGCCCATTCTCATGATATGCCCTCAGTCCTGAGGGGACACAGCCTCATTCCCAAGGAGGCAGAGACAAAGTCAGGAAATCAAAACCACATTTTGCTTGCAATTACGGCACACAGAAGTTGCACGATACCTTTCTTCGCAGCTCTGCCTTTTATTTGTAAACGTACCTCCCGATCAGTTCTCCCAAGGCAGTTAACATAAACCCTCACGCCATGCTGCTTACCATCCAACTATGGCTGAAAGGTGGCTCCTGGAAGGAATCTAGCAGGGGCTGAGGGCTGAGTTCCAGTCCCACCTCACCTATTCCCACCACCTGCATGGTTTGGAACATACACATCTCCCTTAGGCCTGTTGTGTAACTGCTGAGCCATCATCACTCCAACCCCGTACAACTTGCTGTGAATTTAGCAAAAACGCTTTCTTCCTCACATGTCCTCTGCAGGAAAGCAACGCCCAGGTGTAAGCCGGATGGCTTTGGCAGCGGTCAGCTGGGGCACTGCAGACAAGGCCACCACACAGACTACTCCTGTGGGAGTCCCGGCATGACCCTCGGACACTTCACTTTCACGGCGCTTAGTTCTCTGGCTCAAGGAAGACTCCCTCATTATAGACCATAGAAAACCACAAAGCAGTGAACTAAAATAACCAGTCCATCCTCTGGCGATATATGTCAGCAGATTTCCTTTAAGAATTGAGCAGGAAGCCAGACGGTAGTGGCACACACCTAGTCCCAGCACTCGGGAGGCAGAAGCAGGTGGCTAGATCTCTGAGTTCAAGGCCAGCCTGGTCTACAAAGCAAGTCCAGGGCAGCCAAGGCTCCAGAAAGAAACCTTGTCTCAGAAAAAATAAAACAAAACAAAAACAAACAAACAAAACCAGGGGAGGGAGGAAGCACTTGCTCTCTTGCAGGTTTGTTTTGTGAACCTGCGTAGTAAGTAGCTCACTGTAACTCCAGTTTCAGGGGACCTGCGCCCCCTTCTGGCTTCTCCAGACTCCTGCATGCACGTGGTGCACATAAACTCATTCAGTCTTACACAATTACACATAAAATAAAAAATAATTTTTAAAATATTTTTTATTTATCTAATGCATGTACACCTGCATGCTAGAATACCATGTTGTTGTTGGGAATTGAACCCAGGACCTCTGGAAGAGCAGCCAGGGCTCTTAGCTGCTGAGCCATCTCTCCAGCGCCCCCCAACCCACAAAAGTATTTTTTTAAAAAAAGAACTGATAGTGCGATTGCATTATCACTACTGCCACTTAAAAATCATTCTTTTGAAGTGAAGAAAAAAAAATTGTTGATGCCAAAGTATATGAACGAAATCGAGAAAGGAGAAACTTTCATTAAATATTTCTGCATTGTTTGGATCTTTTATGAGAGAAAGGTTTTCTCTATTAGATGACCAAGTGACTATAAAGTAAATATGCTTCAATCATTTCTGAATCAGCCACAAAGTGGGAAAAACAGAGAGAATATGATCCCTGTCCTTAAGGCCAAAACATGACTTCGCATGCTCTTTTCTGTTGCTCAGTGACAGTGCCCTCTGAATAGCCCATCAGCATTGATGATGCTACTCTCTAGATGTTTCCTGTCATGTGATAATAGTAAATATTAGCTCACACACATCATGTCAGTGCCTGATGCCGTGGAGGTCAAAAGAGGGCAACCCATCTTCTGAAGCTGGAATTATGGGTGCCTTTCAGGTGTTGTGTAGGTACTGGGAACTGACAGCAGTCAGTCCTTAGACACTTCGGCCCCAGGATTTAGCCACTGTCTATCTGGACCTGCTCTCCACAGAGGACTTCATTCAACCGTAACAGCTATTTCAGGGAAGCAAATGTTAGTCTTTGAGCCGCAGCCTGCGGAACAGGACTGAGTAATTCTCAATGGAAATGACAGACTTGCAAGGCAGACCCGTGACTACCCCACCTAAGGGCTGGGTGTCCCTCGCTGCTGTGTGGCCTTCCCTTCTCCAGAAGCCACCTGAACAAGGAGAGCAGAGGAAGGTGCAGATTCCACACAACCTTGGCATGATTCATCAGCACCCCCCAAATGTACCTCAAGGAAACTGGCCTCTTTAAGTCCACGCCCCCAAAATAACAACTGACCCTTCTTCCTCCGGTCATAACTGATATAAACCTCTCCTGGTTTTGTTTTTCACAGGAAGTTGATGGTTTGGAGATTATTGGGGGGGAGGATTGCATGTGCCGTGAGGTATGTATGGGTGTCAGAGGACAACCCCAATTTCAGGCGTCAATCCTTACCTTCCACCTTCCTTAATGGAAGGGTCCCTTTTTCACCACTATCTGTGGTAGGCTAGCTGGCCTCTCTCAGGGCTTCCTGTGTAGTCACATGCGCACTGGAATCAGACACCTGCTACCGAGACCAGCTTCGCACGGCTTTGAGGATGCAAACGCTGGTCCTCACGCTTGCACAGCAAGCGCTGTATCCATGGAGCCGTCTCATGTCTCCTACAACCTGGTGTTGGGCTCTTACAGGGAGAAGCACCCAAGCTGGCGGGCCATGCCAACGGCTCTATCCCGAAAGAGAAGCCCCGCGGGCCTCTGCCTCTGTGTGCAGCGCTGTACCCGCCCCTGATCTCTGTATCTTGTGCGTGTGGCCATACCTGCCCGTTCTTTATGAACTGCACGTCCACTGTCAGCTTTCGTAAGGTGTTTCCAAAAGGGTAGTCCAGGTTCCGGCCGTGGTAAATGTGGCCCTGGGAGTCTTGAGCCACAATACTCGTGCAGAACCTGAGCCAAGGGAAAAGCCCCACATGAATGAAGGCAACAGGAACAAAGACAGGGAGAGGTCTGTCTTTAAAACAGGCCCGCAAAAACACCAGCTTTCCTTGCTCGTCGCTCACATCAGTGCTATCGTATGCTCTTGTATGAGAACGCGGAGCTGGAAAATACAACACACATTGCATGTAGACCCTGCTGTGGGCCCACACGATGCCCCTACGGACATACGGGATGAGAGATTCGTCTTCCCCCATGTTCTGCGTGTATGTAAGGCACAGCAAGGCGTTGGAACTCTGCCATCTCTCTGCATGCCCCTGCGCTACCTATCAACAGGTACTGCATAACCCAGTTAGTTAGCCCAAGCTGCCCTCTCCTCATTATGCATTGTTAGAGCAAACACACACACACACACACACACACACACACACACACACACACACACATCCACGCAGGGCATGGTGACAGAAGTCTTTAAATCCGAACCCAGGAAGCAGAGGCAGGTAGATCTCTGTGAGTTTGAGGCCAGCCTGGTGTACACAGACAGGTCAAGACCAGACAGGGCAACCCTGTCACAAAACAAACAAACAAGCAAATAAACATTTTAAACAAATTTCCCGTACTACCGAGTTTCTGTCATGCTTCAATATTACTTTCCTAACTAGGAAAAAAACGAGCGCTGCCTCACTGGTTTGTGTAAAGAAGGAAGCTTGCCGAGTTTTGGCGCTCAAGGTTTCCGGCCTCGTCCTTAAAGGGTCACACAGGACTGGGGACCCAGGTACAGTTTTGCAAAACTGCTCTCAATGTTGATGTTTTCTAAATCTCGGCAAGGTGACCGCCATTGCCAAATCTGTTTTTGGGCCTGTCCTAGTACTCACCATCTTGACCAGACTTGCCTCATACTCACAGAGATCCCCCTGTCTCTTCGTCCCAAGTGCCAGGATCAAAGGCAGGCACCACCATTCCCAGTGTGCAAATCTTTCACTGTGGCCTCTCCTGCAGGAGCACAGGGGACAAGGGCAGCCTCTGCTTTGGGAGAGGTACTTTGGGGGTGGGGAGACTTGTGAGGGGCCTCGGAACCCAGCAGTCTCAGACGAGCCAGCAAGCTTCCCCTCAGAGGCTCGGCTTCCACCTCTCAACATGGAAAATACCACCTTCCCCACAGGGCTGTGAGCTCAGGCGGCCTTCGGCCACAAGGGGTCAGAAGCTGGCGGTACTCACACAACCAGCCTTCAGAAGTGAGAACACAGCATTTTCTACCTGAACCCGAGGGAGCTTAAAAATTACATCAGGCAATTTAATAAACACCTTAATCTGGCACACAAAACTAGAATAGTTGACTTTTTTTTTTTTTACTAGAACTTTGGTTTCAATCTGCTTGTGTCAAGGAGTCAAAAAGAGATGTTTGCTGCCAGGTGGCGAAGTCACACGCCTTTAATCCCAGCGCTGGGCAGGCAGAGGCAGGTGAATCTCTGAGTTTGAGGCCAGTCTGGTCTACGGAGTGAGTTCCAGGGCTGTTACACAGAGAAACTATCTTAAAAAAACAGAGAGAGGAAGAGAGTGGAAGGGAGGGAGGGAGAGAGAAAGAGAGAGGTTCTCTGATTTTTCATTTAATAAGACAAATAATTGTAAGAAGGGGAACAGGATGGTAAAATAAAGAAAGGCACTTGAGTTTATCAGAAGCTGAATCTTCTGGACAGGCACGCAGTTAGAAAGCGTCTTAGAACTGCTCTTCTGGGGTTGGAAAGTTGCCATAGAATAGTTGGTTATTCCAAGAACTTCTCCCTCCTACCCCCCCCCCCTTTTTTTTTCTTTTCCGTGAGACTTTTTTTCTGTGTAGCCCTGGCTGGGCTCAAGCTCACAGAAATCCTCCTGCCTCTGCCTCCTGAGCGCTGGGAATAAAAGGCCTGCGCCACCACAGCCAGCTGCCCCTCCTTCATCTTAAGGCAGCCAGAAGCTGTAGGCGCCTACGGGATGTCCATGCCCGTGGGGAGTAGTAAGCGGACACTCTAATCTAAGCACTGTGGAGGCTGAGGCCGCAGGCTCAGAAGTGAGAGGCCGGACTCGGTTACACAGAGCAACCCTGACTCAGAAAACAAACAAACAAACAAACAAAACGGTAATCTGAGAAGCAGAAACCCTGGCGGTGCTCTCCTCCCTCCAGGACCTGTTGCTGAATCCGCAAACCTTTAAGGGCCCTCCTGCACAACTGCCTAGGATCGAACACAACACATTGCTGCTAGTTCTCCGTGACGTCGGCCCCGGTGAAGGCAGACTCCGGAAGAGCTGAGAGAGTCGCCACGGTGAGAGCACAGTGAGGATCGCGTGGAAGGTTAAGGAGAGCCTCACGGACACACGAGGTGACCCACCCAGCTGCAGGCTCACGGCAAGTGCACTCTAGGCGGGGTTTTTGGGGGTCGGTGGGTGGGTAGATTTGCACCTGTGCGTAAGCATGTGGAAGTCTATCTTGTTTTTATTTGCGTGGGAGAGGGAGTGCGCCTGCGCCACAGCGTGCTTCTGGGGGGGCCTGGGGACGAGCATCGGGAGCCAATTCTCTCCTACCTCGTGCCTCAAAGGTGCTCTCACTGGAGAAGCGCTTTTCCCCATCAAGCTATGTCTGGAGAGGCTCTCTCACTGAACTGGAAGCAGCAAGTTTCCATGATCCTCCTCTCTTCTCCCACCCCAACGCTTGGGGTACAGGCACGCACAACCACACCCAGGCCGGGATCTGAACTCAGATCCAGTCTGCCCTCGGCACGCACTCTCATCCACAGAGCCACCCCCCAGCTCTTGAGAAGTTTGGAAAGTGGGATGGCGCCTACACTGGTGACAAGATGAAAGTAAGCTTCGGGCAGAGGGGCTGCTTCCTCCTGGAAGTCCAGCGGGTGCACGCCGGACAGTTTCCAAACTGCAGTCGTAGTCTTGTTTTCCGTCGCTGCAAACCCCCCTCTCGCCTCCCCCCCCCCCCCACTTGTTGCCGGTGGCACGAGTCTCCGGCAGGGGACAGCGGATTGCCTTTAATCCACCCTGGCACGGCGCACTTACGCGGAGGCCTCGTAGGCCAGGTTGACCAGGATGCCCTCGGCCAGGCTGAGGTTCAGGAAGTCGCAGACGCCGCGGATCTCGTCGGTGAAGGGCTGAGGCAGGAAGCTCTCCACCTTGGACACCACGTCTCTGATCATCGACAGTACCCACTGGGGAACCCTGTCGCTAGAAACGACAAAGCACAGAGCTCGTTCCTCCAGATCAGCGCGGAGGACGCGAGTGTGCATGGGCTAGGGGAGAGGGATGTTAAGAGTTTGGATGCTTCCAGAACGGAAGTGGCACCGGGCTGCTAGGTTCCCAGAGTCCAAGCCGGAGGGAATGCACTACCGGGCCCGAGATCCCAGCTACGCAGGAGGCTGAGGCAGGAGGATTACAAGTGAGGCCAGCTTAGGCTACACAGCGAGATTTCCCTGTTTTTTTTTTTTTTTTTTTTTTTTTTTTTTTTTTCCTCCCAACACAATACCTTTACTAATTATTTGAGAGCTTCATGCAAGGTGTCTGGATCACCCTCGCTTCCCCTTCCTCCCGGACCCACCCTTATCCCCCCAAACACACAACCATATGTCGCCCATATACTCTTTGGAGTGTGATCAAACTCCCAGGGAGACTTTCGAAATGAAAATTATGAGGGCTGAGACCCATCAGCTGGTACAGCCCTCGCCTCCATCTCCGGGGCTCAGCGCCCTGGAGGGGAAGGCCAGCCAGGCTGGCCCGGGACGCGGAGGCTCTTAGCACACTGGGTGACACCTTTTGTGTCAACCTGCCCCGGAAAGCGTCTGGAAGACGAACTTGAGAGCCGAAGCGGCCTCCCGGTGTCAGCCATCCGCGTGGGGTGCGGAGGAAAGGGGTGCAGCGGGGGGGGGGGGGGAGGAGCAGCTTCCCCGGACCTGCCCCGCGCTCACCCGACGACCTGCGCCACCGCGGCGCGCACGAAGTCCGGGTCGTAGTGCTGCAGCATCGGCAGCCAGCGCTGCTCCGGGGCCGCGTCCAGGCTGATGTTGAAGAGCGGTGGGGCCCGGGGCACGGCCGCCCGAAGCCAGGGCACAGACAGCAGCAGCAGCAGCAGCAGCGGCAGGGCCAGCCCCAGGTGTGCCCCACGGCCCGCGATGCCCATGGCTCCGGCTTCTGAGGCCACCAGTTCACCAGGGCAGCCTTTGCCTGGCCGGGGAAGCAGAGAGGGAGGCACCGGGGCGGTGCCAGCTCTGAAGGCGGGTCCTGTGCTGGATCGTCCCACCCCATCAGGAACCCAAGCGGTGAACCGCCTCCTGCCCCAGCGGGATCAAGCCTGTTTTCTGACTCACACATAGAGGCCAGCATCACGCCAACAACTGTGGCCCTCCAGGGCTGTAAGACATTATTACTGGAGTAGAAAGGCATCCTTATCTCCTTATTCTGCCTTTGCTCGTTTTAAAACTCTTCCAAGGGCAGAACGTCTTTTGTTCAAAACTCCCAAGAAAAAGCTAAAAATTTAACCAAACATTTGTGTGTCTGGCTCTCATTTATCAACACAAGCCAAATGATAACTCCTACTAACTGACCATCATTTTACTGGTGGGGGAGCTTGGAGAGAAGCCAGCTGCCCGAAGCCTCTGCCTTGCTCTGCCAGGCTGCCTGAATCCAAAGCCTACTTTAAAAGTCGCTAACCTGAAACTTCATCAACTCCATCTCCCAATATCTGGGAGACTGAATTTGTCAGTCACCTTGGTAAGATCCGAACATAGATAGCAGAGCTGTCCACAATCAGATGACCCAATGTGCACAAGATACTTGGGAATTTGTTTTCAGGTGTTCCCATCCCCCCCAAAAAAATGCAATCTTTATTTTTATTGTTTTATGTATATGTGTGTTTTCCTTGCATGTATTTCTGTGCACTTCACGTGTGCCTAGTGCCTGAGGAGGCTAGGAGAGGGCTCCAGAGCTCCCGGAACTGCAGTTACAGCGGTTGTGAACTGCCGTGTGGGTGCTGGGAACCAAACCCAGGTCCTCTGGAAGAGAAGCCAGTGCTCTTCACTGCGTGCTCTTAACTGCAGAGCCATCTCTCCAGCCACCACCCTCTTTCACTCTCCAGCAGGGCACAGCATCACTGCGTCTGATTTGTGTACCTCTGTGGCCTGTATTCTACCAGGCTCAAGGACCTTCTGTTTCTCTAAGTCCTGTTTCCTTGTTCCAAAGCAAACGCCCCACCTAGAGCAGAACAGCATGGAGCCACACACCAAGAGCCATTTCTCAGCCCCACACAGAAGTTGTGATTCTTCCGCTTTAGATAAGTAAAGCACAGTGCAGGTTTCCGGTGGGACGCTGTCTGGCTCACGTCGTAGCCATGTCAGGACCCCCTCCCCAGTAATCACTTCGTGGGGCCAAATACCTCGCTCAAAGAAACAGATGTTCTTAAAGGAGAGACTAAGCAGCAGCTTTTAAGGGAAGTGAGATGTTAGGAAGTTCCTCAGGTGTCCCTCGGTGCCCAACAGCACTGGGCCCTGTAGAACAAAATGTAGCCAAGTGCCTTCTTGAGGATTACTGTCGCTGTGATGAAGCACCATGACCGAAAGCAACTTGGGGAAGACAGGGTTTATGTGGGGTACACTTCTGTATCACAGTCCATCACTGGAGGAAGTCAGGACAGGAACTCAGGCAGGGCAGGAGCCTGGAGGCAGGTGATGATGCAGAGGCGGTGTGTGTGTGTGTGTGTGTGTGTGTGTGTGTGTGTGTGCTGCTTACCGGCTTGCTCCTCACAGTTTTCTCAGCCTGCTTTCTTATAGAACACAGAACCACAAGCCCAGGTGTGGTACCACCCTCAGAGGGCTGGGCCCTCCCCCACCAATCACTAATTAAGAAAATGCTCTACATCCTTGCCTACAACCCAATCTTATTCAGGCATTTTTCTCAACTGAGGTGCCTTCCTCTCCAATGACTCTGCTTTGTGTCAAGGTGACAAAACTAGTACACCAAGAAGCCCAGTCCCCTGGCTGAAGTTGCCACTTGGTTTCTTGATCATGGTGAAAGGTGAGAAGAGAGAAAATGCTCCAGCAAGAGTGTGTTTGGGAATGGTTTTGAAAATCCCCAGGTCCAAACTTTATACAGGAAGTTGGTTTATTACAGACAAACAGGATCTGTGGCAATGTTTGCCCTGTAAGTAACAGGTAAACAGTGGTATACAGGGGTTAAAGGTGCTTGCTGCTTTATCTGCAGCCCAAAGGGTCTGACACCTTCTTCTGGCCTGTTAGGGCACACACACACACACACACACACACACACACACACGCACGCACAATCTTCTAGCAAGAGTATAAAGCAATCAGAAATTAAAAAAAAAAACATTGAAAGCTCTAAAAAGAAAAAAGCAAATGGAATAACAAAAAGTGGCTATCACCTGTAACCATTGAACTGCCTAGTAAAACAGCATCATTTTGCAAAAAAACTGCCTACAGTTTCCAAGTCTAGTAACATTGTGTAGATACGGCTGTAATAAAATAGGAACTTAGGCTCGAGGGCAGGACAACAATGCAATTTAGCATTACCCAGTGTCAAGGAATCACAGACCTTCCGAACTAGCCATTCCATATCTAGCAAAGACTCCCGCTGTCCACTAGCTAGAGTCTGGATAAAGACAAACAACAATACCAAAAAGAAGCAAAACGACAAAAACCCCCAACTGTAAGAACATGTACTCTAGACACATTGAAACATGCCATTACTCCAGGCTCCGGAGAGAGCACGAGGTCCTTGGGCTCTCGGACTGCACCAGGGAAACCGGGGATGCTCGGCACACAGGCTTGTCTCTCGGCAGAAGGAAGGCTCATGCCTGTCTCCACCCGGCAGGCTGGGGGTGGGTGTAGCTAACCCAGTGATCTGTGTTATAGGTAGGGTCAGTCCTCCCTGCACCCCCCAGGCTACATGTCTATCCCAGACCCGGAGTGCTGTTTCTCAGTCAACAGAAGTCATCCTCAGGGGACATGTCACACTGTATGCTGTAGTTTGGGGACCTCTGTGTTGTCTGTATGACCAAGACCACACCTGACCTTTCCCCAGGCCCTAAAGCTTCATTGTGTTCATGTGATGGAAACCACTGTTACCAGTAAACCATTCCTCCCCGCTCCCCCACCCCAAATCATGCTGTACTTAAATGCCTTAAGAATAAACTGCCCGGTGTCAGAGTCTAGAAGTTTGCACCAGCACCCGTTTCCTGTGTCAACTTGACACAAGCTAGGAGTCATCAGAGAGGAAGGAGCCTCAGTGGAGAAAACACTGAGATCCAGCTGTACGGCACTCTCTCAATCAGTGATCAATGCAGGAAGACTCAGCCATTGTGGGTGGTCCCATCCCGGGGTTGGCGGCCCTGGGTTCTAGAAGAAAACGGGCTGAGCCAGCATGGGAAGCAAGCCGGTGAGCAGCACTCTCACTCTTCCATGGCTTCTGTATCAGCTCCTGCCTCCAGGCTTCCAGCCCTGATGAGTTCCTGTCCTGACCTCCTCAAATGACGGGCTGTGATCTAGAGGTGTAAGCCAAATGAACCCCTTTCCCCCAACTTGCTTTCTAGTCATGGGTTTCGTCAATAGAAACCCTAAGACAACTGGCTACTGAACTAGATTCCTTCTCCCCTCATACAGATCATTTCTGCAGAGATGCCTCCCCACACACACACACACACAGGGTTCTAAACAGCAGAACACCTAACTGCTCTTTATCAGGAAAATGATACATTATGAATGATTGAATAGAGAACATTTAACAAAATGAAAAATTCACTTATGAAGACTTGAAGGCTGGGGGCAGGGAGACCACCCACTCGAAAAAGCACCACCGGCTCAAACATGAAGACCTGAGCGGGGATCCCAGCACCGACGTGAAAAGCCAGGCCTGTGATTCCGGTGGCAGGGAGGCAGAGCCTGAAGGATCCCAGGCCACCCTGCCCCGATTGCTTCTTGCTGACACGGAACTAAACTGCACGCATACCCAAAGCAGTCAGCATCCTGTTCAGCGAGGCAGCAACCCCGTCTCGGAAAAAGACAGTGGAAAGTACCAGGGACACCTGATCCCAACAGATAGCCTCCGTGTGCACGCCCACACGGGCACCCCCCCAACACACACACAGAGAAGCTAACACTGAGTTACAGTCAGCAGAAGCATAAATTGATACTCTGTGCAGATTTTTTTCTCTGTGCAAATTTTAAAGATACTGAATAACCTGCCCTGAACATACACATACAGAAGAAAATAGCCGCAGGGATGACAGGCATCAACCCGAGGTTAGCAGCTGTCTGGGCGGAGGAGTGACGGTGAGCACCTCGGTTTTGCTCTAATGCTCTCTTCCTAATAGTTAATTTCTTCTCTGTAAGACAGGCTCCCCTATGCAGTCCATAGCCCAGGCTGGCCCCAACCTCCTGCTCCTCCCGCCTGAGCCCTGAATGCTGG
Organism: Meriones unguiculatus; assembly: GCF_030254825.1. Classification (NCBI taxonomy): domain Eukaryota; kingdom Metazoa; phylum Chordata; class Mammalia; order Rodentia; family Muridae; genus Meriones; species Meriones unguiculatus. The sequence goes on from NC_083351.1 coordinate 165,622,690, forward strand.
GATTACAGATGTGTACCATGACACCAGCCTCTCATGCCTTCATTCTTTAAAAAAAAACAAAATTGGGTGCTGAAGAGATGGCTTAGAGAGGGTTAGGAGCACTGGCAAATCTTCCAAAGGTCCTGAGTTCAATTCTCAGCAACCACATGCTGGCTCATAACAATCTATAATGAGATCTGATGCCCTCTTCTGGCGTGCAGGTATACAAGCAGACAGAACACTGTATATACAATAAAATAAATAAATCTTAAAAAAAAAAATCAAGCTATTAACACTGAATTGGTAAATGTTTTCTCATGCTCTGTAACTGTGTATGTTAAAAGTCACGGTTATGAAATGCTTTTCAAAAGAGGAAGGCTCAAGCATCCCCGAAACAGGAAGTTGTGATGAGTATCTTTACTCCTAATTTCCTTCCCGAGCGATTCCTTTAAACTGCTTTTGCAGCCTTTCCTAGAATGGGAGTCCCTACTTCACCATTTGGTTTTACTCCTTGGCCCAATTTCCTTTTAAGGCCCCCTTCAGCACTGGTTTAGGAAGAGCAGGTCCACACCAACCGCCTCCTGTTGAGACGGAGCTGGAGCCGTTTCTGGTTTTGCAAAGGATGCTTTGTGTGAATATTAAACATACAAATTACCAAAATGTCTAAAACAGAGAAAGAAAAGCCAGCCAGATCTATTCTTTCCGCTCACATCCAGCAACCATTTCACACGGCTAGTTTTATTTAAAAAAGAAACACTGTTACTATAAATGTGTCAAGGGAAAATAAGGTGTATGACATGCTTTCTTACCAGGACTGCGTTTGCATTCAAAGAATTCTCTATTAAAAAAAAATCACATATCTAGTCTTGTATTTTAAAAGATAGAAATTAAGATATTGCTTAAGCTTCTTTGCACCTGGGGTTAATTTCCCCAAATTGCCATATCTCCCCTCCACATTAAGCACCTTGGAGGGATGGGCTGGGAGGAGGATGGCTCAGTGGGTAAAGCATTTGTTGTTTGAGCATGAGAACTTGAGTTGAAATCTCCGGCAATTCCCTCTGCCCTGCCCACGGTGGCGCATGCCTGGCTCCCTGAAGCTGGCGAGGGAGAGAAAGGCAGATTCCAGGGGCCCACTAGCTGGCCAGCCTAGCCACCCAGTGAGGTCCAGGTTCAGCGAGAGGCTTTCTCAAAGACTACACACACACAGCACCTTGGTGAGCCGGCTTTTAGACACAGCCAGGCTACCCGACACTTGCTTCACACACCAAGCAGGCTTTGGATTAATGCTGTATGCTGCAGGGCCTCTGCCTTCCGTCACTTGGACTGCAAGTTGGCCATGTCCAGCGCCTCCAGCATCAGAGAGCTCACTAAAACGTGGGCTCTAAGCTGTTGCCTGCCTCCAGCTTAGCTGGCTACTGTGATGCGGTTTGTAAAGTTCATTAATCGTAAGTGTCCTTAGTGCTGTGACACTTAAGATGGGTCCCAGGCAGCCTGCAGGCTTGCTATGAGGTGCTGGGATCACAGGCGAGCACAACCATGCCTGGCTTCCAGAGGTCCTGGGAACTGGGACCAGGGGTGTGCATATGCTACTACGCACTCCACGGGCTGAGCTCCGTCACACACTCACACACTGAGCTCCATCACACACTCACACACTGAGCTCCATCACACACTCACACACTGAGCTCCATCACACACTCACACACTGAGCTCCATCTCACACACACTCATACACTGAGCTCCATCACACACACACTCACACAGTGAGCTCCATTATACACACACTCACACACTGAGCTCCATCACACACACACTCACACAGTGAGCTCCATTATACACACACTCACACAGTGAGCTACATCTCACACACTCACACACTGAGCTCCATTATACACACACTCACACAGTGAGCTCCATCTCACATACAGTCACACACTGAGCTCCATCACACACACACTCACACACTGAGCTACATCTCACACACACACTCACACACTGAGCTCCGTCACACACACACTCACACACTGAGCTCCATCTCACACACACTCACACACTGAGCTCCATCACACACACACACACACTGAGCTCCATCTCACACACACTCACACACTGAGCTCCATCACACACACACTCACACACTGAGCTACATCTCACACACTCACACAGTGAGCTCCATTATACACACACTCACACAGTGAGCTCTATCTCACACACACTCACACACTGAGCTCCATCACACACACACTCACACACTGAGCTCCATCACACACACACTCACACACTGAGCTCCATCTCACACACACACTCACACACTGAGCTCCATCTCACACACACTCACACACTGAGCTCCATCACACACACACTCACACACTGAGCTCCATCACACACACACTCACACACTGAGCTCCATCACACAAGCCCCTGGTACTTGTACTTTTATGTCTGTTTTGACAATAACTTAAATAATTTTACCTCCCCCCCACCCCCCATATTTTGTTACTAGCTACTAAGCCCCATTCCACACATGCTAGTGCCTGAGTGGTCGTAACAGATGACAAGATCTGAGACCAAGTTTGTGAATGTGCAGGACAATATGCTAAAACTGTCATATGAACACAAAGAATTTAAACACACTCCAATTCCAGAAATAAAAAAAACCCTTAATATCAATATACACACACACAAACATATATGTAAGCATGTGTGTGTATGTGTATATATACATACATATAATATATATAAATATATATTATATATATATGTGTGTGTGTGTGTGTGTGTAGTAAGAACATTGGACTTTTGGTTTCTTTTTTTTAGTTTTTGATTTTTCGAGACAGGGTTTCTCTGTTTTAGCCCTGGCTGTCCTGGAACTCAATCTGTAGACCAGGCTAGCCTCGAATTCAGAGATCCACCCGCCTCTACCTCCTGAGTGCTGGTATTAAACCCGAATGCCACCACCGCCCAGATGAATTTTGGTTCCTTTAAAAAACAGAAACATTCTAAGAATATGTTTTCGTTTTAATCCCAGGTGTCAGGGTACGGGGCTGCTTTGCAGCAGACTCTGCTTTGCCTCCTGCTTTGGCGGGGGCGTGATTTTGTCAGCTGTGTGTGACTTGCAATTCTGGGAACTTTTTACAGGATCCCAAGAGGCATGATGGGTTGTTGCTGGTTGTGGTTTGTTAAGTAGTCATGTGCAAATTAAAACAAGACAAAATTAGATATCCTGACCTCAAAGATCAAGCTTGCCCCAAAGAACTGGACACCCCCTAATCAGCAGGAAGTCGTCTAATGATGTTGACCCCTTTCCAACCCTTGACTTTATTCAGAGATCTCTCCCCCACCCTTATCTAGTGTTAGGGAGTTGAAAGGGTGGAAGAGAAGGGGTAGAGAAGAATGGAAGAACCCGCAAAGCAGCTAACGCTGGCTACACACACACACACTGCTTTAAAAATGGCTTTTTTTTTTTCACATTAGCAGTGTTGATACCTCCTGTGTATGCTTTGAGGCAGGGTCTGTGTAGCTGAAGCTAGCCTTTAAATTCACCATCCCCTCAACCTCAGCCTCATACTGGGATATAGGGGTATTCCACACATCCAGCTTGTCCCTTAGCTTAAAATCATGCTAACAATTGTTGCTTAATGGTTGAACTGTGGCGGCTTGGGTGTGAAGTGTTCTCCACAGACTCATTAGCTGGGGTGCTGTTTTTGGAGTTGAGAACCTGTGGGAGCTGAGAGCCAGCCAGAGGAGGTGGGCTGAGGTGCAGTGGGGGTTCAGGCTTGCTTTGTGCCCTCTGGTCCTTGGAGATGGAGCCCCAGTCACCCACTGGCCCCAGGGTTCCTCCTTCTCCATGCCTCTCCCTCCACAAAGGTTGGACCCCTTCAAATTGAGGGTCAAAATAAGTCTTTCCTTGTCCTAAGTTGCTTCTTGCTATATAGTTGGTCCCAGCAAGAAGAAAGTAACCAACATTCCATCTAACTATAGCACATAACATTGTCAAACTTTAGAGACATATCTGTTCTTATCATTTAATGTCACCTTGCAGTGACCACTTCCTTGAAAGCTGTGGCTGACACCAGTCACACCCCGTTTCCCTCCTCCTGGCCAGAAGGCTTCTGTCGGGTGCCTGTGGAGTCAGGGGCCCGGAGCCCTGTTTCCCGCCGTCTCTTGTTGGTAGGGTGGCTGTGCACTCCAGTGGGGCTGCGGGAAGAATTCTGCGGACTGTTTCCTGGGAAATGTGGCTTATGTGCCGGAAGCATGAGCATGTTGCACTCTTCGGATGAAAACTGGAGGTGCAAAGGCGAGTGATGCAGGCCACACAGCCATGCACACCAGACCCAGCATCCAAAGCCAGAGGCCAACCTCAGCACACTGAGGCTGACAGAGCAGAAAAGGATCCCAGGATCCTGGGCAAATGTCCAGCAGCTGGACACAGACAAGGGCTTATTTGGTTAGAATGTTTAAAACACATTTTCTGTTACCTGCAGTGAAACGACCACAAATGCATGTTTTCATACAAAAGCTCAAAGAAACAAAACAAAAACCCTGCAGTTCTTGCCGTGTTCTGGATCATTTTCCTTGACTACACTCTTGAAAAGTTTGACCTGAAGCTTTCTTTTTTTTTTTTAAGACTATGTGCAAACTGTAAGCCATTTTTTCCCCCTTAAGAACCAAGTTGATGGTACTTAAAATAGATTAAAAGCTTTTTCTTTAAATGGTATTTTTTTTTAAGTGGGTGTTTCCTGCATGTCTGTCTGTCCACCATGTGGTGCCTGGGGCACTGGAGCCCCTGGAGTTACAGCAGGGAAGCCACCATGTGGGTGTTGGAGGCCAAACACAGATTGAGCCAGCACTTTTGACAACACTGTGCATTGCTGGCAGGACTCAGACAGGGTCCTAGAGGATGTTTCTAGACACTGGAAGGCCAGGGGAAAGAATGAGGACGGGAAGACAGATACCTCGGAACACTTTAAAATTACACTCTGTTTTAACTACACAGAAATTTCACAAGAGCGATTCGTTTCATACCTTTATTCCTCATCTCATATATATATATATATATATATATATATATATATATATATATATATGTATTTTTTTGGTTTCTTACACAATGATATAAATAAAAACATACACACTGAGAAAGACTCAGAAAGTAGAAAGAAAACACAACATATCCATAATCCCAACACCAAGCCCCCTTTAGAATATTTGGCATATTTTCTGTATATTTTATAATTGCCTCCAGGTATACTGGACTATACTACAAACACTTTTCATACTTTAACCACTTACACACTGAGATGAGACTGATAAAGCACACAAGCAGAGTCTGCAGGGGAAAATAACACATAGAGAACCCTATACAAACACAAGTTTATGTGACTTAACTTTTGCTGCAGCAGCTGGGTTCTTTCTTTTGCATCTTTACATAGGTGGAAACTAGGGAAGACCAGGAAAGACCTGGAGCCTGCCCAGACCTAATTTCCAGATGTTGCCAACTTTCTTCCTGTGGTCAAGCTCCCTCTACCCTCCCTCATTTCATATCCCTTTCCTGGCCAGGGTTTTGCTCTCTTGCTGTGGAGCCCAGAGTGGCCTCAAACTCAAGAGCATCCCCTGCCCTGCGACACTCTCAAGTGCTGGGATTACAGGTGTGTGTCACCATGGCTGGTCCAGCTTCCTTAAATCTCAGGAAACAATCCAAAGCCATCAGAACTACTGAGAAGGCACTGCCTGGGAGAGCATGTAGTTTAAAAACACATTCCTTAAAATAGCTTACACAGAATACGCAGAACGACAACAAAAAACAAAAAACACTTTACTAGAATGTCAATGTAACATTCTACAAACAAATTTTCAGTGAATCAGAATACAAATACAAACAAAACTTGTATTAACTGTAACATTTAAAAATTATGCCCACATACGTCGCCTTAGTTTTCACAGAGCTGTGCTCCCCACCATATGCACTGGGAACACACGCGACAGAAGCCACGTGTTATGACAGTGTGAAGACTCAAGTGTGTGTCTTCTGAAGTGACTGGATCTTGATGAAGCTCTGCTGCATCTTCACGCAAAATGTTTCTCCCAATGGCCTGTGTCAACGTGACACAAACACTGGTGTGTAGCCACAAACACCTAGCGGTGCTTTATACTTGGTGGACATTCAGTATCTGTTTTAAATTAGCTGCCTAAACGATTTGATGGATTTGATGGTTAAAACAAACACAGCAACTGTAACTAAAAGAAAGAATAGTCCCCTAAGAAAACCCCACCAACACACAATTTACTAAAAGAGAGGCAGGCAGTACACTTACAGGCAGCACGTTGGCAGGCAGGGTAAATCATGGGTGCACACACACTTGCTGTGCCGGCTACACTGTAAGAGGCGCTTTACTAGCACCGGGGAAGCAGCAGAGGACAGGTGAGGCTGTCTTTACCAGTCACACCTGTTACGTCACACCGATGATGTGTTGGTATTCTGGATTTATATGCCAATCCCTGGGTACGACCCCTAGCAGCCCAGAAACTGGGCATGGTAGTGCGTGCCCAAGTCCCAGGAGCTGGGGGCAGGAGGAGTTAAAACAAGCCACACAGCATGGCTGAAGCGGTGAGCCTTGCAGCTGTTTTCCAACTGACGCACAACAGACACCCATCGAAGAACACAGGAAGAAAGGCCAAGGACCATGTCAGGCCTGACACATACAGACTGGACACTTCCCCCACCGCTGTGCGGGGGTAATAAGGCTGATGGGCAATCCCCTAACAGTGACCGGGGAACCAGGGGGGGGAAAGTGGCAGGATAAATAAAACCAAAGCTGAACTCAGAAACTGAACAGATCAATGAAAAAGGGGAAGCAAACCTCAGAAAGCTGCTCACCAATTCTGAGGGACAGAAAACTGCCCTTTCCTCTACTCCAAACACTTTCTTACTACAAGATTACCTAAGAAATCCGAGGCAAAAGGCATCACACTGTTTCTAAACCCAGCAGTGTGCATGCAGACTGGGTCTTGCAAAGGACTCATGACCACTTAGAGCACACACCGCTGCACACAGCTATCCGACAGCTATCCCGTAGGCTTTGGCTGAGAACAAGGCGAACAATGGGCCAAGTTTTGAATGAAAGGGAACTGGCCAAACCTATGTGAAGAGCAGGCTCTCAGGGCTGGACGTGCAGCTCAGCAGTAGAGAGAGAATCTGCTTAGTGTTAGTAGGCGCGAGCGAGGTCCTGGGCTCATCCCCAGCCCAGCAAAACTCCAACAGCAGCAGACAGCAGAACAGGCCATTCAAATGGAATGCTCAAAGATGGTTCTGTTTTTGAGTCAGGGTTGCACTCCGTGTAGTCCAGGCTGCCCCTGAATTAACTCAGTATGTCCCACGCTGGTTCTAAAACCAGGAGCCTCCTGCCCTGGCTTCCAGGGGTGGGATTACAGGTGTATGCCACCAGATCCTGCCAGACACTTCAAAGTCACTATTTAGATTTAAGGCAATTTAAAAATGAGGTCTTAGCCCAAACTCTTTACATTAAAAAAATAAGAGTATAGTCAGTCACCTCCCCAGATCTGTATGTACAGCAGGAGCCTGCTTTGGCAGGCTAGCCTATTTACAAGTAAGAATCTCTTACTCTTATAACACTGTCCTCATCGAAGAGTGTGAATAACTCCCACCCCTGCGCAGCTGCTCCAGGAGCCCCAGGGACCCCAGGAATGTGGACTAACTGCTCCAGGGGACTATTTACAGCTTACTACAAACACCATATATACATCTGCCCTCGGGCGCGGGTTCTGGCTCATTCAGCATACATACGCAGCAACAAGTAGAAGGCACTCAGCATTTCTGTCAAGAGTTTTTAACATCAGTGCTATTTACATTACACATTCCCACCAGCCCCACCTCTAAATTGAAAATACCAAGTTGCTACAAATGTTATTGTGGTTTCCAAAATAGAGTGTTTCTTGACTTTTTAATGTAAGCAAATATTTACTAATTTTCGGCATGCTGACACACACAGCATTGGGAAATGGATAACTTGCTGGTAAGTTACTTCATTCTTTTCCTCTTTTTCAAAAGTGCATCTCGTAGTGCTATCTGCAAGAGAAAAATCAACATCAACAGTAAGAATCTGTTACACTAACTCAGTCATAAAGGTCCATAACTCTCCTAGAAACACCACGTGGTAAAATAGTCCCTAAAGGGTCCAGTGCAGGCCAGCAATAGGTCTCAGTGGGTAACGGTGATTGCTGCCAAGTCTGATAATCTTACCATACGTCACCTGTAACTTCAACAGCTCAGACTTGAATATATTAGTTTAGGAGTCAAAATATTAAGCCCAAGAAACGTTTATTTCTTCCTAGTTAATCCAGGATCTTAACTTAAACATGTTTTATTCTTGTGTGTGGGGAGGGGAGGAGGAAATGTGGATGTGCCACAGCACCCCTTGGGGGTCAGAGGGCATCCCCGTGGAACTGATTCTCTTTCAGCACCTTATGGCTTCTGACTTTACCTGATGAGCCACCTCACTAACCTAGGCTCCTAATTTTTAAGTTTCCCTCGAGGCAGAGTGTCTCTGTATAGCCCTGTCTTGCTACTTGCTCTGTAGACCAGGCTGACATTGAAGTCAGAGATCTGCCTGCCCCTGCCCCCCGAGTGCTGGGATTAAAGGCGTGCGACGCCGCTGCTCAGCTAAGAGTTATGATTTATAATGAGTAAACTCTGAAGAAACTGCAAGGCAAGGAAACATTCAGAAATGCTGACTCACTTCTTAGTCCAAGCAGCAAGACAAATGCAGGAAGAATAAACAGCATTCTTATACCAACAGCTGTGTTCAATGAATTCTTAATTTAGTCCTAAAACTTCTTTACTCTCAAGAGAAATGTTTAATAAGGCACTGATAAGGATCAAAGCCCAGCTTCTCTATCATGCCAAAAAAAGGCATTCTATAAAACAGGAAATGGGGAGGGGGCTGATGCCTTAGCTAAATTAAACCTCATTTGAAGCCAGGCTGCCAAAAGGGTGGCTGTCCTCAACCTCAGATGTTAGGAAGGCTCTGAAGGACAGAAAAAGTCAGTTCAAGTACTTGGCAAAATTTAGAGCCTTTATTTAGAAATGCCATCACTTTTTTATCTGCTTTTATCTGTTAAACACAGGTTACAAGAATAAGGACAGACAGACAGACAGAGTTCAGGTGGTGGTGCCCATGCAGTCACAGAGCCGTCTAGAGGGCCGGCCACCACACTCAGTCTTGGAAGGCTGTCACTGGCTGGCTATGAGGAAAGGAAGCTCAGAGACCACGTAGCCTGGAACTGGTTTTCCACAGCTGCCTCAGAACGACACGTGATAAACTCCAGTATGCTCCCAGGACAGAAAGCTGCACGATCTCAACTCACTATTACAGTACCTCACTGACGTAAGCAGGCCACCAGGGCATCATGAGATAGACCACAAATGGTAGCACATGCCTGCAATCATGAAGCAAAGCAGCACCTAGATGGCTGAAGCAAGTGAATCTCCCAGTAAAGCCAGCCTGGGTGAGTTCAATAAGACCCTGTCTTAAAATGGGCAAGCAAACCAGCTAAGCCACAATGGATAAAAGGAAATCCCAAAGGCTGGTAAACACAAAATGCACTCTGTGAAAGGACAGCTTTCGACACGACAGAGCTGTGCATTGAGGACTGCGTTCCTGAGCTGTCCTATACCAAAGCAGCGCCTTCTGCAAAGCCCCATGCGTAACTTGTATCAATTCAATCTCCTTCACAGGTCAGAGGACTACTTTAGCATGGAACTGGGACTCAGAGAGGTCCAGCTTGCTTCTCTTACTTACAGAAAAGAGGCTGGGTCAACCAAGGGACACAGGGTGACCCCTATCAACTCAGGTCTGAGGCTTTCCCACCTTGACTGCTCCCAGCCTCGGAGCACTCACTTGGCTGATGGTCTGTGGTCCTCAGAAGGCACCCCTCTTGTCAAACAAAAGGCTGTCTCAGCATCCAGGCCTCACCCAGAACCCACCTGCTTCTCTCGGAAGGAGCGTGCTGTTTTTGACCGGACATTCTGGCTGTAACGCATCATCATAAAGTTCTTTTGTTTTTTCTTCTCTTTATTTGTGGTACTGGAAAATGGATTTATTTTGGTTTTCTTCCTCACAAACTCCTTTCGGTCTGTCCTTCCAGCCTAGTAGCACAAAGAGATTAAGTGATTAGTATTTCTTTATACATAACATACCTCAGGCATTCTCTAATCACTCTGACAGATGCCAAGAACAAGAGGGGCGGAGCACAGCTCTTGCTCCCCAGGACTCAGTCCAACAGAGACAAGGCTGAGCTCAGTGAAGTTGAGCTCAGTGAAAGGAACCGTCCTGATTCAGCATGATGCCTGGAAGGCCAAGCTGTGTTCGGCACGGTGGGAACAGAGAAGGGACCGACATTAGAGTGGGGAAGGCGTGGAGGAAAGGCGTGTGAAAAGAACTCTGAGCCCTAAACTTACATAGACGGGTCTCCATTCAAACAGAAGCAAAAGTGAGGAGCTACAGTGCAACGGTGCCTCACGACAGCAGCTGAGGGCACTCACTGCACACACCGGAGCGGCACCCGCAAGAGCTGCAGGCCAACTCTGACTGTCAACGCATTTTCCTTTAGTAAGTGTGCTAGGCCTTCTGATAGCGTGAACACACGACCCTGCATTTCTGTCCTCTGTATTTTGTTTTGGATGGTAGTCACATGGCTATACACAGTTCCAAAACTCATCTAATGCCAGGCGCAGTGGCGCACAACTTTAATCCCAACACTTGGGAGGCAGACGTAGGCTAATGCCTGAATTCAGTGCCAGCCTGGTCTACATGGAGAGTTCCAGGACAGCTACAGCCATTTAGAGACCCTGTCTCAAAAACAACAATTAACAACAACAAAACCAACAAAAAATGCACCAAAACCAAACCAAACCAATCTTTCATCTAATTTGGCTGGGATGTGGCTCAGTTGGTTGGATGCCCGCCTGGCACAGACCCTGGGTCCTTATCCTCAGCATTGCCTAAACCAAAAATGGCAGCACATGTTTGCAAACCACCTAAGTAAAGGCAGGAGGGGCAGGAATCCAAGGTCATCCTCAATTAAAGCTTTAGACAGGCATGGGTTATGGGTTATAAAAGACTGGTTATGGGTTATCTAAGCTCCTTCCTATCTCAAAGTAAAGCACAAAACTTACCTAACTCAACACCCAATAATGGTACATTTTATTCTATGTTAAGTATACCTTTAAAAGAGACAGGAAGTTCATGGCTACATATGCTGGGGATTAATAGGTCATTTTATTTGCTCTCTGTTTACAAAAGGAAGAATGCCATGCCCCGCTCACCATTGCAGTTGCCAGTCTTGTCTCTTTGTCAGACTTGGGCTTTTTGTGAAGGCGTTCAATGTCCCGAAGAGACAGCAATTCACCCCTGTGGTGAGGGACAATAAAACAAAGATGAGGGTGGAATCCTGCCCCTGATACTCTCCCTGCTGTGCAAGCTGGCTCAAGTCTGGGATGTGCCATTTTCACCTGGACTCCTCATCACTGTCAATTTCGATGTATTTCCTTTTCTGGGCTTTCCCAGGGGCAGCATCCATTTCTTTCTTCATCTGGGCCATGCGGATTTTCTGGAAGTCATCCTGTGTTAAAACTCGACTGGTGCTGATGGCTGCAGCTTTGGCTTTCCGCTCCTCCATGGGCATGCTGTCCAGTTTCTTGGCCTTGAAAAGCATACAGCCAAAATAATAAATGGCTACCAGGCTCAAGTGCCAGCTCAGTCATTTAAATTTCAACATGGCCCAGCAAAAATGACATCTTGGTAAACACCAGAGTGATGCACATTGAGATGACATGTGGACTTACGATTGCTTGCTGCTCTTCATCAGAAGAGTGGTGCACATCGACCCATTCACCATCCTCCTCCTCCTCCCCACTGAGGCTGGCACTTTCCCATCCATCTGTGTGAAAGAGATGGATGCATTCACTGATGCATTCATGTTGAGTAGTCACAGCAAGCTAAGCTAATCAGCAGTGCTGAGAACAAAGGTAACAAACCTCACATATTCCACTGACTGAGCCAGGAGACATTTGCTGTCCTCTGCCACAGCCACTTATTTGATTTAAGGAATGGGGACTAGCACTGACCAAATATCTATTAAGAGCCAAAACTGCACAGTGACTTCCCTAATTCTTACAGTGTAAAGAGCAGCAGACTTTCAGTTAAGAAACATGCCAGAACACCCAGCCTGTCCTGACATCATGGAGCGCCTGTCTGATTCAGAAGCTCCCTGCTGTCCAGGGAACTGATTGTGCTTTTTAGACATTTAACTTGAGCCTGAAGCATGCATCTGCCTGACTCACCCAACATATTCATGATGGAGGAAACAGTACCAGTTACCTGGAGTACAGAGGAGGCTTCCGGGTGTGAAAGAACCTGCTCCCAACTCTCTAAAAGCAGCTACCAGGATGTACGAATGTCCCGGCATTTACACAACCACACATGATAAGCTCTCCAATCCTCCCACGTAGGGCTAGAGGTTCCCTAGCATGAGCGAGAACCTAGCTTCAATCCCCAGCAAGAGGAAAGGCAAGGAAGGCAAACGAACCTTCATCATTTTCTGTATTCGCTTCTTTCTCAATTTCTAGAACCTCCGCTCCTGGAATGTAATCTTTAGCATCTAACTCTCCATATTCTTGTATTCTTGCTTCAATGGAGGCTTCAGTAGGTTTACCCTACAAGAGAAAATTATTTAAAAATAAAGCACTTAGATTTTGAAAATTCATTATAAAAGCCCTCTAGGATAAGAACACTATGAAAAGATGGAGTACTCAAATAATAGGAACAACCAACATAGTCAGGAAACCACGTAATCCCAGGACCCAGTTCACTCCTTTCTGTCTTCTGGTCTAAACTGAGAAACTGGCCTTTGTAAAGTCTAACCAGCTGCTCAGATGCTGCAAATCTCAACAGTGCCATGGCTGTGTGTCATGCTTCCCCTCTGCTGAAGGCAGCACCTGGCTGGGTTGTGCATCAAAGACTGTCAACTGCACACAGCCCAGCGGACTCAGCTGTCATCACAGAGCACATGTCAGCTGCAAGGGCTGAGGACCAGAGAATTCAATCAAGTCCACCCTACGCTTCAACAGACCCACACGCATCACACACGCTCCTCAAGGAAGCATCATTAATCTAACATGTGAGCTGCAGACACTGCCCTCACTTTCTGAGACCACAATCTACAGACCAACCTAAGTCTGCTTCACCTACCCGGAACTTCTTCTGCAACATCTGAGGGTTCAGTGTCCGGAAGAGATGAATCAAGGTTCTGGCAGACATCATCACATCTGTAAGACACCTTTGATTAGAAAGTCTCAAGCAAAGACAGTGAGATGGCACTGAGCCACACTGTACTCCCTGGCCTTCAGAGAATGACATGCCACTCACTCTTGTCTTTGTGTGTCTTGTACTGAGCCAGGTCCTGAAGCAGCTCTTCAGTCATGGCCAGAGGACACCGAGCTGTGATTTCTTTTATTGCATTGATTCTAAAAATGGAAAAAATTAACTGAAAATAAGAAACAAATAGGCCAGATTTTATAGGCCCAGGCCCTAACCCTGCAGTGTGGCAGAGCATGTGAGAGCGAACAGCCCCACATACTCATATTCCCCACAGTCACTCTTCCTCTGCCATGTGACAAGGACCAGTATATCATGGCAGTGAGGGAAAGCATGAAGTCAGATCGAAAGGTTAAAGGTTTCTAGGGCTGTTATTCCAGCACTAATTTGCAAGGAAGATACAAAGTAACGTCTTAGCATATCATTTACAAAAGGGCTACCAAGGTCTCTATAATTACTCATTAACAAATCACTTGTGTTAGCTTAAGACAAGTCTATATTGGGATAGAAAGAAAACTTAGGTTAGTAAACAGCCATTCACCTAAGACTAGAAAACTGTAAAACATCACACGGCTGATCAGGACAAGAATTTTTTTATCTGGTTCCCCCCTCAGACTTCTGACCATTAAATGGAAATACAAAGCCTCCCGAGAAGACCGCTTTTTTAGAAGCCACACCTCCAGCTGAACCGTTCATCTCGGTACACCAAACACACTGTCCCGAAGCATGTTCTACGTACCCTACAGTCATGACCTCCCCAGAGTTCTTGTCAGTAACAAAGTTGTTGGCCACCGTCATGAGCAATGACTGAATAATCTGGGGTGGAAACAAAGGAGGGGAGTCAGGTGAAAGGTCCCTGCTTCCTGAGCGCAGCGGACCGCTCCGTGCAGAGGCAGCCTCGACCTTCAGGGCAGAGCTGAGAATCAAGACTAAGAACACAAGAGAACTTTATTGTTCTTTAACATGGGTCACTTTTTAAAAGTTTTACTATTTTAATGTGTGTGAGAGGAGAGAATGTACGTGGACGGGGCGTGTGCCTGGGCACACTCACCAAGGCATATGTGTGGAGGTCAAAGGACAACTTGCTGCCCTCAGTTCTCACCTTATCCTCACTGAAGCAGGTCTCTGGTTTCTCTTAGCTACACCCTTGAAGCTAGCTGGCCTTTGCTCTTTGGGGAGACCTTGGGGGAGATTTTCCTGCTTCAACTCATCTCTTCTTTCCATCTCTTGGTAGGCGTGCTAGGATTACAGACCCACACAACCGCATCTAGGTTTAAGTGAGTCCTGGGTATTGAATTCATGCTGTCATGGTTTTGTGGTAAGTACTTTTATCCCCTGAGATACAGGACTGGCTTACAACATGATTTTCCACTTTTATTTTGAATTAAATGTTTTAGGTTGGCTTATGAAGTAACAGGTTTCATTAAGGCATTCTTATACACGCGCCGTTTCTTTGTTCTGCATTTCCACAGTGTACTCCCTACCCACCTTAGCTTGTTCTCTTCCTTCTCCCAAATGGTGTTGCTTCTGCTTTCTTTTCAAAGAGTTTTGTTTTGTATTTATGTGTGTATGTATCTGCGTATGTCATGTATGCTGGTGGCCAGAGGCTGGGAGAGCTCCAGACAATTACAGGCAGTTTGTGGGCTAATGGGGTCTAGGAACCAAGCTTGGGTCTCCCAAAGAGCAGCAATTACTCTCACCGACTGAGCAGGGTCGCTAGCCCCCACTCCTGCCCTCTTAAGGCATTAATTCCATTATGTTGTTTCCAACCATGACAAAACCAAAACAAAACTTTGTTCTGACACAGGATAATTCAATGTTCTTGGTCAAAGAAAAGAATTACGAGGTTTAAACAAAATCACCAAGAACTTACAATTATCCTTGTAACTTCCTAGTCACAAAACTCAGTTATTAATCAAGGTCAGAACCTGCAGCTTGCTCCTTTCTGTGACTGCAGGGCTGACGTGTGTACATCTCCTAGGGGAGAGGCCTCCTCTGCTCATTTAATGAAGGAGATAGACAGCAGTTCTGGGAGAAATCCCAATGTGCCTAACAGTGCCACCCCTGCACACACTCAACCCACAAGTCAGGGGAAGCAGTCTCACCTCTGGGGGTACAAGATGATGAGAGGCTTGTGCAGCGAATAGAAGGATCTTCGTGACTTCTGAAAGCATAAGAGACGAGAAAGGGCACACTCTGTCACTGCGTCCAGGACTACAGCACCAAGGCAAGCAAACTCAAGCTATCATGTGGCGGTCACTCAACTTACTCTACCTGAGCACCAACCCCTACCTATCCGGATGGCTTGCCTCTTGCCTCCTTCAGGCCCTTTGCTCAGCTGCTACCTAATTAAAAAGGCCCTGCCTGATACTGCAGCCTGACATAGCTCCCGCCACCACACCTGCTGCTGCCTTAAACTGCTTTCTTCAGCCAAACACCTGCCCTGGATATTACACACAGCACTGTCTAGAGCACTTTCCAGAGCACGGATTAGGTGAGAGGACTCTGCTTTATGGTCACTGGGAACCTTAGTGTCTAACAGACGTACCCCTCTCCTTGGCTTTCTGTGCATGCAGAGAAGCCACCAAGAAGGCTCTGTGTATAGCTCACACCTACAATCCTAGCACTTGAGAGTGGTAGCAGAGAGAAGGATCCTGAGATTGGAGCCAGCTGGGGCTTCATACCAAACCCTGTCTCAAGCCCCAAACTAACCAAACAAGTCACAAACAAACATCTGTTGAACAAACTTAAATGCAGATATATGAACACGCTTTCTTCCAAGAGGCAGCCCAGAAGTTCCAAGGCCTGGAATCAGGCACAGGGACTCATGTCTGTAAGTGTAGCACACGAGAGGCCGACACAGGAGACCTGCTCCACTTTAAGCCAGCCTGGGCTAGCCAGACCCTGTTTCAAACACAAACAAGTATCAAGCTGGGTGCAATGGTGCGTGCCAGAGGCAGGCGGGTCTCTGTGAATTCAAGGCCAGCTTGCTCTACACAGGAAGTTCTAGGCTAGCCAAGCATGCATAGTGAGAGTTTCTAAAAAATACAAAAGCCTCCTCTGGACAACAAACTTTGAGTAAGAAAGGCAAATGTTGATTTGTCGTTTAATTGAAATGCTCTTGGACACTTTCTATACTTCAAAGAGGTTACTTGAGCCAAGGATGTATGGAAAGCACTTAGCACAGACAGAATTTCTTAGCGGCACGTCTGTTACACACTAAGGTTCCCAGTGACCATAAAGCAGAGGTCATGTCAGATGCCCAAATGTTTACTTCCTTCCTTTCTGGTTAAGTTCCAAAGGCAAAAGAAGCAACCACCTTTCCCTGCATTTGTGTCATTGCTAAGAACGCATACAAGGCCTTGGAGAACAGTAACACAAAGTCCTGTGAACAGGCACCATGTGGATGCTGGGAAGTGAGCTCAGGTCTTCTGCAAGAGCAGTGAGTGAGTGCTCTTAACTGCTGTGCCATCTCTTAGCCCCAAACTAGAATTTCTGACAGAATTTATATTACAAAGAGACTTGCTAAAAAGCAAGGCTTTATCTTTATTTGAGTATGTGTGTGTGTGTCTGTGCACATAAGTGCAGTGCCCACGAAGACAAAGAACACTGGATTCCAGAGCTGAAGTTAAAGTGGACAGAGACCAGCCTGAAGTGGGTACTGGGAACTGAACTCATCCAATATTCTGGACGAGCAGTATCTGGTCTTAACATCTGAGCTACATCTCCAGTCTCAGAGACTTGCTTGAGAAATTTGTTGATTAAAAAAAAAATAATAATAACCATTTCTTCTAGTTAGTGAATAGAAAAATAAAGCCATGTTCGACTTAACACATAACTCCATCTGTCCTTAATGACACCAGAACAACAGACGGGCCACCAAGGGCCACCAAGGGCTAGACACACAGGCAGATTACCTCTCTGGTGCGGCTGAAGAAACCTTTGCACAAAAGGGTAGAAGTTGAAGAGAAAAAGCTGTGGAGAGAAGAACGTACCAACTTTAATATGTATGAAACTTGAGCATAAAATTTTATTTTCCATCACCTAATTTCATCACTAAGATAAACACTAGGAATTAACCTTGGCTCACTTTGTCTCAAAAATCAATCTCCTCACAGCTAACTCGAATGCTGCCATAACCTAGGGAAAGGACTTTTTCCCAACACTGCCCTGCTTTCTTACCATGGGAGAGAGAAAGAGCAGAATAAAGCAGGGAAAGGCAAACAAACCCAACACTCTCTGGTTCTGACACTGGCCTGGCTGCAGAGCTTGGTCCTGGTGTTCACAGAGGGGAGCAAGACCAGGACCAGCACTGGCACTAAAGCCCCAGTACAGAATAGGGCAGATGTGTCAGCACTTGTGGTTTTAGAGTGCTACAACCTGACAGCCCTGACCCCACAGTCTTCTAGTCCAACCGCACTACAGGGAGGGCTCTGCGCGCTGTATTTAACCATGGAAAACAACATGGTCAACCATCCCAGAGCAGAACCAGTCACGACGACCAAGTCAGAAAACCGGACCGGAGAGATGGCTCAGCTGGTAAGAGCACCGGCTGCTCTTCCACAGGACCATGGTTCAGTTCCCGGCACCATCATGTTGACTCACAGCCACCTGTAATCCTACAGTCCCAGAGCACCCAGAGCTCTCTTGTGGCTTTCATGGGCACTGAACACATGCACTGCACATTTCTTTGTGGCCTAAATTTTTGGTAATCTTTTCCTAAAGGCAGCTCTTCTAAAAAGTATCCACACACATACACCACACACACCTACACACACACCCACATGGGGATGGAGGAGGGAGGGGGAGAGAGAGAGAGACAGATCGCACAAGAATAGCAAACAGACAATTCCCAACCAGAGACAACCAGAAGTCGTGTCAGGAAGCGTTAGGCACCCAGAAAGGTAGCAAGAACCAACATGTATCCTGGCTCAGGAACATGCATGTAAACGTAACAAATACAAACAGAGCATGTAACAGTTACACAGGAACTGAATGTGCACAGACCAGTATTCATCTGCTCTGGGAAGAAAACAGTGGGAATAAAAGCAGCTGCTTTCAGATGGAAAGGCTGGGCCTCCTGCTGATCCTAACTGCTAGAGGCATGGGGATCAAAACTGAGACGTTGTTCTACAGAACAGCTTTTCTTCACCAAGCCCACCACAGCCCTCACATCCACCGGGAAACAGCGGTGTCACACCTCATGAATTCCCACCAATCTGGAGATGAGGTTCATGAGCATCATCTTCACTTCAAACCTCTCCTTACAGCTCTCTAGCTGCTTCAGAAGCTTTTCTGCAAAGTCTGGAAAGAATCAGAGAGTAACCGTGGGCTCTTGGCTGCAGAGCAGTTTTTAACAGGCAAAGGAATGCAAAGTTACACTGGTGCAAAGACCAAGTATGGTACTCCAAGCTCATCTCCAGCATTTCTAGTTAGTTACTTAGTTTGTTTGTTTTTAAAGACAGGGTCTCACTATGGAAGTATAGTTATCCTTGAACTCACCCTGTAAACCAGGATGGCCTGGAACTCCGATCTGCCTGCCTCTGCCTCCTGGGTTCTGAGATTAAAGGCACGTGCCACCACTGAGGTGATTTTTAACGTTTTCAAAAGAAGATACTTATTTTTCTTTATGCGTATGCTTGCATGTATGCTTGTGCGCAGGTGCCCAGAGAGGCCAGAAGAGGGTGTTGGATCCCCGAGAGCTGGGCTGGCACTGTGAGTCACCCCATGTGGGTGCTAAGTGCCAAACTTGGGTCCTCTGCAAAAACAGCCAGAGCCCATACCAGGGTAACTCTTCAGCCCAGGATTCCTAAGAGCTATTTTTAAAATAATTTTTCTTTAGGTTATAGTATGATCATATCATTTCCCCCTTCTCTTTCCACCCTTCAAACCTTCCCATATACCTTTGCCTGACTTTTTTTTCATTAATTGTTGTTACATGCACATGTGTATGTATATACATACATGTTCTTAAATACACAAATACAGATTCCTGAGATGTGTGTGCACCAACACCTACAGCGACTCTGGATACAGTCTGCATCTGAAGGTGTGGTCTGCAGACAAATCTACCTTCTCGAAAGTGCAGGCTCCAAAGCCACACCTGCACCTTAATGGCTGGAATCTGCACTTTACCCAGTTTCCTGGGTGACTCAATTAAGAAATACTGATCTAAAACAGGAGTAAGAAAACAGGAAGTAATAGGGCCAACAAGGAACCTAAAGTAGTAATTATGGTACCTTGGGGATCATGAATCAAGTGGATGGCTGAAAAGTTAAACACTTCTGGCTTCTTCTTCTTCTTTTGTTTCTGAAAGAGAAAATAGTTCAAAACCCCTTTGCTCATTTGATACGTCCAATTAGCCAGTCCATTATCCAGGCTGTGTCCTGTGTGCCCTGAAGGCCTTAGACCATCTGTGTGCTGTGTGCCCAACAGGGGAAGATGTCAGTGTACTGCTCTATGACTCTGCCTGTCTCGCTGAAACAAGGTTTCTTACCGAACCTGGAGCTTGCTGTTTTCCAGCAACACTGGCATGTTACCAATTTGCAGGGACCCATCACCTCTCCCATCAGAGCTGGGGTTACGGATGTGTGCTGCCACATCTGGCTTGTGGGAGATATCTGGTCTCAGGTCATCATGCTTGCACAGCAGCATTCTCACACACTGAACCAGTTCCCTGCCCCAGTACACTAGTTTAGAAAACAAAACCCTCCTTGATCTAAAAATTTCTTTTCACCTTAAGAACTAAAGTTGGTTTTTGCCTTTTAAGTTCTGAGAAGCCAGGCACAGTGGCGCATGCCTTTAATCCCAGCACTTGGGAGGTGGAGGCAGTTGAACCTCTGTGAGTTCGAGGCCAGTCTGGTCTACATAAAGAGTTCCAGGACAGCCAGCGCTATGTAGTGAGACCCTGTCTCAAAAAAAAAAAAAAAAAAAAAAAAAAAAAAAAAATATATATATATATATATATATATATATATATATATATAAAGGCTTTGAAAATATATCAGCTATTAAAATGTGTGAGACTGAAGAAACTTAAAGATTCAAGCACTAAGACCACACAGAGGCTGGGGAGACGGCTTAGCTGGGAAACACTTGCCGTTGAGCCTGAGGAGCTCAGTCTGGAGACTTAGCACCCAGTCGGGGTATGGTGGTACACCCTGTCACCCCAGCACAGTCTGGAGCCTCAGCATCCAGGCAGGGTATGGTGGTGTGCCCTGTCACCCCAGGAGGCAGACACAGGTGGGTCATGGCGTTTACAGTAAGTCAGAGCTGCTTTCTCAAAAAGTAAGGTGCAGAGCAATGGAAGACACTCAATATTGACCTTTGGCAACCCATACCAAGTTCACACACATACAGTAACCCCCTCAAATAAACTGTAATGCCCACACCCTCTCCCACAGACTCCACACGGATCAAACTAATGATCGCTGGAATAACCATCACCAAATACCAAACACTTTTTCATGTTGTTCTAAGAACTCAGGTCTAATTAAAGTTAATCAAGTAAATTTATTCAAATCAGTTTTGTCTGAGCTGAACATAACCTACTCATTGAAAATATTAATGCTTACAAGTCTTCCTACATTTCTAAGGTTTGTTTTTAACCCCGTCTCTTGATTCCAGCACCTTCAAAGTGCTGGCTAAACACCATGCATTCTTACTGAATTTTCCAGACACAAAGCTCACCTTTAGCACTTTCATTGCCTTTTCCAACTTCTTCTTGTTTTTGGAGCCCTTCTTCCCCGTGGCGTACTGCACCAGCAGGTCTCTGGCTGTGGGTCTGTCATCCTGTTGAACAAACTACACTGGGGAACTGGACACAAGGAAAATCTGCACAGAAGCAGCGTGCGATCCTTTCAACTACATTCCCTTTTGTTCGGAAGAGTTACCTTAACTATGTGTAAGAGTGTGTGTGTGTGCACAAGGCCACTAGACTATAGGTGTGGAGTCCCCAGGAGCTGGAGTTACAGGTGTCTAGTGTTTTAATAAGGTAAGTTCATCAGCATTAATATGTGTGTATTATGCCACAATGCTTGTGTAGATATCTATATGAATGTATTTTTTATATGTATCTATGTTATTTTAGGATGTTTATTGAAAAGAATTTCTTTTTACATCTAAGAAAAAATTTTTATAACAAACCTTGCTGTTAAGAGACTACAATACTCTTCTTTCTTTCTTCCTTTTGTGATGTTGGCATTATATCAAAAACTGTCAGAATGTTTTTCTTCTGAAAGTCTTACAGTCTGAATTCAGAGGAGCAACACAAGAGGAACCATGACACGTCTACAGACCCTCATTAAACCCACCTCGGACTCTGAGTCACTGTCCTGCTTCTCTTCCTCATCTTTCCCAAGGAAGAACGTCAAAGCAGCAACTAATATCTAAAACCAACGAGAAAAAAAAAATTATCCAGCAAATGCAGACTCCTGTTTACACTGCCATCCCACGGGCATATACTATTGTGTCTGACGGATAGGGGAGGGATATAGCTCAAGTTTGAGAGTAAGCCAATATTTGGGATCCATTCCCTGCACCCCCAAATCAATCATGCATTAAATAGAAAAAAAATTTATCAGGCTCATGTCACATGAAGAAGAGGTTAGCTCTGCTCTTGACGAGGATGGACCAGCCTCAGGCTTCACAGCACACACATGTAGTTGAGGCCAGCACCTAGGCTGAGGCATCTAATCACTGTCTTTATATACTCATGTCTATCAATAAACACTGTGACTTCAACAAGTATCTTCTAGGCTTCATACAGTTACCCTTCAGGTAGTCTGCCAAGAGTGTCCACATGCCCCCAAGAACAGAGCCATCACAGCCCTTCTTAGAAGTCAGACATTGTCTTTGTGTTCCTTTCAATTGCACTAGAGCCTGACAGAAGAGAAGTCAGGCATCGTGGATAAACTTCTGCCGTTATTTTGCCAATATCATACAGCTGGGCTTAACGGGATTTCTTTTTACAGAATTGCTTTCCTAGCTCATGCTTACAGGCATCGAACTACATGACCTTTACAGCATAATGTAGTAAATACCAGCCTTCTCCTTCTGGCACACCCATTTTCACTTCAGGCCAGACCGTACGCTTCCACACAGCCCTGCAGCTCACCTTGGTGACCTTGGAGAAGCATGCAGTTGTGATAACATTGACAGTTTTGGCATCATTCCTGGAAGAGAAAATGGTACAAAACAAACAGTGAGTATGTCTGACATGAGGACGGTCAATTATAGGATTTAAAGTGATAAACCATTAAAGGACCAGCACAGGCAGATTACTTCATCAAATCCCAGCTCAGGGTTAGGACACACAACCTAAAGCCATTGAGAGGAAGAACATTTGATGCCAAGGAATCCACTTAGCATAAGTGTCATGAAAACAAAATCTTAAATGCCAAAAATTCAGACAGAAAAACCTACAATGTACCAAACCCAGGGCTGGAGAAATGGCTAGTGGGAAAAGTGCTTGATGGAGTATGAGGACTGAGTTCAGATCTCAGCACTCATGTCAGGGGGGGCATGGTGGCCTGTTGGCAGAAACAGGATCCCCACAGCTAACTAGATTAGCAGAACCAATTCAATTGAGTTCAACTAGGCTCAAATAAGAGCTGTGTCTCCTTGTAGAAAGTAGAGAACAAATGAGGAAGATAGCTGATGCCAAGCTTGGACCTGCACCCTCACCACACACATGCATGACATGTGTGCAAATCTGCACACACAGAAGAAAAAATAATAAAGTAAAAATTTAAAGACATTAAATGCTGGGTGTGGTGCCACATGCCTTTCATCTCAGCACTCAGGGAGGTAAAGGCCAGCCTGGGCTACAAAGTGAGTCCAGGACAGCCAAAGTTACACAGAGAAACACTAACTTGAAAAATCAAAAAACAAAAACAACATTAAAAAACATCTAGCAAAATCCCAACACAGCCTAAAAAAGGGGGGGGGGGGGTTATTCTACCACTGAGGAATGCTGGGCAGGAACTGAAGCAGAGATTTGGTAGAGTGCTGCCTATTGGCCTGCCCCTCATTCATGGCTTACTCAACCTGTCTTCTTGAACAACTAAGGCCCACCCCAGGATCACACCGCCCACCATGGGCTGTGCCTGCCCACAACATCCATCATTAATTAGGAAAATGCACCACAGACCGCCTCAGGTCATCTGATGGAGTCGTTTTTTTCTCAACTGAGGTCTCTAGCCAGATAATGCCAGCTTGTGCTGAGCTGACAAAAGAACCAGCCAATAAGAATGGCTGCATTCTATGCCCAACACCAATGTATGATAGAGGTATGTTAAAGGGTGTAAGAGTTCAACAAAAGAACGTTAACAGCCACACTTATCCATGAGCTCTGTGATCGTTATGAGTAAAAAAATAAGTCTATTTCTCATGAGAGAAATCTGTATGTGGTACCAGATGTTCCTCCTGTATAGTTCAATCATCACATCCAAAGACATCTTGGCTGCAGTTGCATTGCTGTCTCTCAACATGGTGTACATGAAATTCTGCAGCACCTACGGAGCCAGAGAGGAGAAAGACTCAATGTACGGACGGCACAAAGCTCCAAGCACGGGAAGCGAAGGGCACTTACCACATTCACTTTATTGTTCTTGTGTTTGGCGTTTATGTTCTTGATGTCGGTCACAATGTGTGTGTACAGAGTCTGAGGAAACAAAGCACAGGTGTTAAACCTATGAGCATTTCTGACGTTGGAGAAAAGCACAAACGCACAGGACAACTTTGCTTCTCCTATTTCATCTTTAAGAGAAGAGATCCAAAACAAGCAAACACTCAAAAGCCACTAAAAGGGTAAAACTGCCCTCTACGGGTTCAACATGGAATTGTCAAACGAACAAGTCACCCTGGAGAAAACCGTATATTGCCTGTTATACAAACTCCTAACTACTCTGTTTAAAACAGGCAAAAAGGAAGAGCAACCCAAACACTCTCGCTGATAAATGGGTAAACATGTGGCAGAGCCATGCAGTGGAATATCTGGCAACCAAAGAACACAACCATATCTATAAGCATACAGACTGCAATATATATATATATATTTTTTAATTTTTAAACATTTATTTTTATTTTACGTACTGGTGTTTTGCCTGCATATGTGAGGGAGTCAGAGCCCCACAACAGGAGTTACAGACGGTTGTGAGCTGCTATGTGGGTGCTAGGAATTAAACCCGGTCCTCTGGAAGAGCAGCCAGTGCTCTTAACCGATGAGCCATCTCTCCCGCCTTTCATCTTTTTTTTTAAACAGTTTCTCTGTGTAGTCTTGGGTGTCCTGGACTCACTTTGTAGACCAGGCTGGCCTTGATCTCACAGTGATCCCCACCTCCCTCTGCCTCCCACGTACTAGTACCAGTCTCTTAATAATTGGTGTGAGGGGATTAATTTAATGAATACAAACTCAAATTTTTCTTTCTGAAATTTGATTCATAATCCTTCAGCTCTCGGTCTTAAATAAGCAAACATAAAAGTCATGAAAAATGCTAATAGCAACAAAATTTACCTTTTATTGTGCGGGTTTGGTTCCAGCTACAAGTGTCTGTGCCTCCCTCATGTAATCATTCAATACACGCGGTCGTGAAGAGACTAGATTTGGAACCAGACTGCCTGCGCTTATAGTCTAGCCCTCCCACACGGATGCCGTCTGACCTAAGACACGGACCTCACCGTGTGCCTCAACCTGTCTGTAAAGCATTTACAATGAGGATTTTAACAATCTCTACCTCAGGCTTTTGTGAATACACATATACTCTGAGATTAATGCCCAGTCCAGAGTGGCATTCAGCAAATGCTGATTATTAATATGAAACTGCTCGGCACAACGTTTCCTCCTAGAGCAGGACTAGCTGTATCTCTCACTGTATCAAATGAGGCTGAGAACTTTGCTGTGTCACCTCAGGAAGAAAGATGGAGGGGACAAGCTTTGCTCCTCACCTTCCGAAGAAGTTTGTCATGGCAGCGCAGGAGCTCGAAGAAGAGCTCCAGCAAACTCGATGGATTGATGAGATTCTTGTTTCTCAGCAAGATCAAGGCTTTGCAGAATGTCTGGGGGGAGCAGGGGGAAGACATACCAGAAGACAATGGTGAAGTCAATCAAATGAGAAAACACAGCACCTATCCTATCTCTACCCTCCCCCAGGCACCAAAAAGCGGGTTAGCAGGAAAGTGCTCTCTCATCTCCCATTATCATCGCACGCACAGGACAGTGTGACTGACTCCCCTACCATGCGGAGATCCGGGTCCAGGACGGTGTGGTTGTAGGAGAGCAGCTCCTTCAGCTCCTGAGGGAAGTTGCTGAGGTGCTCTGGGTAGCAGTGGCCAATCTGTAACAGAGCAGGGCTGTCCTCAGGCGCAGCCTTTCTCCCCTAACTTCAGGTGCACACTCGCATGTTCAGGAAACAGCTGGTTCAGAGGCAGGTGACTCTCAAGCACCAGCTTTCCCTAGAGGCTGTTTCTGCTACTGTCATTGTTCTGACAGTTTTTATAAAAGTGTTTGCAGCATAATTGAGAATGATGAATCAAAAAAAATTCTTGATGGTTTTTATTCTGTTTGTCTGTGTTACAATTCATCAAAGTCCTCTAACATAGCTTAGGAAGGGAATAAAATCTACAAGAGGAAAGGCTTTGGAAATAATGAGGTGAGGGTGTTTTTGGAAATCATGTGTAGCTCCGACCTCTGTCTGAGAAATCACCTTCTTACCTGTGCCATGAACATCACCAGCTCAGCCAGATCTTTGCTGGGCTTATTTGGTTGTAACTTGAAAATCTCCACATTGGATTTGTAGTGACTATACTGCTGGAGGAACTGTAGGGAAAAGAACAGAGTTTGTCACACTCTTAGACACAGTAACAAGCTGGCACATACCTTTGCCAGTGGCACAGAGAAACAGACGTAGGCATATAAAAACAGTCTTTTTTGTTGGTCCTGGGCTTAAAATCAAGGCTTCATGAATGCTAGGCAAACCCTCTACCAAGTCACATCATCAGCTCTTAAAGCATTCCATCTTCCCTCTCTGCAAAAAATCTCAAGCATCACATGGCTCACGTGAAGACCCATTCCTTAGGCCAGAAATTTAAGGAGTGGGGTAGAAACACGAGAGTCTGAAACTCGGATTCTGGCCTTGTTCTACCATGTACCGTCACATGTCCTGTGCATGAGGGGCATATCGGGAGAAAAAAGCCAGGCCAGCCAGCAAATGTGAAGTGGATCTGAAGGACACAAAGTCCAAAAGCTCAGCTATCTGTCTTACTTGTCCCTGTATCCTCAGTGTTTACAAGTAAGTACATTGACATAGAACCTGTGCAGTGTGTGGGGGTGGATGTGGATGGAGGAGATGGACATTACCTTTCTTTGAATGTTAAAACACAAAGGTTACTTAACCTTTCTTGGTTACAAATTGGTCAAAAATAGAACAAGAGCTTCAGGCCAGCTATAAAACAAATAGTCTTAACCACCTGCTGAAAGGACTCCAACAGTACAAAAAGAATTGAGAGGGAGGGAGGGAGGGAGGGAGGGAGGGAGGGAGGAAAGGATGGCAAGGAAGTCAGGCAGGAAGGAAGGAAGGAAGGAAGGAAAGAAAGAAAGAAAGAGAGAGAGATTGGTCAGCCCAGTGGGGCGAAAAAAAAAACCCTATCCAACAGCAGAATGGCAGAAAAGCTTCACCACTATTCACTAGACAGATTAGCATGTAGAATACATAAAGAACTATATGAACTAAACTTCAAAGCAAATCTTCCAATCAATAAACAGACTAACAAAATGAATAAACAACTCTTGAAAGAAACACAAATGCCAGCCAGGTGTGATGGTGCATGCCTCTGATCCAGTGCTTGTGGGATCTGAGTTTGAGGACA
Organism: Meriones unguiculatus; assembly: GCF_030254825.1. NCBI lineage: Eukaryota > Metazoa > Chordata > Mammalia > Rodentia > Muridae > Meriones > Meriones unguiculatus. Next base: position 165,649,929 of record NC_083351.1, read on the forward strand.
GCATGGTCTACAAAGCATCCAGGAGAGCTAAGGCTACGAGAAATGCTGTCTGGAAAAACCAAACCACAAACAAAAAAACCCAACAACAAAAAAAAACAAGCAAAACAAAAATAAAACCAATATGTGAAAAAGTGTGCAGCATCCATAGCCCCCAGGGAAACGCAAATTAAAATCATTTGAGATTCTCTCTTACCTCGGTCAGAATGGCTATCAACAGGAAGAAAAAATGACAACAAGATGTGGGAAAATAGAAACCACATCTATACCATTGGTGGGAATGTAGACTGACAGAGCCATTATGGAAACTACTAAAAACTGAACTTTTATATGGCACAGCCATACCTTTCCTGGGAATAGAACAATAAAGGACTCCAACCAAATACCACGGATATACTTGCACATTTGTGTTTATTGGTGCACTACTCATGACAGCCAAAAAGAAAAACACAACAAACAAAAAACTAGCCTAGATGTTCATCACCAGAAGAAAGTATAATGAAAATACAGTACAAACACACATTTTTTTTCAGTCATGAGCAACAATGAAACCATGACAATGTGAGGAAATCATTACCTTAAACCAGACTCAGAAAGATAGCCCATGTTTCCTCTCATAAGCAGAATTTTTATTTAAATTTACGTTTGTCACACAAGTTGGATGGGAGAACATGGGAAGGGATTCTTCTTTTTTTTGTGTACTGACTGCCTGCCGGCTTGTATGTAGGTCTACACATGGGCCTGGTGTCCAGAGTTCAGAAGGAAGTGTAGGATTCCCTGAAACTAGAGCTACAGATGGTTATGAGCCATGACAGAGATGCTGGGCACCGAACTAGGGTCCTGTGGAAGAACAGCCAGTGCTTTTAGCCACTGAGCCAACTCCCCAGTCCTGGAAAAGGAGCTCTTAAAGGGATGTAGGGAAATGAAATATACGTGACATGAATACAGAAGTGGGTGTGTTTGGGGAGAAGGGAACCAGTAAGGGGGGTGGGCCAGGAAGATTGTGGGGGACAAACAATGTGTCAAAGTGCTGCAATAAAACTCTGCATGCTGACTCGAAAAATTAATAACAGAAAAAGAACTGCAAGAGCTATTCATTCACTGCTTTGTGAATGGCTTCACATGAGAAAGCCTTGCCTGCTGTGACTTTGTTGTACTAGTTTGTCACCTTAGGCATTAAAAAAACATCCGCCTAAATATTCATATGTAAAGGTAAGATAAATTTAGGGGAGAAGGACAATAAAAAAAAAAAAATGGGCTTAGCTAGCCACTGAAAAAAAAAGTCATAATGCCGAAGGGCAGCAGGTTGAGATGATGGTTTAATGCTTCCAAGTTAAACGTCTTAAGTATCTGCCAGGTTAAGAGTACAAAGTCATCGCTTTCGTCTCGTCTCTTTTCACGCTGCTTAAGGGCTAAGTCCCTCACAAAGTGAATCTAACATACTCTTCGACCTCGTCTTTTCCCAAAGCATTTTCTCAAATCCAGCTCAAGCTGGCTCCCAGTGAGTTTGAACTCTGGCTTAACCTCGCCTTCTACATTCGTGGCCCTGGCAGAGCTTGAGGCACTCGGGAGCCTCCGTCTGTGGAAAGCACTTTTAACACAAGATTCATCACGTTAGGGACTAATTCGCGTTTTCGATAAGAGGTGGCCGGCGGCTGGGCTTAGCCTCTTGGACCGGAGCTCTCCATCTCGGCGACATAAACCCAGAGGCAACAAGTCTAAAAGTGATGTTTTCAGGGATGGAGGGGTCTGCGGGGCAGCACGTTTGCAAGCCGTGCGAAACGAGTCCTCAGGAACGTTCCTTCCCCACCTCTGCCCCTCCCGAGGGTCCCCGGAAGCCTACGGGGGGGACCCCGGTGAGCCGGATCCCCGTCCCACCTCCTCGGTGTAGGCCGGCGGGTCCCGCTTGATCAGGTTCTGTAACTGTGGCAGGTTGCTGGGCAGCTTGTTGTTGTTCCTGCCGGACATGGTGGCTGCAGATGGGTTCCCCCGCGAGCAGTTCTTAGAAAACCGAGGCCTCCGTCAGTCACAGCCAGGTCCCCGCGGCAGCTTAGACTCGTGTTTCCTAGTGTAACCGGAAGCAGCACGTGGGACCTTCGGCTAGCCGTACCGCGCTACGGGAGTCTCAGAGGATCAAACTTATCCGTCCTGCTGTAATGCTTTGTATTACGCTATCGGCCCCTGGCGGTGCGCAGCCGCTACTATCACCAAACTTTTGTTTTCTCTTCCACACACACAAGCAGGTTTCACTATCTCAACATTCTTTTTTTATTGAAAATAATTTTATACACTTTGTTTGATCATGTTTTCCCCCTCCAATTCCTCCCAGATCTCCCCACCTATCTCAGTATTATTATGATGGCCCAAATGAATGAGGATTAATAAGGGACTCAGGTATGGCAACACAGAGCTGTAATCCCTGTATTCAGGAGGCTGAGGCAGGAGGATTACTTGTTTGGGACAAGCTTGAGGCTTACCCTGTCTCAAAGAAAACAACAGAAATTAAGCAGGGGCCTGGGAACTGGTTCAGGTGGCCTGTCCTAGAAGAACTTAGGTATGTTACCCATGGCTCCATAATATACATAAGTGCAACCCGAATATTACGGAGTGGAGGCAGGAGGGTTGAGATTGCAAGGTCATCCTCAGCTACTTAGGGAATGAGGGAAGCCAGGGATACATGAGACCCTGTATTAAAAAATGAAAATCAGGGGCTAGAGAGATGGCTCGGCAACTAAGATCTGGTACTACTCCTGTCACAGAGGACCCACGTTCAGTCTGCGACACAGTCAGGCGGCCCTCAACCGTCTACAACTCCAGCTACAGAGAAAGATGAAGCCCCCACAGGTACCTGCACTCACAGTGCACCTACTAACAGATACACACATTATTAAAACAAAAATACCCTCTTTAGAAATGAGGATTAGGGACTGAGGAGATGGCTCAGTGGTTAAGAGCACCGACTGTTCTTTCTGACAACCTGAGTTCAAATCCCAGCACCCACTTGGCAGCTCAAAACTGTAACTCCAGTTCCAGGGCATCTGATGTCCTCACACAGACAAATGCAGGAAAAGTACCAACGCACATAAAATAAAAATTAAATTAAAAAAAAATGAAGATTAATCATTTTCTTTTAGGCTGCACTAAAGTTAGAAGAAAAATCCACAAGGAATGCCTAAAAAACACCATTTTAGAGAATGGCAAAAGAGCAGGGGTGGAAGTTAGAGCAGGTTTTATTGTTGTGTTTTTTAGACAGGGTTTCTCAGCCCTGGGTATCCTGGAACTCACCCTGTAGACCAGGCTGGCCTTGAACTCAGATATCTGCCTACCTCTGCTTCTCAAGTGCAAGGATTAAAGGTGTATCTCACTGTATACTTGTTTTTATTTTGGTTTTGCTTCTTTCAATTCGTCGTGGTTTGGATAAAGAATGCAAATTAATATGGATTTAAAGTTCAGCCATTGTTAGAGCTTTTGTGAATGTTCCTCAGCTAGAATTTCACGTTCAGATTCTGTTACTATGGCAGAGAAGTTTCTACAGTCCCACAGTGCATGTCTGTGAATGTGAGTTGCTTGACTGGATGAATGAGTGAAATAATGGCAGGGTTAATACAAAATACACTGTCACTCATCTGGTGCCCATACTGTTCAAGGTGCTTCTCTTAAATGAATTTCTTTAGTCCTCAGAGCATCCCTCTAAAAATGGGTACCATGATCCTAAATCGAAAGGTGAGGCAACAGGCTAAGAGGGTGATTGCCTAAATTCACCAAAGTCACGGAAGCTGGCATTCAATCCAGGAAACTTTTTGTTGTTGTTAGTTTTTTTTTGTTTGTTTTGTTTTTTGTTTTTTTTTGTTTTTTTCTTGTTTTGCTTTGTTTTCTGAGACAGGGTTTCTCCGTGTAGCCCTGGCTGCCCTGGGACTTTGCTCTGAAGAGCAGGCTGGCCTGAAACTCAAAGATCCAACTGCTTCTGCCTCCCTCCCCAGTACTTGGATTAAAGGAGTTCTCCACCAGCACCCCCAGGCAACTCTTAATTATAACCACAGGGGGCTGTTGGATGGTAGCTGGTCTGACACTAACAAATGAATCAAGGTGTAATTATTCTGCTTAACCTAAGCAGTTTCCCAGACCAACTTCACCCAAGGTCACCTGCCACTGTTTTAGAGTGAGTCCAAATGGAAAGAAGTCTATAAATCACATCTGACCACCTCCTGAGGCTAATTAAATCAAGAGCTCTTATTAGGGGGAGAGTATTGTCTGGAGGAAGCTTTCTCCCCTCATCTCTTCACGGTGATACCTAACAGCAGGGTCTTGTTGAAACAGTAGCAGTAAGAGCAAACCGTGTATTGTGAATGAGACAGGCTAGGCTCCTATAGTGGGACGGAAGGAAGTTAACACCGATCAAAATGATGATGGGCCTGCTGGCTTAGCAAAGGGCTTCCGTTGACTATTGGGCATGGGCTAAAGTTTGGTAGCTGTCCATTGTTCCTGGGCACAGTTTCAAAGGAATTTTTTCTTCCATGCAGCCTAGCCAGTGGTGATTTAGCTCAGGAATGGAGCAACATATCATAGTTATTTGTTTGTGTGTATTTGTGTTTTGTCCACACGTAGGTCTGTGCTTCATGTGAAAGCCTGGTGCAGAGACCAGAAGAGAGTGTGGGATCCTCAAGACTAGAGTTACAGAGGTGTGTGTGCCAATGTGTGGGTACTGGGAACTGACACAACTCCTCCGAAAGAGCAGCAAGTGCTCGTAACCAGTGAATTATCCAGCCCAGTGAATTATCGTTTTAAACAAATGTCGTGAGTCTGAGGAGCTGTGGGTATTCCAGCTGAAAACACAAAGTGTGGCGTCCAGCACGGCTCCCAGGGTGGACCCAATTGGGGCAGTGAAGGACAAAGGCATAGAGGGGAGCTGGGATTGAGTGGGCGGGGCTCTCCGATGGAGAAGCTGCAGCATCCGGGAAAGCTCGGCCTATTTATCATACAGTCCAACATGGCAGGAAAAGAAGGTAGGTTTAGCTAGGAGTCCTTCCTATAGGGGAGCAGTCTTGAGAGACTGGGGTGAGAGAAAGCCACGTGGACCTGAACTACAAACATTTGTGCTCAGACCAGGAGGGAAGGCTTTGCCATTTCCCTGAGCTTATGCACAGATGCTACGATTTTTGACTGACAATTATTAATTCTAGGGCTTCAGGCAGGGCACTTTATGGGATGAGCTTTCCCCTGGTCTTTGTCATTCTGTAGCAATCTCAGACGCCGCTAGCTGGGTTTAGTCATAGAGGTTTTCTAGTCTGTAAAAGTTCTGCCCTGTGGCCTCCTTCTGTTTTCTGACAAAGCTTGTTGCTTGAGTACAAGAACAGAGGCAGAAGTAAACACAGAACGCACTCTAAGCGTAACGGGGTCAAGGCCTCACTTTCTTAGCTGTTTGGACGCTTTCTGTGCTCCCTGTGAGAACACAAGCAGACATCTGCAGATAAATCAAGAGGAGAGCCCTCCCTGGACACGGGGTCTGCTGGGGCTGTGGTCTGCTGGCGCTGTGATCCTGATACTCTCCTCCCAAACTGGGAGAAATGAATGTTTGTGTGTAAGTCTCCTAGTTGGGGGTGACTTGCTCCAGGGGACCAAGCAGACAAAGGCCTTTCAGGCCCCACTCACACGTGATTCGCACATGCTAGCACCTCGCGTGGAAGCCGGGTTAAGTCTTGTTTTCCAGATTTCAGGTCTTTGCTCATTGACAGCCCATTTGAGGTGCCTTTCCTGGCCCTCCAACCTCTTCCAGCCCATCACCGTCTTCCTGTATTGTCTTCAGGGCCTCCACCAGCCTCTGCAGACATGGCCGCTATGGTTCAGTTGTTTGCCATGTGCGGCTCTGCACGCCATTGGAAGGTTAACTGAGACATTGGATTCTGCTCATTGCCGTGCCCATGACACTTAGAGCAGCGCAGAGACCACGCCGAGTCAGTTAATATTTACAGAACGAACAGGTAGATGGCCAAGCTCTGAAGTGTCTTCTAATTCTTCAGTCGTAAGATTAAAGCAACATTTTTATTATTATTATTTTCTTTTGGAGAATTTCCTACAATGTGTTTTGATCATATTTACCCCCCAAGTCCTTCCAAGACTCACTTCCTCCACTCACTCCCCCTCCCCCCATCAAGACCAACTTGTGCTGTTTATGTATTTTTGGATGGGTGGCCTTCCACTGCAGCATAGCCAACTTTATAGACATTATATTCATTCATTCATTCATTCATTCATTCTCTTTACATTCTGATTGTAGGCCCCTCCCTCCTCTCTGCCCAGTCCCTCCCTCTCTCCCTCTTCCTCCTATGCCAACTCTCCTACTCCTCAGAAAAGGGGAGCCACCCCCTATGAACCTACCCCAGCACATCAAGTCTCATAAGGACTGAGCGAATCCTCTTCCACCGAGGCAGGGCAAGGCAGCTCCGCTAGAGGGAAGTGATTAAAAAGCAGGCAACAGAGTCCATGTCAGGGACTACTATATTCTTAAAAAGAACGGGGTCTTCCTCATCCAGCAGCTATCAGTTACCAGTAGTTCCTCAGCCAATCAGAAGTTCTAAATACTTTAGATGCACAGATGCACACAGACTATATCTCAAACGCGTGGGTTGTAGAGATTGGTCCGTGGTTAACAGTGCCTGCCAACACCTGTTCCCAGCATCTACCTGGTACCTGGAGCTCCAGTTTCAGGGGGTCTGACGCCCTCTTCTGAGCTCCTTGGGCACCAGGCATGTGTATGGTTCACATGTATTCCTGCTGGCAAAACGTTCATGCGTGTTTAATAAATAAATAAATAAATCTAAAAAGAAAAAAAATTAAATTATCTCAAAAAGCGGTCAGCAGGAATTTTCATTTCTCTCATTTGAAACCAGCCATGAGGGGACTGGAGAGATGGCTCGAAGGTGGAAGAGCACTGGCTGTTATTGCTGAGGACCTAGGTTCAATTCCCAGCACCCACTTGTCAGCTCACAATTGCCTGTAACTCTAGTCCCAGGATTTCTGACACCCTCTTCCGCCTTTTGCATAGACTCTGTGTGCAAACACCATATACATAAAAAGGAAAAGAAACAAAGAAAAGAAAACTTTGAGAATGTTCAGAAACGCCAGGTCTGCTTAAAAGACATTGTTTTAGGAGCATGCATGGTCTGGACCTAGGCCCCTGCACATATGTGGCTGATGGGCAGCTTGGTCTTCATGTGGGTCACCTGGTGAGTGGGGGGTGGGGTGGGGGTCTGTTTCTAACAGGGACTTTATTGCCTGCTTCTGGATCGCTTCCCCCTGGCAGCACTGCCTTGCCTGGCCTCAGGGGTGAGGATAAGCTCAGTCCTGAAGTGACTTGATGTGTTGGTGAGGTTTAATGGGGTGGGTGGGGGGAGGAGGGAAAAGGGGAGGGGGACTGGGAGGAGAAGAGTGAAGGGACATCCTTGGTAATGTAAATAAACTGAAAAAGAAAGAAAGAAAGAAAGAAAGAAAGAAAGAAAGAAAGAAAGAAAGAAAGAAAGAAAGAAAAAGAAAGAACAAAAGAGAAGCTATTAAAGTAGCCACTGGGGGGCAGAAGAAACTTGTCTTTTCTAAAAGCACAGCAGGCATCACTGTGCGGTCTCACTGGCCCATAGCAGCGCTTTCATTGCTTGCCTCCCCTCACTGCTTTGTATATTACGAACTTTGCCCAGAAGCTCATCGATTTTTTCCTGGAAAAAAAAATTGAGGTTGTCTGTGGACAAACCATAGCATCATTCTTTGATTTGTTTTTCTTAAAAATTACTGCTGAAAATGGGTGTAGTGGCGCAGGCCTTTAACCCCAGCACTCAGGGAGGCAGAGGAGGCCGGATCGCTGTGAGTTTGAAGCCTGCCTGGTCTGCATATTGAGTCCAGGACAGCCAAGGCTACACAGAGAAACCCTGGCTCAAAAAAAATCCTTAAAAAATAAAATATTACTCAAAACCAACCAACCAACCAACCAAACACCCAAAACAAAAACCCAAACCATTGAATGGTTTTATTTTCTCTGTTTTGACACTTGAGAGCTCAAAGAGTAAAAACATATTTTGTTTCCTTTCTGCGCTTTATCAATATTTTTTAAGTTGGGAAATAACTTTACTTGTTCTGAGGAGTAAGCCAGAGCTCCCTCAGAACTTCTGGAACTGCTTCTTGGTGCCAGCAGCCTGGGTGACCTCGAGCACATTGAAGCAAACAGTCTGCACCCTCCCTAGGTGACCGGGTCACCGATCTGTATATTCCTGAACGGGGGACAGGTGCAGACATGTGCTTGTAGCACTTCTCAAAGCGATCGTACTTCCGGATGTCGGAGATAGTCCTGGCGGATGCCGGCAGGCCTCTGCACCTTCATCTTGGTCCCCACACCAGATAGGATGGAGATGGTACCCATGAAGGGAAAGTTCTTGTCTATGTAGGTGCCTTCCATGGCCTCCTTTGGTGACTTGAAGCATAGATCAATGCTTTTGTAGAACCGAGGGAGTTTTTCCCTTATGGTTTCTCCCAGCAAAACACGCTTCTTGTTTTGAAGGATTGTAAACTGCTTTCAGTAAGCACACTCTGTCTGAGTGTCTCCCATCTTCCCCGAAGCCTGAGGGAAAAAAGTCTTTATCATTTTTTTTTTTAAACTTCATTAATTAAAAAAAAAAAAAGCTGCGGCTGAGGAGATCGTTCAGTCCTTAGCCAGCTTGCCTTTCAAGCATGAGGACCTGCGTTCCAGTCCTATAATCCACATTACAAAAGAAAAAAAATTGCCGCTGTGTTGCATACGGAGGCATGGTGTGGAGTGACATGAGGTGCAGGACAAGGCATAGACAGGCCTTTGGTGCTCACTGGCCAGGTAGCCTGGCCTACTTGCCAAGATCCAGGCCAATGAGCAGTCTATGAACAGTACCTAAGAAACTGCTCCTGACGCTGTGCTCTGGCCTCCACTTGTATGCACACACAGGAACATGTACACATATGTACAAATATGTACACAAATACACACACACACACACACACACACACACACGGAGCTGGGCTAGGCATGTAGCTCAGATACTGGAGTTCCTGTATCTGTGGACAAACCGTAACCTTAGACTTACTGAAGACTCATTTGTGCATCATTCTAGCAAGGTTTCTAGCATGCATGAAACCTTGGATACTGTCCCTTGGCACCCCGTCCCCTCCCCTAAACCAGACAAGGGGCATACCGTAATCTCAGCACACACTCAGGAGTTTGATGTTAGCCTGGGCTAACACCCTGTCACAAACAAACCAAACACATATGACTTTATTAACATGTAAGAGACAGCTGACAAAGTGTATGTATTTGATGTGTACAAGTTGCTGAGTTTGAAGATATTCATAGGTCTATGGATTCATTCCTACCGTCAACATAGGACCTCCCAAATTTTCCCTGAGCCTTTTGTGTGTGTATGTTTAAAAATAACCTGTCTACCTGTTAAACAAACTTTAAATTAAGTACACAGAATGATACTGATGAGGAAAGGCGAATACTATGCCGTAGATCTTTGGGGTGGTGGCATTTTAGTTTATCTGAGAACATCTTGGAGGACTCTGAGAGTCAGGAGGGAGTCACTAGCCCCTCTGTGGGCACCCTACTGCACATCGGACCAATGTTAGACCTCAGGAGGACAATAGAAACAAAGGCTGGCCTTTATCTGTCAGGTTTTGTTGTTGTTTTTTAGGAAGTGAGGTGAACTGGAAGAGCTGAAGATCTGCTGTTATTCCTAGACCGAGTTCAGCTACGGGAAAACTGTTGATGTGGCTGCTCTTGGCTGCTCCTGACTTCTGTCATAATAGGAAATGAGTAGGAAAATTCCCAACAAAGGACCCAAGGTCCTGATACATCACAGTATAGTTTTTCATCCCCTGTGAAATACAGTCTGAGACTAGTATTTTTTTTTAAAAGCAAGGTATATAAGGCTTTTTTTTTTTTTTTTTTCAGAAGACAATTTACAGTAAGGGAAGATAAGGTCAGAGTGTTGCCGGCTTCCTGGTGGGAACGGAGGACACATGGGATCAATCCACTTCTCTTTGGAGCAGCTAGAGAGCTCAGAACAAGGCTCCCAGATCTCACCGAGGATGTGGAAAAGAGTTTCCCCGCTGCGTTACAATTAGCTCTTTTGAATGAGATTGCCAGTACCAGATGGCAGTGGGAACTGTATTACTGAATAGTCCCTGAGCCTGCTGCAAAGATGACAGACTCCCCACCTCAGCTAGGTTCCCTCTAAGGAGCGTCATATAGCCCTCATGGAAAGTTACAGGCCTGACCCTTTTCCTGATAAGAAACATGCTCAGTGTGCACCTGGGAATTCCTAAAAACATCTGTCCTATGCTAATGAGATATCGTGGTATCTTGGCCTTCAACCAATGACCTTTGACCATCCCTGCAGTTCTTTCCCCGCCCATAGTATAATTAAGTGCTTCATTTCCCTTCTTATGATAGGACTGTGCTATTGCACGTAAATGAAGAGTCCTTGGCACCTCTAGCCCCAGCAAATCTAGCACATTCACCCCCAAAACCCCTCTCACCGCCAGAGATTTGTAAGTCCCAGTTTCAAGCTAAATAGAGGGGGCTGCCGTCATCTTTTCATCATGACCTTCTGAGACTCCTCATCATTCATCCAGGGAAAGGAAGGGCTTCCCTCCTCCCTGAAGAATTAGATGTTGGACTTTTGGGCTTAGCTGCCTCAGCAGTTATTTCATTTTTTTCTGGCTGGTTTCGGATGTCACATCCTCAGCCATTCGCAGGGCAGCTTGGCTGAAGGCCTGTAACGCCATGGTGTCATCACTGACTGTGGAAGGACTGAGCTTCTTTCCCCCTCTCTAAGGTATTTTGAATAAGAACGACCCCATAGGCTCATATAGTTGAATGCTTGGTCATCAGGAAATGGCACTACTTGAGAAGGATTAGGAGGTGTGGCCTTGTTAGAGGAAGTGTGTCATTGGGGGTGGGCTTTGAAGTTTCAAAAGCTCAAACCAGGCTCAGGCTCTCTCTGCTGCCCGTGGATCCAGGTGTAGAACCCTCAGCTACTTCTCCAATATGTCTGCCTGCGTGCTCCCCTGCTCCCTACCATGACCATAATGAAATAAACCCCTGAAACTATGAGCAAGTCCCATTTAAAGGCTTTCCTTTGTAAGAGCTGCCACGGTCTTGGTTTCTCTTCACAGCCATAGAGCAGTAAGACACCCTCCCTCTCATCTTTCATCAGTTTATTACAGTTTATAATCTTATTCGAAGATGAAGACTAGACTGTTAAATTGCCAAAGACCCTGTTGCTGGGCTTGGGTTGTAGTTCACCAGAAAAGCACTAGCCTCACAGGCCCGAGGCTGTGAGTTCTATTGTCAGCAGTGGGCAGGAAACAGCTTTCGATTTTCTCACAGACAGACCTCTCCCAGTTACATGACTGAGAGCTTGCTGGTCTGAACTAAAAAGATACAGATAACCAAGCCTTTTATTACTTGTTTAGGAAGACAGTGTTCCTTGGCATAAGGAAACCATTAAAAAAATTAATGAGCCTAGTTCTTCCTACTTGAAGGAAGAGACTTCAGTCAGAGACTTCAGTGTGGCCAGGGGCATCCCCGGATGCAGTTTTGAAAAGGTGGGAGTTGGATCGCATACAGGCAGAAGTCAGACGGAAGAGGCAGAGCAGGTGAACGCAAGGACGGGCCAGGCTGAGGTAGAGACGAGTGCACACTCTGGCGACCATGACCAGGGTAGCTGAGATGGATTTGGAGAAGGCCTTTGAGGAAACTTAGGGCAAAGCACACATCGATCAACTAGAACATCCTAGATGTCAGGGCCTGCTCCGCGCACTAGACATACAGTGATGAAGAAGACAAAATGTCTGCAACAAACCGATATAAACTGTGCATGTGGTTGGAGCCCAAGAGTAATCACTAATGTTTATTAATGATTTCTTTTTAATTGCTCGCATGTGTCTGTATGAGTGTGGCTCTGTGCAGGTGCCTTCAGAAGCCACAAGACGATGTATATCTGAAAGGTAAAATTAGAACACCCAGACAGTAGATCCATATCTTAACTCTTTTGGTAGCTTAGGTTGCTTTATTAGGATTACTTCACTATGAATTTTTATTCGTTTTTTTTTCATAATTAAAAAAATTTAAATATAATTACATCATTTGCTATAACTATAGAGGGAATTTCTCAGAGCCATGTGCCAGTTCTGTGAAGGAAAAGGTAACAGTGTCTTACGCAATATCGACCTTAGTCAGCACCAGTGAGGTCAGTGCTAAGTGAGGAGCCTGCAGAGAGTGGAGGGCGGAGTGAGAGCCTGTGGTACTCCACTTCAGAAGAGTCAGCATGTGACCTATGACCACCTGACAAATGCCCTGAGCGAAGCTGACAGTGTCAATCATGGGTTAAGATGTATAATAATTCAATCCATGGTTCAATTATGCATGTGGGGTGGGGGTGAGGGCAGGCATTTGAGTCAGTTCTTTCAACGTTGTTGTTATTTTGAGACAGGGTGTCTCTGTGTAACAGCCCTGGCTGTCCATCCTGGAACTTACTCTGTAGACCAGGATGGCCTCGAACTCAAGGAAGGATCTGCCTTCCTTGGCCTCCAGCCTCCAGGGGTTAAATGTGTGTGCCACCACATCCAGCCAGTTCTTATTTTTTAAAACAATAATGAAAAAGCTGAATGTTTCCATTTCATTACTACTTTTGTACACATGCTCCATGTTAGAAACCAATATAATAGTAGTCTGGAAAAGAGATGACTATTTTACTGAAAATGAGGAGGAGACTGCTGTTTTTTTGTTTTTGTTCTTGTTTTTTTAATGTGATGAGTGCTCTATCAGCATACACATCTGCATGCCAGAAGAGGGCATCATATCACATTATAGATGGCTGTTAACCACCATGTGGTCGACTGGGAATTGAACCTCGGACCTCCAGAAGAGCAGTCACTGCTCTTAACCACTGAGCCATCTCTCCAGCCCAAGGAGGAGACTCTGAAGTGACATTCAAACCATGGTAGTTTGTGTGAGAGTATTCCCCGAAGGCTCAGATGTTTGAAATTTGGTTCCCAGCTGGTGGTGACATTTGGGAGCCAGGAGAAGTATGGCATGGGGAGGGGGATTGCTTGAAAGCCACATACCATTCTGAGCCCAACATCAGCTTACTGTTTCTGTATGAGCTCTCAGCAGTTTCTGCCACTCTATCTGCTGCCTGCTGCCCTGATGGACTCTTATCCCTTGGGAACTATAACTGTAAATAAACCCTTACTTCTATACATTGTCAAAGTGTTTTTTCACAGCTCTAGGAAAGTCACTAACACATAAACTGAAACCTAATTTATGGGAAGATTTCTTTATACACAATCGTATCAGTTAGAGGGACAGAGTCTCTATTAAGACGTTGTGGGAACAAAGGGTGTGCTATGGGAACGAAGGGTGGATGCTGGGAAGTGAAAGTCCCAGTGGGAAAATCGGGGGATGGGAGGAAGAATTACTGACTGGTCTAGCAGAAGCGCTGGGACAGCTGGACAATTCAGCTTGTGAGAAAACTCAAGAGGATGAGCCCTAGTTGCCAAATAAGGGTTGCTAAAGTTTACTGGAAGCTGCTGCTTCTGTATCATTGTGGCCTCCGTAGATACACTGTTTCTCCTGGGGGTCCTGGGAGGGCCTATGATCATAGGTCAACAGTGGAGATGAGCCAGCTGTGCAGGAAGAGACCAAGACAAGCTGAGAACTGCTGCATTCCAGTTTGCCTTGTAGTCTTCTGAAGATTATTGTCACTCTTTTGCTTTTCCCAATCTCACCCAGTTCCCTGAAAGCTAACTCTAACTTAGAAGCACACAGGGGAGAGACTCCAGGAAATGCAGATTGTGGTCCCACGAAGCTGATGGCATGGTCCAGCCCAGCATGGAGCAGAATCAACTAAGGCCTTGAAAAGAGACAAAAAGCCAAGGCTCACACAGGAAGGAACGGGATCAGAGAGGCAGACAGTCCAGCAGAGAGGATGTGGCGACTTTGACAGAACTGTAAACTCCAAGATTTTAAGCGAGGTATTGTACTTTGAATTATTATTTTAGAAGGATCATTCTGGCTGCTGTGGGTAGCAGAGAAGCAAGAGAAACATTAGCATATAGGAGAGCACTGGGGTAGTCCAGGGAAGAGGTCATGATCGGCTGGGTTAGGGTTCTGAACATGTCTCTAGAGAGAACTACTCAAAAGCTCAGGGGAGCTTTTGGTCTCATTGCTCCGACATAGTTTTTCATGTCCACACACATCTCTGTCCACAAGGCATGGGGTAGCCTCTGATGAGAGGCAGGTACAACAGTGATGAGTGGGCAAAGAAGGCCTAGAACTTCCTGTGCACCAGGATCTCTATGCATTTTGTCTCTCACAATGATCCTGGATGAGGAAATTAATGAGAGATGTGGTTTGCTTGAAGGCCACACTGCTCAAGAGTATGTTCGGTTCTTCCTAAGACATATCTAAACATCCTTGCTCCCTGCACAGCATCCGGCTGCCTCACAGGTAAAGGCCCTTGGGGGAATCCATGTATGCCACTAGTGACTGAGACCTGTCCAAACACCACACCAGTGTGGCTTTTCAAGAGTACCTCAGTTGTACAGGCTGATGTTTTCTGTCTACTTTCAACTTTCCTAGAGATGGCACGCTGTGTGTCTTTAGTCCAAGTGTCATAACTATGTTTCCTTCCCATCACTGGGATAAATATGCAACACAGTCAACTTAAAAGGAGGGACGGTCCATTTTGACTCATGGTTTCAGGTCTGTGGTTCCTTGGCCCAGTTGCCTTGAGCTCACGTAGCACAGTATTTCATAGCAGGCTTCATGGCAGAGGAGGACTGTTCACAGCATGGTATCCAGGAAGAAAAAGGAAAGGGGCAGAGGGCTAGGAGATCCCATTATCCTTGTCAAGAGAACAGCCTTACTTAATTTCCTCTCAGTGGGCCCCACTCTTAAAGGCTTTATCTCCTCCAAGGAGGCAACCACAGGCTGCCTCCACAGTCCACAGTCCAGCACAGTCCAGCAGAGCACCTGTGTGGCCCTGAAATGGAAATGAATTCAATGTGCCCCAGAGATGGCTAGAGAGGCTCAGTACATGAAGAGCATGGTCAGAAATGCCTTTGGAGGATAATTTTCTAGACCCTGGCAACCAAGACTTAAATAATTTGTCTGCCTTTTGGATGTCCACCATCAACGCTTCTTGAGGCTTCATGCTACTTGAACGTATGTAATTTTAGGACGGAGAAAAGAGGAACTTTTTGGTTTGCTGGGCTCATAGCCCACTAGAATAGTGTTACTCTTGATAATTAGAGAATAAGTGCCACATAATTCTTCATATTCTTATTCAATTTTAAGTATATTGGTGTCTTGCTTGCATGCACGTCTGTGCACCACGCATATGCCTGGGAGGCCAGAAGAGGAAAATCAAATCCCCCAGAACTGAAGTTACAGATGGTTGTAAGCTGTCATGAGGATGCTGGGAATTGAACCTGTGTCTTGTGGAAGAGCAGCCTTTGCTCCTAACCCTTGGTCCATCTCTCCAGTTCCTATATAACTCCTACAAGTCAATGTTGTTGTAAGGTTGTGTTTTGGCTAGTTGTATGTCAACTTGACATCAGCTAAGGCCATCTGAGGTGAGGGAACCTCAATGAGAAAATGGCTTTGTAAGATGGAGCTCGTAGCTCATAGCTCCATCTTAATTAGTGATTCATGCTGGAGGCCCCAGGCCGTTGTGAGTAGCACTCCCTCTGGGCTGGCAGTCTTGGGTGATATAAGAACTCAGACTGAGCAAGCTATGGTGAGCATGCCAGTTGGCAGCGCTCTCTACTTTTGCATCAGCTCCTGCTTCTAGGTTCCTGCCCTGTTTGAATTCCTGCCCAGTCTACCTTCAGTGATATAGGGTGATATTGAAGTGTAAGTGAAACAAACCCTTTCCTCCCCAAGTTGCTTTTGGTCACAGTGTTTTATCACAGCAATAGAAACCCCAGCTAAGACAGTCAGTGTTGTGTTATTTTACATAGAAGTTTTTTTTCCTGTGCCTATGAAACCCCTTAAAGTGCTTTCACATCTTTATCTCAACTGACATCAATAACATGAGACAAAAGCCAAAAAGCAAACGAACAAAGGCTAGATGATAATTATTCTGAAGCACACAGGAGCTAAAGAACAGATGAAAACAACAACAAAATCAAGTTTATTTTGGGATTAGTGGACTTTTATTGATATCACTAATCTTTCACAAAATAGCTCCAAAGCATATATGCCAATTAGTTTTCAATTAAGAATTAGAGTATATATATATATATATATATATATGTATGTGTATATATATACACACACACACACACATATATATGAAGACTACTATACAAAAATGATACATCTCAATCATAGTTACTTAGTGAATATACAGAGTCTCTGGCTAGTAGTTATGCTCAGTACCCAGTCAGATGCAAGGGCCACCAGCTGACTCGTTAGGGATCATTTTTAGATTTTCTTTTCCTGGAGGGAACTGGCCACTTTTGTCACTATATAATGCTGTTTGGATGGAATTCCCACCAGCAGCACACAAAACCATCTGCAGCAGGAGGAATGCTAATATTTGAGGAAGTACGTGAGTGGAGGCTGGATTTCTGGCCAGAGACATGCTTTTCTATTTAGCTCATTAGACCTCTTCTCTAAGGTCCAGTTTCCAACCCTCACAGAGGCTAACTCGGGCCCCATGCATGCTTCCACTAACAGAATTTACTGTTTCCTGTAGCTCTTGGTTCCCTCTAACAGTATTCCTGTGATGATTTCATTTTGATTTTTAAATTACGTGTGTGTTATGTCGGAGTGTGGGCCTGCGTACATCGTGCAATGCTCACAAAGGGGGAGAGAGAAGCTGATCCCCTGGAGCTGGAGCCACAGGTGGTTGTGAGCCCCCAGTTTGGAACTTTGGTCCTCTAGAGAGCCACCCACCTCTCCAGCCCCAATCTTGCTATCTTAGCACTCCTTTTCTGATGTGTCCATTGATATCATAAGACTCTGGGAATTGTGCAATGAGGGAAGGCCATAATGAAATTCATATTCGCCTAAGATGAACCTGTTAAAGGATCTGGCAGCTATTTTGTTGACTCGTAGAAGGCTTGTGCTGATCTCTTGAGACCATTCTTATGGTATTAGAGGAATTTTTGTTTTGAGTGGGGAAAGGTTATGGGTTTCTAGATGTCCTGTATACTCACAAATGTCTTATACATGTGGTTCCTATTTGTTAAAGATGTTAGCATCCTGTCACGAGGTCAGGCTATGCTTTCATTCTGGCTGTGCATTGAAGATGCCTGATGATAATAAGAAAGATAGGTAGTTTTAAAAAGCAAGGAAGGAAGGATAGAAGGAAGGAAAGAAAAAAAAAAAGGAAGTCAGACGAGCATGCAAGCAGGTATACACATTTAATCCCGGTATTCAGGAGGCAGTGGAAGGCAGATATATGTGAGTTCAAGGCCAGCCTTGACTATTTAGTGAGTGTTAGGAAAGCCAGTTGAGAAACCCTGTCTTAAAAAAAAAAAAAAGTAAGCAAGCAAGCAGACCGATGGTTAGAGTTATGCAATATGGAGTAGCCAGGAATTGGCCAGTGCCTCGTGTCTGATGGCCTTTCTACTTCTTACACATTCAATTAGGAAATTATTCAAAACCAAGTTCTTGTAGACATCATGGAAGATTTAGTGGAGTAATCCATGGTGCCTGTTCTCAAAAAACAAAACAAAAATGAATCTCATTAGAAAGAGAGAAATAAACACACAGAAGCAATTAGATAACAGAAATCATTAGTCATGAAGCACTGAGAAACAAGCGAAAGAGATTTAAGAGGATTTGAGTAGCCAGAAAAATCTTAAAAAAAAAAAAATGGTTAAGGTTTTGCACTGTGATCAACTCCAGGGCCTTGTCCATGCAAGGCAAACCCTCTACCATTAGGCTATGCCCACAACCCTCTAGGAGAGTTTTAGTTAAGAAGCAAAACTTGAAAGATGACTTGAAGAGGGGATCAAGTGAACAATGAAATCACATGGACTCAAAAGCTACATGGAAGGTTCAGAAAGCCAAGCCTGATGATCTCCACCATGGAACCCAAAACCCTTTCGCACTGATCTCTGAGACACACTTGGCGTGGGGCCTGCAGGCTGACCCACATGCCAGCCACCGATGGCCACACCAGCTTGGAGAGGTCCAGCTCACCAGCAGACAGACAGGCCGAGAGCTTCCTGACATGGGCCTCAGAAGACTCCGGAAGCTGCAATGTGTGGTCTAGAAGCCAGACAGCTGTTGTGCATTGGCTAAGTATGCGTGGACACTTGCCCATATTTGATATTATCATGACTGTGCTCAATAGCTTGACGAAATTTTGTTGGCTAAGTAGAACAAAGACGTTTTTTTTGCCTCTATCAATTTTTACTACTTGGGTTCTACAATTAACTTTGTAGCGTTGGTTATAATTTCAAAATCATGCTTTACATCTTCTAGCCAAGTTAATGAGCTTATGCGGTAAAGGGTGCTCCCCAGTGAAGGCATTCCGCTAAGATGGAAAACCACTTAAACACGGAGCACGTCAGTAGTCTTCTTCGAAGGACGACGTTGGGGCTTAGCCTTTCGGGTTTTCTTGTTCTTTTGATGTTTTTTCCCCCTCTTTTGCTTCTTCTTTTGGCTGACCTGCAAGATGTGAGAGAAAGGCAATGTGCTCAAGTTGTCCTGAACTTTTCCTCCGGGCGGCTGAACTCCGACTGTGACCAGACCATTCTTACCCTCACAGCCGGCTTAGCCGCTGCTCTCAGAGGCGCTCGCTGGCTGCTCTCACATCCCCACATCAAAGAAGCTGCCGCTCCCTCTCTGCTTGTTCACTGTTTTCCTGGTGTCTGGCTATCTTCACCTCATTCCCCTTCATCACCCATCCACAGCCCCTCTGGAGCTGGCGGGTACTGCTCTTTTCCACCCTTCATTTAAGCCATCCAGTGGTTCTCAACCTATGGGTCACAACCCATTCGGGGTCGCATATCAGATATCCTGCATATCAGATATTTACATTACGATTGATAACCGCGGCAAAATGTAGAGTTAGGAAGTAGCAACGACATAATGTTATGTTGGGGGGGGGGGCGGGTCACCGAAGCGTGAGGGACTGTAGTAAAGGACCACAGCATGAGGAAGGTTGAGGAACCACTGAACGTGGACGAGGCTGGGTGGGAGTGTAGCCTAAATCTTCACAGCTGGTCTGTGGCAAACCCAGGAGTCACACTTGGGGACCTGAGCTCGCCACCGCATACCCCATGGCTCCTCTCAAACCCAGCTCCTCAGAGTTCCCCTCTCTTTGTGTTAGGCTCCTTTCCCATCTCCACCTCTTTGTTCTCTACACTTAAATTCCAGCTTCATTACTTCAGGCTCAGGGAACACAGCCTGCTGCTCATGAAAGCACCAACGCCCACACTGTACTTAACCAACTTCCTGGTAAATAGCTTATCCTTCAAGAGCCAAATCAAAGGTCACATGATCTAAGAAGTCTACCTGATACTTGCTAATCTGCCTTTTGGCCAAGGCAATTACTCTTTCCTTCCTAATTATCAAAGTTCTCGCCTATAAACTATTCTATCTGTCTCCCACTAAGTCTACTGATCTCTTCATTGTTAATGAGGATCTGCTATCTGAGGAAGGGGTTGTAGCTTATTGTCTTTGAATCTTTAGTGTCTTACTATCTGCTGCAATTTCAAAGGATGGAAAAAAAAATGTATCCTTAATGGATTTGCCCAGATCCCTTGACTTTCAGAGTTCATCTCTAAATGAAAGAAATGCGTGTTCTCCCCCCTCACCAACCTGTTTCTCCCATTCTTTCATCAGCTTCTTCACATTTGCCGAATCTGGGTCCAGGCAGGTTTGACCTCCATTCCTCAGTGTAGCGCTGTGCCAAAGAGACACCAGTGAGCTTCCTCTCCCCGTTAATAATTTAATAATTCTCAGTAGAAGTAGTGAAAAAAGCATGGCGGTTTTCCAATGAAACCACTTAAAATATAGTAAAATGTCTCCCTAAGACCAATGATAGGTACATTTTAAGAACTGTAGCAGATCTCTCAGGAGAAACCTAAATTTTTAGAAATTAATTTCTCTATACATCTTGAGAATAAGAATAGCTATTCCATGTAGAATCCTTTGATTTAGGTGGCAAGGGTCTTACTTGTAAATAGCACTTAACTTCATAGTTCTGAATTTTAAGAGGCTGGGAATGGTGGCTCACGCCTGGAATCCTAGCTTTCAGAGAGCCCATGTAAGAGAATCATAAGGTTGAGACCAGCCTTGGCTACATAGCAAGTCTGTATCTCTGTCTCAAAACAAAACAAACAAGAAATTCCAATCTCTAGAGAAGTATTACTAGGAAAGAGTTAAAGACAATCCTGCAATAGCAACAGTTTGACAATAATGAAACTTTTGACGTAACCTACATTTCTAGCAGAGGGTATTGGCTATACAAATTTTGGCTCATCAATAGGATGTAAAACAGCTTAGCCATTAAAAGCCATTATTAAGGGCCAGTGAGTTGGCACAGCTGGTAAGCATACTTGCCTCATAAGCCTGGAGAGCTGAGCTCAACCCCAGAACCTCAAATGAGGACAGAGGAGACCACTGACCCCCAAAGTTGTCCTGACCTGCATGCCGTGACATGTGCGCTCGAACACACAGAAGAATGGATTAAAATTTCTTTTACTTTTAACTCATGTGTGCCTCTCTGTCTATATGTGTACTTGTATGCAGCTGCTCACAGAGCCCAGAAGAAGGCAGAGGACCAATAGGGGTGGAGTTACAGAGATGGTTGTGAGTTGTCCAGTGTGGGTGATATAAACTGAAAAACTCAGGTCCTCTGCAAGAGCAACAAGTGCTGTCAACCCCTCAGCCATCTCTCAAAAAAAAAAAAAAAAAAAAAAAATCAAAAGCCATTCTTCTAATTCAGGGGTAGTGTTAAATAGTCCTGGGTTCAATCCCATCACCCCACCCCCCCAAACCGACAAGCATGGTGTTATTAGAGAAAATTAACTGACAGGAGAACTGTTTGTTATTCTTATGTTAAGAAAAAAACAAACTACAAATGGCAACTTCTCCTCTGTAGGGAAGATGTTCCTTCCCTGTGATGTGGCGTCTGTGTACCTATAGGCCTACGGACCTAAGGTAAAGTCTAATGTGTAGATTGAACAGAGCAAGACATTCACAACAATAAATAATAACAACAATAAATAACATCAAGGTAAAACAATTATAACAATGTACCATAATGAAATTTATTTCTGGACTACTCGATCTAATTTTGTTGACCTCAGGAAATTGAAGCGTAGGAACTTGAATTAATAGGTGAGAGGAAACTACTGCATATAATATTTACCTTTACTGATTTTAGTTTTGCATGTACATATGTATGTATGCATTAGATATCAATAGGAACACACATATGAAGGGAATAAAGGTGTTTTAAAAGACCACGGGCATATGGGTTAGGAAAGAAGAATTATAATTCTTTATTTCCTCCTTTTCAACAATCTGCCTTAAACATTTAAACATCTAGGAGCCCATTTAAAAAAAAATCCCAATTGTATTTTCTTTTATTAAAAAATGATGTTTTTATTAATTCATTGAAAATTCCATTCATGTTTTTTTGTTTATAGTAATATATCCAACAATAATATAATCAGCAATTAATAGGAATATATTAATTGTATTCAATTAATTTTACATTCAAATATGTATTTTCTGAACCAGAATCCTAAATAGCCTTAAAAGTGTAATTCGGTCTTGGAAACAATTTATTGCTTAAATCATATGTCATCTTTCATTTTCACTTTTCATCAGAAATTTCTTGTTTTGTGGGAGAAGAAAGAAAAGATGTAGACAGATTTAGGGGAGGAGCCAACTGCATGAGGTATTCTGAGTATTCTGAGGGTGAGGCTCCTACTAAGTTCAAGGTGTTGGGGGTTTTTACTCACATGATTTCAGTTTTGTTGCAATTAGGGCTTGGGGCAAATTGTTTGAGGCTTTTTAAAGATTTGTAGTGGATCGTGCCTTGGCTCGTGCTGATGCAGGAGCAACGCTGATTCCTTATTATTAGGGTTCCTAGAGGAAAGAAAACATGCAGGCTTAGGTATTAAGGCCAGGTCTCAAAGGATGCATTTGACACTCGTCATTATCGCTGTCATTGAGTGTGTGTGAATCATCTGGTGTTCTCTCCACCCTGTAAACGAGGAAGCCAACATCACTTAGCAAAAGGGAACGGGGAAAGAATCTCAGTTTAGGTCACTCTGAGACCACTCAGAGATCTTACCCACCTTACTTCACAACCTTGGAAGACAACGTCCAGCATAGTTAATTAAACCGCTGCTGAGGGTGGGCACACATGTGCAATCCATCTGTACTGCGGAGGCCAGGTTCTTAAGCAGTTCCTCAGGTTAATGGCTTACCTCAGGGGCATGGAGTTGATGTAGGTGTGGAAGGAAAGTCCTATTTACAGTGACTAATTACGGCTCCACTCTTTATTCCCTCTCATCCCCACTGCTCTGAAAAGTCTTTTTAAACACATGGTCTGCACCCCTTAATACTTAGGTTCAGAACCTATTTACACAGATTCTACTATCATAAAATAACTACAAAACTTCTGCTTTGCAGATGTGGAAAACATATTCTAGAAAGGTTATTTGTCTGAGGTAACCAAAGTCATGAATAAAAAAGCCAGAGACAACCTCTCTGATTTCTGGATTCTCCGCTGGTTAACCACAGACATTCTTATCAGTACATGGCATCAGGTGGTAAAGATGATGCAAGAGACAACTTAAAAGTGATCTCTTATCTCACTGCCCGCTGCCAGTGCTGCGGATTTCATATCTTACATGATAAAGGACAGACTCACACAAGGTGGAAATAAAGCACCCCCACGCTCCTTTACGTCTGAGAAAGGATTTCTCGTTACTAAAACGTTCAGATATGTTTTGAACCCTCATTGGGAATTCACAATCCCTATACCAAGAAGGTGTATTTGACTTGGCAGGTACAAATTATGACCTTTGGATAACTGCTCACAGCATCCAAATGCTTTGATGAGTGAGCAATAGTACTTTATATCGCATGCAAAACATTCAGCTTTATCTGCTGAACCAAGAAGGCTTTTATAGAGCTGCATCCCTCAGAACTGACAAACTGAATTCGCTGTAAAACTCCTCACCTTGAACTCCACACTGATCCAGGAAGATGACGCCCAAGAGGAAAAGAACAAGCGACTTCATGGCAGAGCAGAGTTCTATTGAGTCACTGTGCTGGATTCAAGTCAGAGACTGCCTTTAGAGAGTATGTCCTTGGGAATCATATTTATTTAGGAAATCCCTTTTCCTTCTCCTTTCTGATTGGCTCATCTCTTCAGCTGACCTAGAAGAACTAAATTAACCTCAGGCTTGACTGTCCTGGGGAAAACCCTACTCTCAGATCCCAGGGAATTTCTTCATGTTTTAGCTCCATTTCACATAAATGGGTAGTTTATAGTAAGAGATGTGAAACCAATAGTCTCTGCTTTTAGCACAGCCAAAGTTGCTACCTGGATGTGAAATAGATTCTATGGTGACTATCTTAACGTCACACAACGAAGGTTGGAGACATGCTCCCCACGTGGGAAATATTAACGTTTAGGGAAGTGATTCTTCTGGATTTGTTCCTGTCTACACCGTATGGCTCCATTAATATTTTCACATTCTGTCTTTCCAAACAACACAAAGCTTCTTAAATTGGTGAGGGATTAGATTCTCTTCTGCCTGTGATTGAATCCATTCAGTCTCACCGTGGCTACAGTTTACTATTACTTTTGTTGTTAGATTAGTTGCATAATCCACAGCTGTTCTGTTCCTTGTTGTCTTTTCCAGATGTTTCACCAAACGTCTGGGCCACTAACAGTATGACTAAGAAGTGAGAAAGCACACATCCATGAGTGTTTTCCAAGGAGTTCAAAGAAGCTACATATATTAAACAGCATTCAACAGCAGATAAACTTAAAGCAGTTGTTAAAAATGCCTTGGTTGTTCAAAATTCTTGGAGCCATTGAAACTAAAACAAGGGTTAGTATGATAGTGAGAAAAATAATATCAAGCGTCCTCAGAGAATATTATTTTCTGGGACAAGATGAGAGCCGGGGGAAAGAGAAAATAAAGAATAAAACAACAGGACAAAGGGACAAAGCCAAAAACTACCCTTTTAAAACAGGATCTGAGGAAAAGGAACAAATAACAAAAGTGCATGTATAGGTTGGTGCTGTATATAGTTCTCTGCTCCTTCGTGTCCAGACAGGAGTGCCGTGAGAGCACAGTGAAAGCATTGCGATGGTCTGACCAAATGCTGCTGGGGAAGACAGCAAAAAGTATCAGAATGGTTTTTTTTTCTCTGCTTCACACAATCATTAATTAAGGTAGGACTGGCAAAAACTACTAGAAGCTTTTGGCTTTACTTCACACAGCCATTCATTAAAAGAAGGGAAAGATAATAGCTAAAGGGACGCTATTGTTCTGTGGTTGACTATGTACACGTTTAGACATTGACTGTCTACACAGAGACTGCATCCAGGCTTTCAATTCTTTCTGTACCTCATCCAGAGCTGGCTGGACCAGGGCTTCAGGGAAATAGCACATGGATCTTCCTTTTAAATTACTTTTCTGTCTTCCACCGTAGCTCCCTTCTCTCTTTTCTTTTTTTTTTTATTTTAAAGATTTATCTATTATTTATACAGTGTTCTGCCTGCATGTGTGCCTGCGGGCCAGAAAGAGAGCACCAGATCTCACTATAGATGGTTGGGAGCCACCACGTGGTTGCAGGACTCGAACTCAGGACTTTCGGAGGGACAGCCAGTACTCTCAACCCCCGAGCCATCTCCCCAGCCCTCCTTCCCTCCTCTTTATCCATCCTCTCCCTAGATTAGCTGGTTTGGCTGAATTGCAGGCAGTGCTGGAGGGTCTTCAGGTTGCAGGCAATGTTAGAACCCAAGGTATTCCCAAATCTTGTAAGATAAAAACTAAATATACTTCTTGAATCAAAGTAAAAGTTATTCAAACAATCTTTACCAACTTTTTCATTATGTACTCCCCTTCCCTATGGAAAATCATATGTGACTTAACCAAAATGTAAAACAAATATACCAAAATCAAAAGTAAATTTCTCCCTAAAGAGAGAAACAGCTATATATAATATAATAATAGAATAGAATATATATTATATTATATTCATTTATAATGTATATTATAAGATATAAAATATATATCCACAGCATATGAATATGTGCTAAGAAATAGACTTTATAATGTGAGGCTGAACTTTGACTGGGCACTGGGCACTGTAATACTTTTTTCTCTTTTGGAGATGAGGTCAAGGTCTTACTGTGTACAGGAGGCTGACTGTGAGTGTGCCACTCTCCTGCTTCAGCCTTCTGACTATTGGGATTGTAGATCTGCATCCTGTGCCCCAGGATTTCGTTAAGTCTAGATTAAGTTCTAATGTCTAAGAATCTTTTTTTTAACCTTCCCAGACTGGTGCTTGTTGGAGCAGTCTTCTTCCCCTATCTTTAAGGAATGCATGTTTTAGAATACAGGAAGAACATATTCACGTTGGATGTTACACGATCCACATTTTTTTTTACTAGTTTCTATATAGGTCAACAATACCTAAAGAAAATATTACATACAGAACTCATTTTGAAAATCAGAACTTGTGGCGACTTTTGATAAGTTTATTCATCAGTTTAGTCCTGGTCATGATGGTGAGCATGGCTAGGGCAGAACTGGATTCAGTCACCAGTTTCACTACCCGTCGATTACTGAGTGTTGATAGCTCCTGCCAGCCTTGGATCGCTCACTCAGGAAAACAGCTGCCAGTTTCACAAGCGGTTGTTAAAGATTAAGAGCAAGAATATACTGCCAGTGGGTCGCGGTCACAAACACACTCGTGAAACTAGTCAGAGGGTGGAGAATAACTGAACTATAACGTGTTCTGATCCTAGACAGTGCACCTTTGTCACCTCTGCCCCCAGGGTTCAGAGAACGTTCCAGAGGAGGAGCTGGAGAGAATGTAAGCCAGAAGCTGGGAGGGAGGACTGAGAGAGAGTTCTCTAGACTGGGCGTCCCACGGCATGCATGAACTCACCGCAACTCTGCTTACCTGCTCAGGATGCTCCGAACACCAGCCATCATTTCTTCATACCTAGGGGAGGAGCTCATGAGGCCCCACCCTTATTAATATTTATGAGTTAAAAAGAAAGGGGGACTTCTGGGAAGAACGGTTTCAGCAGGAGTGAGGGACGAAAGAGGGTAATGGGTGGTCAAATGCCTGAGATTCAGTACGCTCATGTATGATATTGTCGGGGTGTGTATAAAAAGAACATGCCCCCCAATGCGAGCACCACGGGGCCAGTGGCTATTCTAGCAGAGCTGATGGAGACTTCTTAGAATGAAGAGGACTGAAGGCTCAGCATGAGCCGTCTGGTTTACTTTCCCAGCCTTGCATCATTCTTTAGCTTCTGACTCACCATCTTTTCCATTGTGTGATCACCCTGCAGGACAATAATTTTGCCTTATTCAGCATCACAGCTTGGGGAAGCCTTCCCTTAGTTCCCCAAGCACTTGGTGCTCGTGGCGCCCCATGGCGCGTCCTCGTTGAGGGGAGACAGCAAACAATGTTCGCTTATCAGGGATACTCTATTCTCTCCTCTCAGAAGAGGGTTTGTAAAGACCCACGTTTGCACATGCTAGCCCAGCACCTATCCTGGAATAATGTTCTTGAAGCCTGGTACAGCACATACTCAGTGTAAATGCTCACAAGTGACAAACAGGGACCAGAGCCCAGTTGGGCAGATCTGGCATCAGCCAAGGATTGAAATTTTGAGTCACAGATTCTGTGACCTCTTCTACTTGGGCTATGTTCAGTGCGCATGCCCAGCCAGTTTGCTTCCAGAACTTAGCTCCCAACGCTCACTCTACGTGTGTAGCTGCTGGGGCTGCCTGCACTGATCTGCTGAAGAAGAGAAGCACTTTAGGGAGGAAAGGTAGTGTGCACCCTGGGCTCTCCTCTCTGTCACCATTGTCCCTCAGCCTCCTGACCCAAGGAGGCTATTTTTCCCGGGGAAGCAGAATGGAGGCTCAACCCAGTGGAGCCGGGAATCGGTGCGCGGCTTTCACAGGAGGCTTGGCGAGGGTGGGAGGGAGCAATGGCTCCAGAAGCCCAGCTCATGGTGTGGAGGCTGCGGGGCTCCGGAATACCTCTTGGGGGTGGCTGAGGTGACCTAGAGGAAGACCCATTGGGCAGGAGATGGTTTTGAGGTCAGCTGGAGCCCCTGAGGTGCTGAGCCCCTGAGCCCCAGAGCTCCCAGAGGTGTGAACCCTGAACCCCAGAACCGTGGAGCCCCTGAGCCCCTAAACCCCGGGCTCCCTGCTGCCTGCAAGGTCTCCTTACTCCTGTAACAGCTAAGTGGAGCTTTCTAAGCAGCAGGAGTATCCTCCCAGGTTAAGGCTCCAGAGATCAGCCTTGGCCCTTAGGCATGACAGCTCGAGATAGACCATTTGGGTTCAGGCCTCTTAAGACATTTGCTTTACAGACTCCATTTTTTATAAGTTTCACGCCAGCTTGCAGAGGAAGTGCGGTGGAGACTGGAGAAAAAGAAAAGAGGAAAATCCCACAGAGACGGCGTTTATGGATAGAAAGCTTTTTTACTAGAAATAGAAAGCTTGCTAAGTTAAGACAGGATGTTGAGTTTCTCACAGGCCTGGGAAGAAAGCCAAGGATTATCAGGAGTGTTGAAATCAGACAGTTCTTAACTCCTCCTTGGACAACAAAAACAACAACAAATTTTTTTCCCTTGAAAATTTCCATGTCAAGTGTCTCCGAGGACCCCAGCAGTGATGCAATCCCCATGAGCCAGGCTCCGGCAGGCAGAGCAGGCTTGTTGGCCCTTACACATGAGCTGTCTGGCCTCCCCTTCCTCCTGTTTTATTACGGAATTGTGTAGATCTGTTTAAATGGGTTAACAGCCTAATTGCATAGTTAAGACACGAGTCTTCCTTTAGATGTCAGAGGGAAGTTTCTCTCAAATCGAAACTCCTGTGCTCCTTTTAATTTGTCACTGCATGGACTTCCCCTCTCTTCACCAATTTTCTTCTCATATTGAAGGGTCCTGAAAGTCTCAAGCTATGACTTAGCATTCTAAATTTTCTTTTTTTCCTCAGCCAGGGAGTTATTCCTTCCTTTAAGGAAAAAAAAATTAAAACAACCTTTTTGCTAATAAACCATTACTTTTGTTTATCTCAGGCCACTAACAAAAGGGAAGAAAGTCTTCCTTTATTAATCTGACTATCTGGCTTCTTGGTTTATGTAGGGCTGGTTAGATTTATAAATAAATAGTTTTGGGAGATAACATCTAGACATCTTTTCAAGGACAGCTGCAATCCAGTGTTGCCAACAGCACTTTTGTGCCTTTTTGGCAAGACAGTCCACAATCTGATGACATACAATAATTGCGAAAGAGCTGCATGCAAGACTGAAGAAAATTATCCTGAAAGGGGAGAGAAAATACTTTTCTTTCCATTTTAAATATTCATACTTATAGTAAGATATTGACTTACAAATTTAAAAAAAATCTTCATAAGGGCTGGGTCTCAGAAGTTTTAAGAGCACTTACTGCTCTTGCTGACCCAGGTTGGGTTCCCAGCACCCATATAGCAGCTACCCATCGTCTGTAACTCCATTTCCAGAGCATCTGTCACCCTCTTCTGGCCACACAGCGCTGCAAACATGTGGTGCAGACACACCTGCACACAAAATACTCGTACACATAAAATTATATAAATCTAAAAACAAACAAAACAAAACAAAACCAACAATGAGCAGAATGAAACAAACAAACAAACAAAAAACCCTTAAGGAAAAAAAAAATCCATTTTATTAATTTATTATGATGACTACTATTAATTCCTGCTTCTCTACCTCCTCTTCCTGTTCATTGTCCTCGTCTTCTTTGTCGTTGTCATCTTCATCTTCTTCATCTTCATCTTCTTGACCGGATCTCTGATGGCCCAGGCTGACCTAATTTTTTCTGTGTAATGGAGGATGATCTTGAACTCCTGAGAGTCACCCTGAGTCCTGGGATTACAGGAGTGGGTGTTTCCATGCTGAAAAACTCCACATTCACAAATGCTTTATTTACTGTTTTATCACTCACTCCAGTTGATCAATAAATTTTGTTATGATTCTAAATTCTAAGGACACAGATACTTTTGCCCACAGGAGTTTATCATTTCTTTGGGGGCAAACCAACAGCAGAAAAATAATTGCGGTAAGAGAAATGTAAGTAAAAGGACAGAACACAATTCCTGGGTGCAGGGAAATCTCATCTATTGCCAAATGTTTCAGACAACTGCTTGAATTAGATCCGAAAGGGGAAACCGGAGTTGCTCACTGTAAGGCAGTAGAGAAGGTATGAAAAGGCATTCAGGAGCTGCAGGGGCTGTGCAAGCATAGAAGACAGTGGGGAAGGAATTGCTGAGGGTTGAGGCTGGAAATAAAGCGGACACCGAAGGGTGAAGGGTGTCAGAAATCTCACGCATGCACGCGTGTGCAACACGCTCCTACCTATGTGTAGGTCTTTGTCACTGGGCGACACTCATTAATTTTATTTTGTACAAATATTTCCTTGCCTCCACATAGATGATGTATCTAAATAGTTCTTTTTATGTCTAGACTGTTGGTGCTCAACACTAGGCATTTCAGTTGTCTCTAGTATTTCAGGAATACAGTAAGCTCTTATCTCTTAAGTGTTGGTATGTTCTGGTCCTGGGTGAGGTGGCACACACCACACTGCCCCTGCTACTGAGGGGGCTGAGACAGGGTGATAGCTGGAACCCCAGCACGGAGAACAAAATGAAACCATATCTCTTAACATAAATGTTTTTAGGTTTTTTCCCCCCCTTCTTTGGAATTATAATGAAAATATTCAATATTTTCTGTAACATTTTGATTCTTGCTGGAAAGAGAAGGGTAATTTTGTAATAACTTACTGATACGTGCATGTGTCTGTCCCTCGGGTCTTCTGTTTATTTGTATTTACTATGCAAAAAAAATTGGCGTGTGGGATTATTGCCAGTTGTGGGTGTGTCTATTTGCATGTATCTGTGTGCATATTCATGTGTGTATAGGCGTATATACATGTAGAATTGAACTCGGGTCCTCATGCGTTAAGTGGCAAATACTTTACCAACTGAGCTATTGTCCCAGCCTCCCATTTTATATCATTTTACATTTTTAGCTTGTCTTGGTTTAATATTTACACAATCTACCTTTTCAAGATAAGCCATCAAGTAGGGTCCTAGGAGCACTCTCTCTTCTCATCCTTGGTGGATATATTTCCAAACCTTCAGTGGAAGCCTGAAGCCGCAGATAATCCCAAGCCCTCTGTATGTTTATGTCTAGTCTATTTTTTCTATCTGTGCACACCTATGGCAAGGTTTGCTTTGTAAAAGGTTACAGCTGTATAACAATATACTCCGGTGAGAGGTTTGTGAAACCGATGTCTCTTTCTCTCCCAAAATAGCTTATCAACACCCTTGTAGTCACTGGGTGTTTGAACCCTTGGAAAGTGAAATTGGGAATAAGAGGGGACTGTGCCGCTAACATTGTGAATGTGTGATTATTTTTTTCATGCTTTGACTGTGAAGCTATACCGCTTTTTTGTTTGTTTGTTTTTGTTTTTCGAGTCAGGGTTTCTCGGTAGCTATACCTCTTTTAGTTAAGGCAGCTGCTCTTTTTTTATTGCCTTCCTTTCATGATTATTTTTCTTGGACAACCCATGTTAGGAGCTACATTATGCTCCCCAAATCCTTTTGTTGAAGAGGTGCCAGCTGGCACTCTCAGAATGTGGTTGTATGTAAAGACAAGGTCCTCGTAGAGCTAATTTCGAGGTCCCAAAGCTCTTGCTGGAAGCCATAGATTTATTAGATTAAGTAGATTTATTAGCTAGTAGCTAGAAATGTCTTTTTTGTCTTCTTTCGCTTTGTTTTGTTTTGTTTTTCGAGACAGGGTTTCTCTGTGTAGCCCTGGCTGCTCTGAAAATGGCTCTATAGACCAGGCTGTCCTCGAACTCAGAGAACTCTGCATCTACCTCCAGAGTACTGGCACTAAAGGCGTGTACCACTACTGCCCAGAAGCTGGAAATGTTCAGTCACTTGTCTTAAACATGCTTAGAGACCTAAAGGAAGCCAGCGCAAAGAATAACAACAACAACAAAAACAAATCAGGCTATCAATAAAAAGGTGGAGATAATTCTAAAAAGGAACTAAAAACTTTGGGATCTGAAAAATTTTAAAAACCTGGAACTTGCCTGTAGGCTAGGCTGGCTGAGGTGTCTCTGTCTCCATCTCACCAGCATAGTGACAGTATAGTGCAGTGGTAGGGGTCATGGCTAGCGTTGGCATGCATGAGGCCCCAGGGTCACCCGCGGACACCACACAAAAATCAAACGAAACATCCCTGGAGGTCTTCGACAGCCGAGAGGTCTTCTGATTTGAGAAATCAGAAGGAAAATTGCCATCATATCTGAAGATAAGCTCATGGAAACTTTTGATCCTGAGTACAGAAAGAAAATAACAGAGAGCCCAAAGACACTCAATGACACCTTCAAATTGACATGTGCCTCCTTAATGTGAGCTTTGGAAGGAGAAAGGGGCAGAGTAAGACCTTGGCTTCCCGAACAGGAAAACCCATTGTGTTCTGTGGTGGCGATTTTGGTTGTCAGTTGAGTTGACCACATCTGGAATAAACTAAAACCCCGAAGGCTGAACACACGTGTGAGGGACTTCTGCTTCACTGAATCATCTGAAGTGGGGAGATCCACTTCTCATCCAGATCTTTCGAGGTGGGAAAGAGCCCCCTGGCTTTGGGCCACACCTTCTGCTGGCAGCCTGGATAAAGGACAGGAAGGAAGGAAGGAAGCGCCCCTCCTTCCCTGCTTGATCTTGATCTTGCTGGCAAGCCCATTCCCTCACTGACATTAGAGCCTGCTTTGGAATTCCACCTTGTCCTGAAGACCAGCTGAGACATACAGCCTTGTGGACTGAACAACTATGGGATTTTTGGACCTATGTTTAGCTGTCATTGTTGTACTAGCTGAACAGCGAGTAAGTCATTCTAATACATTCCCTTCACACACACACACACACACAAACACACACAAGGGATATGTGTGTGTATATATATATATATACACATTCTATAAGTTTTTTTACTCTAGAGAACTATAACTGATACATGCTCCAAACAAGACGAAGCCATATAGAGATAGCCATAGACAAGTGGTCAAAAATCTGTGGGCAAAGGATCGTGGGCAGAGGATATTGAAATCAGAGGCTGGGGGACCTAGCATGCTTGTACACAGCTTTTCTCTCTCAATCAGGTGACGAACACCGCCGACACAAGCATTTTGCCGGGCCACTCAGGCGGTGTCCCTCGCCCATCCTTAGTGAGAGAGCTGCGGGATGGGCAGGGACATCTTGAGTTCCCTGAGGCTTGGCATGTAAAGTGTCCTGAAGCACTTCAGGTTCCCTGGGGCAGCCTTGACTGAGGCATGGCCTCCTGGAGCAGAATCCATGGCTTCGGTGACGGGCAGGGTTTCAGGGTTTCTTGCAGCCGCAGCAGATCCTCTAGAGCTACTGTGAAGCGTTCAAAGCTGCAGGACATCACAGTGATGGTCCCATTTGATCGCCAAAGACTGGTTGACAGCTCTTTGCACAAGGCGGCTGGGCACAAGGGAGTGATCCGTCAGCAGCTAGTCAAGTGGCTCGCTGGCCTCATTGCTTTTTGCTTCAGTGGTAAATTTTAATTTTTAGTAATTTGGCTAGATGTAGACCTGAGGTCACAGTTGCACTTTCTACAGTTTCCTCCCTAATTAGAGTTTTGATCTAGCTTGTGTTTGACATGCCACAATACAGGAGGGCTGCTTCAGTGTCTGAGGATGCATGACTTGGGATTCATACAGTTTTGGTTTTTTGGTTTTTTTTTTTTTTTCTCTCAGCTTTTTCTTTCCACATTAAGTGATGGTTTTCCTTAGTCCCAGTGGTGTGTCGTTGCTTCCAGAAGCCTGCGGGTTTAACAGTAAGGATGAGCCTGCGATGCTTGCCCCGCGGACAACTCACTCTTCCGTATGCTCCCTAAGGAGTTTCTCTCTGAGGTCCGTTACTGTGAACAGAAAAGTACTTCCGGGCCCTTCTGCTTTGTCAGGCTACAGCTTCGACCTTTCCTGAACAGTGCCCGCCCCTTTTCACCTTGCTCCCTGGAGCGTTGCTCCCCAGTCGTGTTCGGTGTCGGTATGGGAATGACAAGATGGAGCCACAGTGCTGTGTTCATGTGTACTGACGCCAGTCTCTGGAAGGCATGCGTTCTGCAGGGATCTCTGTCCATCGCTACAGATACTTGGTGTGTAGCCTCTGAGTCGCCACCGTGTCACCAGGCGATAGCAGTTTTCCACCCCTGGTCTAATACCGTGCCGGCGGGATAGTACAGCCTGCAGCCACCAAGCCACCACGATGTAGGTCCGCATCGCATTTCCAGCCCCTGTGGCTGGATTCCCGGCACCAACTGTGCGTTGTTTTCTCTCTGTGTGTGTCTTATGACATCCATGTGGCATAAAATGCGAACTGCGGTGTCGATGGCAGGCACACCAAACACAGAAAGGCTTCCGTGGCTTCATTTGTGTCTGTCTGTCCCACGCTGGTTCTGACGGCACCTGCGCCTGCAGCTGTACATTTCCTTTCTTCCGAACTAAGCAGACGTGGGCATCACTGTCTGCTTTCCTGTACTGAAATTCACTTTTCTCTCTCTGTCAGAGATCTGCCATCACATTTCCAGGAAAGGTGTTTTTTGTTTTCTCTATTTTCTTTGTTCACTTTTTTTTTTTTTTTAAGTACACAGAATAGAGATTGTCAGTTGTCTCTGTTTAGCAACTGAACTGTAAGTTACAGCTGTTTCTCGTGCCCTGGTCTATAACAGGCAGAAATGTTTGCTGAATGCACACCTTGTTTTTGGACAGAGAGAAGCTGAGAGCTCTCCACACACCTCTCTGAAGCGTGTTTACCAGCAAATGCCAAGGCAGGTGCTGTGGTCTGGAGGAGCTTCTCTTGAAGTTCAGCCATTAGCTTAGCACTGTGACAGGCTTCAAAGCTGAGGCCTTGAACTTGGAGATGTAGTTTAGGGAAAGGTCCTGTCCCTGTCTTGCAAGGGGCCTTGACTGCTTAGCATCCCAAGGAAAGAAAATAAAATACCACTCCCACCCAGAAAAAAAGGAAAAAGGAGGTTAGGGCCTTTACAAATAGGAATTGGGGTAAGAGGGCTTTTCCTGATGCATTGAAAGAGGTGTCCTTTGTAAAGGTTTTGCTTTTGTCGGAAGCTTTGCACATGCTAGATAGCTCTGAAAGGTTCGGCACAGGGCTCTTCTCTCTTGCCCTTCTGCCACTCGAGGAAGCAGGAGGAAGGCCCTCGCAATTCGGGCATACAGACCCGAGCATCCCAGCTTCCAGAACTGCAGGAGAGAAATTTTGCTCTTCATAGGTAACCGATTCTTAGATATTTTGTTGTAGCAGCACCAAACACTAAGATGACAGTGGCTTTCTCTACAGATTTAGGGGACCAAGAAGAACAGGAAAATGAAGCCAGGAGAGACTTGTCGCTGTTTACTGTGATGTAGTTAAGGCTTCTGTGGGGATGGCCATGAGGCATTCTTTTATTATATACCAGAATGTGGTAATGCTCTTGTTCTTCCATGTTGCTACGTAAAGTTGCTTGATGCCCTCACCTCAAAATTGGCAATGTTCCGGTGTTCATTGGTTTTACTTTTTAACTTTTTTTTTAAAAGATGTTTTTGTTTTTGCTTTTATGTGTATGTCTTGCCTGCTTGTATGTCTGGGTACTGCTGTGTGTAGTGCCTGAGGAGGCCAGAAGAGGGTCCCACCTTCCTGGGAACTGGAGTTATTGATAACTCTTAACTGCCATGTAGGTGCTGGGAACCAAACCTAGTCCTCTGGAAGAGCAGCCAGCCCTCACCAGCGCTTAACCATCTCTCCAGCCCCTGTTTTGACTTTTTTAGTATAGAATATGCCAGGGGTGGGGGTGGGGGAAGAAAGGGAAGGGAGGGAAGGAGAGAGAGAGAGACAGGACGGGAGAGAGGGAGGAGATTGGAGGTATAGATTAGACCACAAGCTGCCGTGTACCTCCCACAAGTCCAGAGCCCTGGTGTCTCTTCTTTCTTCAGAATTACATACTTTAAGTAAGCCGTACCTTTGTCTCTTTGTTTTTATTGTTAACCCAACTAAAATGTTACATTTGCTTTGCCTAAGACTTTCTAGGAGTCTGGATGTGGTGGTCCAGGCATGTAATCTCTAGCCACTTGAGAACCTGAGGCAGGACAAGCTCAAGGACCTGGGCTACACTGTGAGTCTGGGGTCAGCCCAGGGAACTTGTGTTTCAGAATGAAATGTGAAGGGCCAAGCGCGTAGCTCAATGGGAGAGGGCTTGCCTGCCATGCACAAGGCTCTGTGTTTGATCCTTGGTGTAACCACAAAAGCACACATACACGCAAAAACTGCAGGAAAAGGTGTCATCTGCGTGTGCTCTTCTATATCCTTCCCTAGCTCTTCTGTTGCTGAAGGCAGGACCCAGAGCGTTTCAAATGTTAGGCTAATGTTCTGCCACTGAGCCATGCCCTTACCCCTATTTGTTTATTTGTTTGCTTGCTTGCTTGTTTGTTTAGAGACAAGTTGGTCAGGCTGGTCTTGAACTTTCAGTTCTCTCACCCAGGCTTCCCAAGAATCTGTGATCACAGGTATATGCTACCATGCCCACCGAAATTTGTGCAGGACTGTTTCTGAAAGTCACTCAATGTGCTTTATTTTCACTGATATAAAATATCTCACTGAATAAACCTCATGGACATTGGATTGTTTTCAGGTTTTTGTTATTGCTACCAATGCTGCCTTAAATAGTCATTTAAAAATCTTTATTAGCACATGTTAATTATCCATAATGGATTTCATTGCCACATTTTCATCTATTACATGTGTTTTGATCCTATCACCCATTACCTTTTCTTACTCCTCCTGTTCCTCCTAATCCTTTCCTCTTCCCAGCTTGTACCTTTGTGTGTATGTGTGTGTGTGTGTGTGTGTGTGTGTGTGTGTGTCTGTGTCAGTTTTAATGACCCAGTGTGTTGCATTAGAGTTGTTTAAAGAGCTAGGCACCCAGCCAGTGACTACACCACTACCTCTTACATGGCTTGGTTCTAAACCTGACTATGAGGAGGAGGAAATGAAGAGAGGGAGAGATGGCTCAGCCGTTAAAGGCTAGGCTCACAACCATAAACGTAAGAAATGGTAGAAACAGAAGAAGTGACAGATATGCGTACAGAAAAGCTGGGATCAGGCGGGCTGTCGCCTCTCTGAGGGAGGGCACCTGCTATGCAGCCCAGAAACTCAGCAGTGCTGGGGGAGGAGGGGTTGGCTAGTCTCAGGGGGAAGTCTCTGCAGGTGGCAGTCTCGGTTGCTGAGGTCACTAGTTCTTGTACACACTGGTCAATCACTTACAAACACTTGTACTGGACCAGAGGAAGGCTTCGCAAGCTCCCACGGGTCTGAGGCCGTGCCGTGTCTACAATACAAAGTTCTCAAGACTTCATCTACTCCCCACACTTTACCCCTGAAGAAATGCCCCTTTATTATTAGCGCCATATAATGCCCTGTGCTGGGGGCGGAGTCTCACGAGCCTTCCCAATTCCGAGACAGGGTTTTTAGGCCCAGTCTTGTGCAGATTCCGTTTGTGCATATAGTGCTAGGTCCTGTGAGTCTAATCGTGCAATGGACACATCACACTCAGAACTCAGCGTCCCACGTGGCTCTCCTCCTTTCCGCTCTGACACTTTTCTCTTTCTTGTGCAGTGTTCCCTGAGCTTTGGAGTATTCGTGCGATGGTCTGCAGTCCCCGTTCTGGCTGAGTACTTGACTGTCACTCATCCTCGTTTGACGGAGATGAGCCTTTGTAGACGCTGCTGCTGACTACAAAGAGCAGCTTTCCTCACTATAACTGACAGCAGCAATGATCCACAGGTGCTGACAGTTACTAGGAAGCAAGTTGATGGACACAGCATGTCCACCTAGCAAAACCGGACATGGACAGGCCCCACCAGGACCTCCAGTATCCCCAGCCGTGGGCTTCTGACTGGGTTTCCAGTAGCAGGCAATGATTGTTCTCCTGCAGAGTGGGCCTCAGATCCCATCAGAGAGCTTCTGGTTAGCTCCACCCCCACCCCCCAAGCAGACTTGCAACCACGGCCTGTCCTTGTGCTGTCAGGGTTGTGGAATTAATGAGGTGAAGTCTAAGGATTGGAATATACATTTCCTTCATTAGAAATGAGGTTGAACATCTTCCCATGTTTGGGGCTTCTGCTTTTTTCTTACTTCTGTGAAGTTCTTACTATTTTTCAACTGTTTATCTCACTTCTATTCTTTTTATCCACGAGAATTCCTTTACCATTTTCACTGGTGTGTGGTGAGCTGAGGTAGGAAGTGCACATATCCTGTGGTGTGGGTTCCTCC
Organism: Meriones unguiculatus; assembly: GCF_030254825.1. NCBI lineage: Eukaryota > Metazoa > Chordata > Mammalia > Rodentia > Muridae > Meriones > Meriones unguiculatus. The sequence continues at coordinate 165,687,597 of NC_083351.1, forward strand.
CTCACAGGTCCTGGGGGTTGAACTCGGGTCTTTAGGCTTTGTGTCAGGTGCCTGCACCCCCTGAGTCGTCTTGCAGACAGTTATGAGAACACTTCGTACATTTGAGAGACCTAATAATTTATCAGCTAGCTGTGTTGCAGGCATCTTCTTAGTCACCATAGGAGGTGAGGAAGAAGTGGTGATGTGGGTTGTTTGGGGAACTGAGTGGGTGATGGAACAATTAAACAAGTCTATAAACTAGAGGTGAAGACACAGGCCTGGGAAGGGAATGCAGTGATTGCAGGCTTTCCTGGGCAATATTCTGGCAGAGCTGTCTTACAGAAACGTGAATGTGGGAGTCTGTTCTGGTTCCCTTTCTGTTGCTGTGGTAAACACTCTGACCCAAAGTGACTCAAGGGAGGAGGTTTATTTAAACCCGTGTTTCCAGGGGTAGCCATGGCAGAAAGCCGGTGCAGAAGCCACAGAGGAGGCGGCTTACTGGCTGGCACCCTGGCTCGCTTCCCCTGGCTCACGCTCAGCTGGTCTGCTTCTGCAACCCAGGACCACCTGCTCAGGGTGGCCCTGCCCCGAGGGGGCTGAGCTCTGCCAGGGGGCATCAGTCAAGACAATCACCCACACGTGGGCCACAGGCCGGTCCCATCTCCGCAGCCCCTCAGCGGAGACCCCTTCCTCCCGGCTGACTCTCGGTTGTGCTGAGCTGACAATAAAAACTAACCAGGTCAGGCTCCGTGCTCACGTCATTTTCTTTCATCCCTCACCAGTGATACAGGAATCTCACATGACGGGCTTTGAGGGAGGCTGAATTTAGGAGGTGTGTGACAATTCTCCCGACTCCTTTGTCCCCCTACGCACCCCAGTTTCTTGTCCGAGCCATTGACTCTTTAAACCTCTGAAATAATTCTCACTCACATGACCCTCACGGCATTTCGTGTTAGTTATTATTACTTTATTACCTTTTATTCTCTTAATATTTTCAGTACAGTACATTTTGTTTTGAAAACCATCTAACACCATTTGTGTTATGTAACATTCAAAACGCTTGTCTATGTAAACTCTAATTGCTCACTGATATGGACTTAATTATATAAGTTCTTCCATATGCAATGAAACTCATACAAAAATACATCTAGGAATTCTACTTTGTACAGTCAGTCATTAAATAATATTTACACATATGTTTCCACATGGAAATAAAAGGACTCAGGTAAACTCAGAACGGAAAAGCCTTAACCCAGGGAAGGCAAGGAGGATGTGAGAAGCAGGCCCAGGTTTGGCACATAGCTGTGAGGGCAGTACCTCAACGTAGCTTCCAATACAGAGCCAGGAGCGCCACCATGGCTGTTTGAGCGAGGCTCAGAACCAGCTCTTAGTAGAGTTGGGAACTCTTGTTCCTGGGCTTGACTTTTGTCTCAGGATGATGAACGGTCCATCGTCCTGAGCAGGAGTAGCAGCTGATGTGACCGGCTTGGACACCTCTCAGGAGAAACAGGACTAGCCATACACTGTGTAGAGGGAAGTGATGGAGAGACAGGCTCCCCGCGGCCCATTGTCACAGCGCTGCGGTGAGTGGCTTCTCTCTAGTTAAGGAGCTCTTTTGGACCTATGGAGAGAGGAAACTGTACTGAGTGAAAGAGACTCTGGCTTCAGTCTGGGAACCCAAAGGCCCTTGGGCAAAAGGCCCCTCTGCTTCCAGTCACTGTGGGTCATGAGGGCTGGTTTTCTTTTTCTCCTTCTTTCTCTCTTTGTTTTTTTTTTTTTTTTCTTTTTCTTTTTTTCTTTGGAAATGGAGATAAATTGGCAGCCTTACCCGGACAGTGATAACTGCTCCAAGGTTGAAATTACAAGTCACATCTATACACTGGGTATTCATGACCTGAGATGGCACCTCTGTGTAAACGGAGGGAGGAAGGGCCATGGTGGTGATGTGAGCTTAAGGCAGAGGTCCCACTGCAAAGCCCAGTGCAGGTGTCATTTCCAGGACTGGCTTCTCCTGAAGGAGCAACAGCAAACCTACCTTTTTTGGCTAACTGCTTTCAGTAAACTCTTGATGGCCTCAGATTCTGGATTTAGACATTTCTCCTCTCCACTTTTTTTCATTGTGGCACTATAGAAATAAATAGTGAGACATTCATATTAATGTCAGGCCAAGAAAACAGATGGACTGTGTGGATCTATGTCTGAATTCAGGTCCCACGTGTCAGCTGTAGTCATCACAGATCCTTCACTGACCTTTCCTGATTATCATCACATACTTAACACGTGATTAACACAAGGGAAGTTATCAGCACGTGCGATTTTACTCACATGATCTCAACGCGTGGACAGGATTGACTTGCAGGAATAATTTCGAGTTTTCCTATGGCCCTCGGCTTTACTGGACCGTCATCAGTTTTGATGCACAGGCAGCGTACCGTTCTTGAGAGAGGGACCCCTGCAGGAAGAGAGCAGTAGAGCCGGGAAGGTTGGCACACTCTAATTTTAGGCACCTGATATAGGTGAGGTAGTCTTTAGCAGAGTCTGTTCCCATATTGTCGTTTAATCTGAGGAGAGATGCAGCCCATCCCTTCATAGGGCTAGATAGATAAATATCTGGTTATCATGAAGAAGGGGGCTGCGACTTGTTTTATTATTATTATTATTATTATTATCATTATCATTATCAGTTAGGCTTAGGTAAGAAGGCTTACCTCTCTCTCCCTCCCCCTCCTTTCTCCCTTCCCTCCTTCTCCATCCTCTCAAAGTTTTTTCCCTCCCTGCCTCCCCCCTTCCTCTTTTTCTTCCCTTCTTCATTCCTTTTTTTTAAAATATATTCTACTTTTCTCTGACTTGAACCAGCATGTGATTAAATTCTGCAAGCTGGAGGACTTTCTACCAGCTTCCTTCTTCTTTCTAGGCACACATCAAGAGTTCAAAATATATTGTGTTTAGAAGTGAGCTCAGTTGTCTTTCTGACTTCGATGATTAAATAGCCCTGGTGTCCCTTACCTTGAGTCCCGCTCAGACTCAGCAGGATGAGGCAGAAAATGAGGACAGCACTTGGGTTCATGGTGCAGAGAGCGGAGGCTTCTGGAAGGCAGGCTCGGGATGTGCCTCAGCTGAAGACTGCACCATGAAGCGTTGCTGTGGAGTATTTATCTGCAAAGAGTTTCCCTCCCTGACTCTTGATTGGTTAACTTTGGAGTTGACTCAGCAAGACTCCACAGCCTCTGAGGGAAGTCCCCTGTTGTAAAACCCAGGATATTGTTTGTGTTTGTTCTGACCCCTGAGTTTGGAATTTCCCTCTGTTGATTTTTAACAGTGAGTGAGTTAGGTTTCACTTTCCAAAGCATGAGCAGCTTGAGGAAACAGATGCAGTGCATTGTGGAATAAGTTTGGAAATGGCCTTCAGTCTTGTCTTTCCTTTCTTGTAAAACACAGAGTTGATATTTAACCCAGGTCCTAAACATGCATATTTTAAATTTTTTGTTGCATTTCCAGTATTCATTTTTGCTTTTTACTTTTGAGATATTTGTTTATTTATCTTATAAATTTTATTATAAAGTACTTGCAATAAAAAAGAAATCACACACCAAATTTAGCCAGATCCAAAGTCTATACAACTTAACAAACTTATGTACAGTTAGACAAGGTATTCAGAACAGAAGCCGTGAAGTTTCACATTCAATTTTACATGGTGTGCAGGTAATGGTCATGAGTTACAAAAGAGGATGTAAAGCAAGTCATTATTCCAGTTCTGACACTGTTGTGGATTTTTCTGTTGTTTTCTGTGTGGGTGCATGGTAGCCGGGATCAAGGAGGAAAGCGTTTGAGGTATGGTCATCACTCTGCAGTGCAACAGCTAAGGCAGCAGAGACCTAGAACCAAGAAGAGGATGTGAGGGGTCTTTCATAGAGGTTACAATGACGTAGGATTGGGATGGGGCTAGGGAGTACTGGTTTAAAACTTGGGCTCGGAGGCTAAGAAGGAAAGCTGTACCTGCAAAGTGGAGCTGCAAAACAGGAACTCTGCCACCAGAACAGGGGTGAGTTGCTGCTTGGGAAAGACGGAGATTTCTAGAGTGCTAAATCTTAGGATGGTGTAGTCCAAGGACGAGGACGGAGCTAAGCTTTCAAGCTAGCAAGTCGGTAGGCAGCTGTGGAGTCTGGAAGGACGGATGGAAGGGAATGAGGCAGGGTTGACAGAAGCCAAGAGACTTCTGATGAGGGACCGTTGCTGTGACGGTGCCATGAGCCGCCTCCCCCGGCCTGCTTCCGCAGAGTGGACGCTGCACTGTGGGAACAAATGACGCTGAGGTTAATGCTGATTGACTGAAATAAAAGGATCTACCATGGAAGTTCCTAGGGGAGGGTACTCCCTAAGGTCAGAAGTTCTTTGAAGACGATCGAAGAAAAGGTCAGCCTCAGATGAGCCTTTGATCCCAGCACTGGGGGTAGAGGCAACCGGGTCTCTGAGTTGGAGGCCAACCTGGTCTACATAGTGAGTTCCAGGACAGCTAGAGCAACGTAGAAAAGCCCTGTCTCAAACATACACATACACACACACACACAGACTCACACACACACACACACACACACACACACACACAGAGTGGAGTTTACTTACAGGCTGCACATGGTGGTTCCCACCTTCAGTCCTAGCACCTGGAGTTCAGTTTTGCAGGTTGAGAATACTCATTGGCCCCAATTGGCATGCTCTTGGAGAGTTAATTATGCTAAACAAATCTGGACTGAGACAAATTATTTATTATTATTAATTACTATTTTAGTTTTTTAATAAATTTTTATTTTATGTGCATTAGTATGAAGGTGTCAGATCCCTTGGAACTGGGGTTACAGAGAGTTGTGAGCTGCCATGTGGGTGCTGAGATCTGAACTCAGGTCCTTTGAAAGAGCAGACAGTGCTCTTAACCACCGAGCCATCTCTCCAGCCCTACTATTTCGGTTTTTTAAGACAGGGTCTTACTATGTAGTCCTGGCTATCCTAGAACTCGTTATGTAGATCCGGTTGGCCTTGAACTCTCAGAGATCCACGTGCCTCTGCCTCCCAGTGCTGGAATTAAAGGCCTGTGCCACCATGCCCACCCTAAGATGCAAACTAAAAAGTTTATTCCTTGCTGTGGAGGGCCTTTCCAGGACTGGGATGGCTGGTTGAGGTGGGTATCCAGGTTGCTGGTTCCAGGATCGGGGTTTCTGGGAACGTTAATTAGGAATCTGTTGTGCCTGGCGATGCTAGAAACACAACAAAGATTCCTGCTCTTGCTTTGCATGGGAGCCTGCACAGGGCATCAAATTGTAACCCACATGGGAAATCACTCGAGAACAGGTGTGATTTGTACACCAGCAGCAAACCTGCTGCTAATGTTGCAGCTACGGTCAACCTACATGGAGTGTTTGAATGAGAATTAAAAGAAACAAACAAACAAACAAACAAACAAACAGGAAAGTGACCTTTAAAATTTATTTTTCTTTCAAAAATTCTCAAGGCTTTTGGTACATTCACTTTGTTAGCTTTCGCTGTTCTGGGCTGGCATTGAAAGAGAGAGTTGAAGAACTTAGTTTCAGTTTCCACTTCATCGATTTGGCTTCTATGTCTGTAATCTTGGCATCGGTCCAGAGAAATAAAACACAATAAAAACAGCCTGTTCTTAAATGCTTGCGAGCACAACCCCTCTTCCCCCTCCCCCCAAAAAAGGCTTTCTGAGAAACTAAAGCCCTTAGGAGAAGCACAGAACCGGACGGAGACTTGGAAGGTTTGTGGATGGGATTCCCCTGCGGCACTGCTCCGTTCCGGTGTCTGCAGCTTCCCCTTCGAGGTTCTGCCTGGCGCTCGCTGGGTGGACTGCTCAGGAGTGCTTCCCAGTGACTCACAGATCTCTTCATTCGCTGGCAGCCCGAGCCAGGACGAAGGAAATGCTGACCCAGGGGTGGCAGATGCAGTCGTGTTTGGGAGGGCTGAGAGTAAGCTTTGAGCAGCTCGTGACAGTGCTTCTCAACCTGCGGGTGGCGATTCCCGGGGTCACATATCAGATGCTTACAGAACGGCGGCAAAATCACAGCGACGAAGCAGCAACGAAATAACTTTATGGTTGGGGGTCACCACAGCGTGAGGGACTGTATTAAAGGGTCACAGCACTGGGAAGGTTGAGAACCACCGTTCTGTTCTCTTCAGAGACAGGGTTTCTCTGTGTTGCCTTGGCTGTCCTGGATTGGCACGGTAGACTAGGATGACCTTGAACTCACAGGAATCCACCTGCCTCTGCCTCCTGAGTGCTGAGATTAAAGGGGGTGCGCCACTCCCCGGCTTTGAGACACACTGTTTCAGACCATACAGTGATTAGATTTTGTTTTATACTGGGGATCCAAACCAGAACCTTAGCCACGCCAGGCAAGGGCTCTACCACTGAGCTATGTCATAGGCCAGGTTTGTGGGTTTTTTTTTTTTTTTTTTTTTTTTTTGGCTGTGGGGAATTCCCTGGTGCAGATAGATGCATGGCTTAGGGATAGAAGTTTATGCATCGTTAACTTAAATGGCAATCCTTTTGCACACCAGAGGTCCAGTAAAAATCAATGCTGGGTAAGGCGGCACAGGTCTGTAATTGTGCACTGGGTGGCTGAGGAAGGTAGACCACTGGGAAGTTGCAGTCAGCTAGGGTACATAATGAGTTCTAGGCCAGCCTGAGCTTCATAAAGAGACCATGCCTCAGGAACAACAGACAATAATAATAATAATAATAACAACAACAACAATAGAATAATAGTAATATTATTATTTACCAAAAGGTTCTTATTTCAGGGAAACCGCAAAAGTAATATTTTATTTAGATTCCTGGTCAAGGAAAATGCATCCTAGTCATTGGCCATTCTGTACCTTTAATCCCAGAACTCAGGATGCTAAGGCAGGGGGATTGCCACAGATTTGAGGTCTGTCGTACATAATGAGGTCCAGGCTACAGGGTGAGGCTTCCCTGTATGAAATGTGTGCTAACAGAATTGTGCCAACATTTTTCCTGAACCGCACATCGTGAGTACCAGGAAATCCCAAACACTACCTGAGCTGTGGTGATATTTTGAGTCAGCAGGGTGACTGAGGGGCTTAAATCCCCAGGGGGCATCAATGAACTAATGGGCGGAGCGGGAAGATCATGGCTAGTGAAATAGCTGAAATTGTCAAAGATAAACTCGGAGGCAGAGAACAGGTGATGGGAGCTAGTCAGTCACCTTTCTCCGCCTTCCGGCTTCCCCATCCTCTGGCCCTGTCTCTCTGTCTCCTCTTCTCTCCTTCTACCATACAGGAGGGTTGTGGTTACAGGGAACCTCATCACATGGATGGCTCTTGATACAGAGTATGAGAGGTGGCTGGTTTCCATATCAGCTACCCACGTGAACAGCTTAGGGTTAGAGTTTATTAAAAATCCTGCAGCTAAATCGACATTGCTGCCTGTTTTCAGCTGAGCTGCGCTGTGCTCTTCCGTTTATTCAATTTACAGAAGACTTTAGCCTGTTTTAAACAGCTTAGTGATGGAAGTTCCAGCCCAAGACTCCAGCCTTATCCCTCCCGGCCTAATTCCAGAGCCTCAGAGCCACACAGCTGGACTGTTTGTCTGTGTTACCTTTGCCCCTGTTGGCAAGGAGCATCAGCGACATGAGTCAAGAAATCAGGACACATCTCGACGTTAGGAGTTCTCTCCTTCAGTCTGCCTGACCAGGGTCACCAAGAGTGGGTGTCCCTCGGGGACTTTAAGAAACTAGAAGATACAGCTGTGAACTTGGGAGGATATTTTTTTTTCTTTCAACAAGGAATCTTGTGCCATGAGGTTAAAGTAACAAACTTCTGAACATCGAGGCAAACACCAACCTGATGACACACACACTCATTATGAATGAAGACAACCTGAGAATGCATGCCCTAATTCTATTATAAATGAAAACAACTTGGTAATGAGCACACTGATTTTATTATAAATGAAAAGAGCTGATAAGCAGGGAGCGGTAAACAGGAAAAAAAATACATTGTGGAAGTTGATGGCTGCGTGTTTTAAAAATTAGTTGGTATAAATCCGTAATGTGACAGCAGCAAAGCATGGCTGCTTCGTCACTGTGGCTCGGGGGAGCTCTGAGCTCTCTTTCCTCTGCATGAATTCATTCTTACCCGATAGTAACCTAGCTCAGCCTTTTTGTTTTTCTCCCCTTTTCTTAGAAACAGATTCTTTTCTCATAAAACATAATCCCAATATAGTTCCCCTCCCTCTGCTGCTCTAAGTCCCTCCCCACCTCCTCTCCCACCCAAATCCACTCACATTTTCTGCCTTTCATTAGAAAAGAACAAGCTTCTTCTAAGTGGTAACAACCAAAGGTGACAAAATAAAATATAGTGAGATGCAACAAAAACCATCACGTCGAAGCTGAACAAGGCAAACCAACAGAGGACACGAGCTCAAGAGAAGGCACAAGAATCAGAGACCCATTGGTTCGCATAGTAATTAGGTAGGAGTCCCATAAAAACCACTAAATTGAAAGCCATTGTGTGTCTGCCCTGTGCCTGCTGCTTCGGTCTCTGCTGAGTTCACATGAGCAATGCTCAGTTGATTTATAGGGCCTTGTTCTGGTGTCCTCCATGCCCTCTGGCTCTTTCGCTCTTTCTGCCTGCTTTTCTGGGGTTCCCTGTGTGGTGAGGGGAGAGATTTGACGGAGACATTCCATTTAGAGCTATGTGTTCTGAGGTCTCGGTCTCTGTCTGTAATGTCTGGATGTATTTCTTCTCACTTGCTGCAGGAAGAAGCTCTTTTGATGCTGGCTGAGCACTCACAGATCTACAGGATCAGCTAAATAATGTTAGGAGTCATTTTATTGCTTTGTTCCTTTAGCACAACGGTAGCATTTGGTTTTACCCTGGGACTCTGGACTATCTAGTCTCTGGCTGTTGGTCACCCAGGTATGGCTTCCATCTGTGGAGCCAGCCTAAATCAAATCGGACATTGGTTGGTCACTTCCACAAGCTTTGTGCCAGCGTTGCCACCATAGCACATTTTGCAGGCAGGACAGATTGTAGATCAGAGGTTTTGTGTCTGGGTTGGTGTTCATGTTCTCTTTTGGCAGTCTGCAGAGTACTGTCCCATACCAAAGACCCCAGAACATGGAGGTGAAGGTTCTATGCAGGCCTCCCCGCTTAATCTCTCCATGTTCAAGGAGTTGTGTGGGTGCTGCCTTTAGGAATGAGCCTTGCTGTCGGTCTGTAGAGAGCAATCTATTATTTTGGCAATAGCCGAGGTTGTTTGGAGGATTTCCATGGGACCCCTTTGGCCAACAACTCAATTGGACATAACCCAGTCCTGGTATCGGAAGCCTCATTTGGCGACAAGAGTGGCCGGTTGGGACTCTGTCTCTCTCACTATTTGGCGAGTGCGTTAGAATCACCTTCATACACTGTAGGAAGCTTCCACTGCAGTAGGTTTTCATACCACCCCTCAAGTGCCCTCCAATTCTGGTGTGTCTCTCTGCATACCCTCCCTCAACCCTGTCTCCCCTCCTCTTCCTCACCTGATCCTCCCTGCCCCCCATGCCCAGTTCACCTTTAAAACTTAGTATATGTCTCCCAGGGAGATAGATCCATGTGTCCCTCTTAGTCCCTTCCTCTGTACCTAACCTCTCTGTGTCTATGGGTGTAGCTTGGTTATCATTTATTTAATGGCTAATATCCGCACACAAACAGATACATACCATATTTATCTTTTTATATCTGGGTTACCTCACTCAGGTTGATTTTTTTTTTTCAACTTCCATCCATCTGCCTGCAAATTTCATGATGTCATTTTTTGTTTTGTTTTGTTTTAACAGCTGAGTAATACTCTATAGTATGAATGTACCATGTTTTCTTTATCCATTCTTCTGTTGAAGGACATCTAGGGTTTTTCTTTTCCCCCCAGTTTTTGGCTATTATGAACAGACTGCAATGAATATGGCTGAGCAAGTGTCCTTGCTGTAGATCAGTTCCTATCTTCCTGAGTAACATTTCCATATTGGCTGTATGAGTTTGCATTCTTGCCAGCAACTAAGGAGTGTCCCCATTGCTCCACATCCTCCCCAGCATGTACTGTCACTTGTGTTATTGACTTTTGTCATCTTGACAGGTGTAAGATGGAACCTTAGTGTGTCCTCGCTGAAGTTCAAAATCCAAGTAGACACAGCCGAGCTGAGTCTTTTGTTATGGCTAGCAGGAAATCTCCTTTTGGTTTCCCCGTTTTGGTTAGCCTCAGAAAGTCACAATATAAGTGAAGGTAAAGGGGTGGGAATGGACTAGAAAGAGTCTCTCTAACCCTAACTAAAGTTGAGTGGATTTCTTCATGACCTCCACTGAAGCACATTTCCTTTTTTACATGGGGTACTTCTTTTTATTTTAAGACAAGATTTCTGTCTGTGTCTTGACTATCCTAGAACTCCTGTAGGCCAGGCTGGCATAAGAGACCCTTCTGCCTCTGCCTTTCTAGTGCTGAAATTAAAGGTGTGTGCCACCACACCTAGCTAATTATTATTATTTATTTAAGAATTTCTTTTGGTATCTTTTTTGTCATATTTTTTCTCATCACCAACTCCTCCCCACTGAAGTCTGTCTTTCAGTGTGTCTGAACAATACGTCCATTATAGCCATAGAAGGTAAGGCCAGCTGTGCACATGTTTCGGTGCTTTAAAGAATTATTTTTTTCTATTGTCTGTAATGGAAAAAAAAAATGAAGAGTTTTATTCCCTGGACTGTTTCACTTCCTCAGTAGTTAAGAGCTGGCCTGCAGAAGCAGCGGAGCAGGAAAAGGATGTTACTATAACCCAGGACCTCTTAACTGAATGCTTCGTGGAGATTCTTTGATTCTTTCTTTCTTTCTTTCTTTCTTTCTTTCTTTCTTTCTTTCTTTCTTTCTTTCTTTCTTCCTTTCTTTCTCTTCCTTCCTTCCTTCCTTCCTTCCTTCCTTCCTTCCTTCCTTTCTTTCTTTCTTTCTTTCCTTCCTTCCTCCTTCCTCTCTTCCTTCCTTTACTTAGCAGGGGGTAGGGGGTTGTCATTCAAGACAGGGTTTCCCTTAGCTAGCTCTGTAGAAGAATTCACAGAGATCTGCCTGCCTCTGCCTCCCAAATGCTAGGACTAAAGGCATGTGCTGCCACCACCCAGCTTGAAGCATATTTCTAAAGAACTCTGCATGGTGACTAGTAGCTGTGTACCTCTAAAACACAAAGTGGAAAGAATCTAAAGGCATCTCAATGCCCAGAAAGCATGTGGTTGTTTATAGTTTAATAAGAGGTATAGTTGCTTACTAGAGAAACACAACTTTTATTCTTTTCAAAGAAAGACAGTTAGCAATCCCTACCATTCACAGTATGACAAAGGAAACGAACAAAGTACATGTTTTTCTCAAAAGCAAAATCACAGAAAACAGATTGAAAGATGTGCATAGATATTTTTTTTCCAACATTTGTATTTGGTGGGCAAGAACAGCTTACATTTAAAATGTGTCCAGGTTATTGTCACTGATGAAATAGATAAAACCAAATGCACAGGAAATACACATCTTAGCCCTCTTAGAATGCCTCAGTGGGAAAACTGCGTGACTAACTCAGAAAAGATCAGTGTTCTTACCAGCTCCCACAGTGCAGAAATGTTTACATCTCACGAATGACCCGTCTTTTAAAACGAGTAAACAAGATGATACATGGAAACATTTTCCTACATGTTTATGTGCCTCCTGTATTTGGGGAAAGGAATGTCTGTTTGCATGAGAAATTCTCGGAGGAATGTTTTACTACACATAGATGCTTTTGAGCCCAGCGTGGGGTTGGCCCCAGTAACAATACGTCCATTATAGCCATAGAAGGTAAGGCCGGCTGTGCACACACACGGGCACGTGACTCCTAAGAGAGAAAATATTTTCATAGCCAAGCAGAACAGTTAGACGTATCAAACCTCCTGTAAGGTCCTGTAACCCGGTAGTAAATGGATGCATATTCTGAGATAGGAGAGGGTCAGGCTCCCGGCACACAGTTTGTACTTCACTGGTCACAGAAGGACACTTCCGGTTGCCAGTCACTTTTTTTTCTTTTTTCAGGACTTCACATGTTTCGGTGCTTTAAAGAATTATTTTTTTCTATTTTCTGTAAAGGAAAAAAAAAATGAAGATTTTTATTCCCTGGGCTGTTTCGTTTCCTCAGTAGTTAAGAGCTGGCCTGCAGAAGCAGCGGAGCAGGAAAAGGATGTTACTATAACCCAGGACCTCTTAACTGAATGCTTCGTGGAGATTCTGTGCTCCAGAGCCCTCGTGGGCAGAGCAAAGGCTAACTCAGAGGTCTGGAAGCCTACCTGTCGTATAAGGCGTGCTTGCTTTGATCTGGGGTCCAGGCACCTCTGTCCTTTCTGTGCTTTCAGGGTAACGCTGTTAAGGAAGACACAAAAATGTCTTAAGCACTGGTGGGAAAACATCCACAAAGCCAAACCACCCCCACCACTGTCATCTCCAGCAAGCCATTACTCACATCACTTCAACCTTGTCACAGCCGTTGCTGGGGTGAATTACGGAAACCCTCTCAATGTCTGCCTTTCTGACTGCTTTTGCTCCAGGGCCTATGCAAAGACAGCGCCCCCCTTTGAACATAACGAAGCCTAGAACAGATCAAAGCACTGGTTAGTCATGGCTGTGAATTACTGCCCTGCAAGTAGGTAGGTGGCAGACACATTTCTGTTCACCTCATTTGTGCAGATTGAAATTAAGTTTTGAATCTCCTGTAACAGTCCCTCTGCGTTATGCTAATTTACTGTATCCATTCCTCAGTTTTTATTAGTGATTTAATTTAGGTTTCAGACAGTACTCACTTGCCGTTTGGCCCAGGCTTGTGTCCAACTCACCATGAAGCCCAGGAGGACCTTGAATTTGAAGCTCTACCTTGCAGGCCCCATATCTCAGTGTTACCTAGTCACCTTAGCCTCCTGTGTGCTGAAATTACGTGTGGCATGGGTGTGCCACCAGCCTGGCACGGGATTACTGAATAGCAACCACACTACAACAGCAAGCCAGAGAGCAAAGTGGCTGCTTTCTTCTCTATTTGTTTTATTTTATGACTGATTGACTGGGTGTACAAACTTAGCCCACGGTCACTGGTGACCGGCTGTTTACTAAATGAGCAAATAGTTAATAATTCTTTTGATTTTGTCTCTTCAAGTTCAGATTTTAGATTAAGACTGAGTATCATAAATCAAGTCATTCTCCCAGCTAAGATTATCTTTGAAACCTTTGAAACCAGATGTTCCCGGGGAAGCCACAAATATTCGTTATTCTCTTAGACCAGTGAGAGTTCTTAAAATGGCTAGGCTTGTGTTATGGACTTCCTATTTCTTGATTAGCCCAGATCTGCAGTGATAAATCACGTATGAACCACCAGGTCACAGGAGACACAGCTCTAGGTTCAGTTTGCAGGGAAATGTTAATAATGTTTCTACTTGGGACAGTTTTCTTTGGGGGAAGGCCTATGGAGAGTTGTCAGCATTCATACTACCTTTGAAACACTCTTGTTCCCAAGTGAGGTATTTGCTCAAACACATGAAAATAGTGGGACTATCTCCCCAGAGAGAAGTTTTCTTTTCTCGATTCTGAGAGTATCACTTGTAATAAATTAGTAGTTTCATGGTTGAATCACTAATTTTTCCAGGACACCAACACAATCACATATAAGATTCTCCAAGCATACACTGAGAGCCAAAGGCTCTTGCTAGATAATTGTCAGGAAATGAAGAAATCCATAAAGTTTTTATCACCCATGAAATAAAATAATCATTTTATTTAAAGATTTCTAACATTTGCTGTCATTGCTAGAGCTTCTAATGTGTGGAATTAAATGATTTGACCGGATGTTTTAGAGAAAAGACATTTGAAAAATAACGAAGTGGCCATTCAGGCTCACATACCTTGCACAGCTGTCGCACAGATGATCAGAGCCAAAGCTATGGCCATGCCCTTGGTGTTCATCTCGGCTTCTGCTGCTGCTGCCTCCTTGCCTTGGCTTTGATGCTCTTTGCAGAGAACAGCAGGAAGGCTGAACCTGAGGAGCCTCGGGAGCATTTTATAGACCAGCAATCCTTGCAGAAGCAGGAATTTCCCTTCTTGACTCACGTAGCTTTCTTGCTTCCTAGAGTTTCTGATTTGTCCTGATATCAGTGCCTGTGCCTCCTCCTGTCTGCTGGAGTGAAGAAAGTGACTGGAATGTGAAACTGCTTGGGACCTAGAGTGCTGTATGCACAGTAGCTCGCTCACGTGGGAAGTGGGGGTCTGTGGGTGATCCCCATGAGAAATGACTGCGATTGTCTAGTGACTGTGGGCCATGGGTCCCACAGGCTCAGGAAGACCTTCTGGGTTCCAGGCAGCTCATCCTCCCTCCCTCAGATAGCTAGACAAAAGGACAGTCGGTTAATGCCTGCTATTTCATACCCGGTGACCTTCATCTAACTTTACATTGTATTCCGATTTCTTGTGTAAAATACTCTCCCCACACCTGTGCATTTCATCTATTTCTTCTTTTTTCTTCTCTTTAAAAGCATCTCTTGGTGCATATACTTGAATACATTCTATTAAGGACTCCATATTAAGGACTCTAGAAACAAAATCATTGTCTCTTCTTGATCCTCTTAAGTTTTCTGAGTCTGTTTTAGGTGTGTCACTTATAAAAACCTAGTGGACTCAAATGCAGGGCTTTTTTTTAAAGAACATTAGGCTGCTGCTGCTGCTGCTGCTGCTGCTGCTGGTGGCAGTGATGGTTGCGGTGGAGGTGTTGATGATGGTGATGGAGGTGGGTGGAGGTGGTGATGGAGGAGGTGGTGGTGATGGTGATGGAGGTGGTGGTGATGGAGGTGGTGATGGTGGAGGTGGGGATGGAGGAGGTGGAGGTGATGATGGAAGTGGTGGAGGGGGGTGTAGTGGTGATGGTGCACACCTTTAATACCAGCGCACGGGAGGTGGAGGCAGGCAGACCTCCATGAATTCAAGACCAGCCTCATCTACAAAGCAAGTTCTGTATTTGTGGATAGTTTAGGAGAGATTGCAGGAACAAAGACACGTTAAAAAAAAAGTCCTCCCTCTTCTTCCCTAAGGCTGACACGGATGGTCTGCAGGGTGGCTGCTGTTACCCTGTGTCCTCCGAGAAGTGGAGGGGCTGTGCCCACAGCATACACGTGGCCGTGCCTGCTTTCCCCTTGGAGAGAAATCACAGCGTACGTAAATGCTGAGAAAGGTGTATTTGAGCCTCCACTTCCGGTCTTCGGATCCTAGATGTGGGAACACGGGGAGCCGGGAGAGGGGCTGCTTCTGCACAAAACTTTTCTTACCTGATTTCCTGTGCCTAAGGAGAAGCCCAGCGAGTTCTCCTGTGCCTAAGGGCCAGGTGTTCTCGCCCTCTTCCTGACACTCATCCAGGTTCCTGGAAAGCGCCACCCTTTACGGCAGCTCAACCAATGTCCCTTCATGTTCACGTGTGTGTCACAGCCCTGGCATTCTTACAAGTACAATAACCAGATCCCTTCTTGCGCTCTGCGGATGTTGTCGTTCTTCTCCTTGCACGTATGATTTCTGCTGGCTCTGCAGACACGTGGGGCAGGAGCGGTCTGCAGGACTGGTTCTGACTTGTTCCCTTCGGAAGAAGTGTGTTCTGCGGTGTTGCAGGAGAAAGGCGTTCTTTCAGAATGTCCCTCAAGTCTCCTGATCTCTCTCTCTCTGGAAAATTTGGTGCGTCTGACCGGAAATGTTTAGTTCATCTCCTGTTCTGAGCCCTTTAAGTCACCGTATCTTATCTTTATGCTTTTTTTTTTTTTTTTTAATGTGTTCTCTTGCAGTGGAGCTTAGGTTGGCCTAACTGGTGACTATCCTCCTGCCTCATCCTTTTAAATGCTGAGAATGTAGGCATGGCTGGGATTTACTTATTTTTAAATAACATCTGACTATTCATATACTGTAATGATTAAGTCTTCTAATTGTATAGAGCTGACTGTCCTTGCCTCGCTTATCCAGGAGTAATGTAAAGGGCCTTCTTAAACCTCTAGCAGCCATATTTTAAAAAATAAAAATAACTGAAAATGATTTAAGCAGTATATTTTAGGTACTTCAAAACGTAAAAGATTGTTTCACTGCCTAAATGAGCATTAAATGACATTTAAATTTTTGTATTCTTAAGTGTTCAAATTGAACCAGTCACATGCCAGACGTGGCTCAGTGGTAATTTGGCTTAGGAGCTGCCATGCTGGACAGGAGGACCTCGTTAGCACGCGTGTCCCCGTGTTTAGTACATACTGGCTGCTGTGAGGCCCATCTAAAACTGCTGAGGGTGGAGGACAACAGATGCCACGATTTTGCCTCGCGGAAACATCTCTAAGGTTCCCTAACAGTTTTCAGTTCTCTGTGCCTTGTATCTCATTGCTCCTTTCTTTGAGTAAAGTGAAAAAAACTATGTTTTTCTAAATATATTTTTTTATTATTTTAAATTATGCATTTGCATGTGTGTCTGCATGGGGCTTGTGCTTGGGAGAGCAAGTGCCCTCAGAGGCTAGCGTCATCAGGGCACCAGGAGCTGGAGTTACACGTGGGTCTTGAGCCCCCAGGATGAGTGCTGAGACTTGAACTCAGATCCTCTAGAAGAGCAGTTTATTCTCTTAACCACTGAGCCATCCCTTCATCCTCCTAAAGTACATATTCTGTCCTTCCAGTACCATTGTCTTTTTGGTGTTATCTCTCAAGTTGCACTGTTTTTGTTGTGTATTCCAGGTCCACCTAGTCAAAGTTTCCCCTTGAATTTAAAGGAATATCCCAGGAAATGGATTTAATTTCCATCTTTTTTTAAAAAAAAAATGTATAATCTGTGTGGACTACTGAGTTTTCTGTTTCTATGATAAAACACCATGACCAGAAGCAACCTGGGAGGAGAAGGGTTGATTTCTGCTTACAGGTCACAGTCTCTCATGGAGGGAAGCCAGGGCAGGAACGCAAGCAGAACTGAAAGCAGAGACCGTGGAAGGACGCTGCTCACTGGCTTGTTCCTTGCTTACTTTCTTATCCAACCCAAGGCTACGTGCCTGGGGAATGGTTCTGCCCACGGTGGGCTGGGCCCTCCTCCCATCCATCAGTAATCAAGACAGACATGACCACGTGCCAATCGGATGGATGCAGTGTTTCTGTTGAGGTTCCCTCTTGCCTGGTCATGCTAGGTAGTCTCAGGTTGACAACGAGAAACTGATCACACAGTGTGATCCATTCGGACTTTCGGTATTGCCTTCAAATGATTCAGTTAATGTAGACTTTAAAATGCTGGGGCTGAAGGTGTCACTCAGGAACAGACCCTTGCCTCATGTATCTGTGGGCTCTGTGGCTGAGCCCTAGAATTCCCAACAGTGTTCGAGTTTGGAGAGATAAATGCAAGTCATCTAAGTTTAATGTTAACCCTTCTATATAAGTTTCAGAAATACATACTGAGTCCCTGCACATAATGTTCATACCAAGGCTTTTTTCTTCAGTGCAGTTAGTGAAAAGTGGGCTGGAAATGGAAACTACAACGTTTCCGTTTATTAGAAACCAGCATGAGGAAACAGAATCCTGTTTTAAGTTTACAGAAGGCAGATGACTCACTACCGGGGCAGAGATCGCCAGAAGGCTAAAATAACATGCCCAGACTGAAGACAGTGATTTCCAAACCCAGATCCTTAAGCTATGGTAGGCAGCACGGCACCTGCTTTCCTCTTGCAGAGCAACGCAGCCGTTTTAGGGAGCTGTTAATGACTTTTTTTATTGCTAAGACAATAACACTGTGACTTCCTTATAACATGAAAGTACTGGCCCAGAAGTCAGAAAAACCCTACACAGTGTGTTCAAAGTGTCAGTCAGACCCCGAGAAACATCACAGCGAAGGAAACAAATAGAAACTAGAAATAAATTGTATAAACCCAGAAGTCCACGAAAGCACTGAGGAAACTGTGCATTTTATTGCTGCTGAAAAGAGTTCCGGGGTGAGGATGAATTTTTGAATAAAGCTGTTTCCGAATTTAAGCTTAACCTTCTGGTAATCTGACGTTAGAAAAATGTTTTCAAAAGGTGCCTTCTGCCTGCGTCATCTGGCATTAGAAACAGATCTGCCAGGGTTCACATCTTATAGGCACCACTTGGCGTTCGATAGAGGCTGCCCCAGACAGTCCAGCATGTGTATGCACAGAGACGAGGGCCAGTTTCAGTGGTCACCACGGTCTGACTGATCCCTCATGCTTGAGGAACCACTGTGAGCCATCTCCATCCCCACGCCAGAAGGGATGGAGGCAAAACTGTGGCTCAGTGCAGGAAAACAGTGCTGAAGTCTGCGCTGGACTCCGGCGCTAGAGGGAAGAGTGTCTGAACGGTAGAGAAAGAGAGACAGCTTTCGGCTTCCGGTGATGGGAGATTTGAAAAGCTGTTTATTTCGTGTGTGTGTGTGTGTGTGTGTGTGTGTGTGTGTGTGTGTGTGTGTGCATGTTCGCATGTCAGTGGACGCACACGAGGGTGCATGTGGAGGTCTGAAGCCGGTGTTGAGCGTCTTCCTGCATTGCTCCGTTTTAGTGACTGAAGCAGGTTCTTGAGCTGAGGCCAGAGCTTGCCAATTGCAGCTAGTTTAGTTAGTCAGCTTGCCCTGTTATGCCCCTTACGTGCCTCCCAAGTGCTGGGACAGTGGGAGCACTGTCATGTCTGCCTGGCTGTTGTGTGGGTTCTGGGATGCGAACTGCAGTCCTCACAGTTCCCAGGCACGGTAAGTGAGAGCGGGGTCTGCCTTACCAGTTCACGCTGGTCTCATGTTGGCTAGCCAGCTCAGCTTGTTCCCACCCTCAGTGGACTCTTAACTGGCTGGGTTAAGTCTACTGTCTCTTTTCCTGGGTTAAGCTGTTGGCATTTACTAAGCTCTACGCTCTCCTTCCTTTTGGAAATTGGTTGAGTTTGAGCTACAAAGAATTTGGGCTGTTTCCCTTCTGAATACTTCTCTACCTTTTTAGAAGAAAACCCATCAGCTATAATAGTAGATAAAATAGTATTTGCTTTTCTTTTTAAGCCTGGGAAAGCACAGTATACTGACATTGTTTAATCTATAAGCAGACTTATTTGTGTTGGAATGTTACTTTTTATGAAATCCACTGCCAAGCTAATTATAATAGTACATAATTAATCCATGCCAAAGATTATTTTTTAAAAGCTATTTTTAGGTAATTCTGAAGGAAAGAAAAAAAAACACACGAATTTGAAAACTAATTAATTTAGAATTTTAGGTAAGTTCAAAAGGATAGTATGCCAAAACTCGGGACACAGGGCTGGAATGGTGGCTCATTAGTCAAAAGCACTGGCTGTTCTTGCTGAATGGATTCGGGCTCGAGTCTCAGCACCGCCATGGTGACTCAACCATCTCTGATTCCGGACCAGTTGTACTGTCTTCTGAGAGCACCAACACACATATGCGGTACACAGACATACATGCTGGCGGGACACCCGTACACATGAAATGAAATGGAATAGACGATTCCAAGCCCAGGAAGCATGCCCGCTCTGTAACCTCCCTGGCTAGACTGACCCTCTTTTCTGTGCCCTCTACACTCCTGGGGGTTGGGAGGGGGGCGCGCGTCTGCTGTCGTCTGCATGAATTTAAGCCAGGAACACTGTGCAGTACAAGGCAACCTCAGTGTCACCATAAGCTTCAGAGAGAGCCTTTTCCTCCCAACAAAGGCAGCTGTATGCCCAGCCTTCAGTTGGCCACCCCGAGCAAGCATGACTGCCAGGGGCCATGTCGACGCTCATGCTAATTTTCCAAGCTGGGGAAACAACATGGCTATTGTTAGGGAACAGAGACTCGTGAGAGAGTAGCAGCGGGCAATATTACAAACAGCTCGTGGATTCGGGAACAGCAGGAGCTTGGTTAGATTCCTGTATTGGTTACCATTGCCCCTGCTACCCAGAAGAGAGAGGGGAGGGGGCACAGATGTGGGTGATGCCGTTCCTGGCCTAGTTGGACGACCCTGCTTCAAGGGACGGATTCTGCACGTGGACATCAGACGAGCCATGTGTGTAAGGTATGGCATTGCAGGACTTCCTAGAACCTAACAGGCTCTGACTCAAACGACTGGTCGTGGGGAACATTCCAGTACATGCGTGCAGCTTGCCAGTTTGAGCTAAAGGTTGACCTCACCTTTTTAACATAGGAGAGCATGCTCGGAAATCTTATGTTTGGAAGGACGTTGCTGTGATTGCAGACATTTTAGTATATTAAACCTAACGGGCTTTCAGATTCAAGACAAGAATAACCTTTTAAACATTAAAGAAGCTATGAGTTTAGTGATTTTTTTTTAATTAAGTATATTTCTTTTTTAATAAAGTGAACAGAACACTCCGAATTATTTCCTGTTTTCTGTTCCTCCTTAGACCCACAACTTGGTTTTCTTTTTGTGATCCCAGTTTTCCAACTCTTAGTTTTAAGGCACAGAGAGGTGAGTGGTGAGGGTGTGGCCGGAGAATGATCTTCCAGGTTTGTTCCCACCTTTGCATCTGCACCTGTTGGTGGCTGGGTAGGCAGTGGCAGCAAGGCAGGTGGATGGGGGCCAAGACAATGGCTGTTGGCTCTTTGCTGTCTCCAGTGTGCCATGGAGTACAGGGCACACAGTGTCTCCAGTTCCACCGTATTCCATTTAGAGAGAGCACATCTTCTTCTTAAAGAAGAAAACAAGGATTCAAGAAGGTGTGCAGTGCTATCTCAGTCTCTTAAAACTACGTGTAAGAAGCAGGGTCGGGTAGCAGAGGTGAACAGCACAGGAGAATTCCTTTCTTCTCTGAAGTGGAAGGGAAGGGCCACTCGTATGGATACGAGTTATGTATGAGCATAACTCGTACACCAAGGCCTCCCTGACAAAAAAGAAGGTTAGGGCAGGAGCGTAAGCGTGGAGCTGCTTGAGATTCTGAATCTGAGGGTCTTGGGGGATGCGAGCGATGAGGAAAGCTGGAGATGGTCCAGACCCTGGAATTTACATTTCAGATAATAACCACGTGACTTGTTAAAATATGGTCTCTGCCAGTCGTGTTTGCCTTCTGTGTCTCCATCTTAACCAGCAACTCTTAGAACAGCTGGTCCAATCCCAGGGACAAGAAGGAAGGTGACAGGCTGTTGCTGACACTGGGCTGAGATGTACAGCAACTGATGTCTTTGGTAGCTGGAGTTTAGCACAGCAAGTCAGCTCCCAACTACAGGAATCCGTAGCAGATGGAGGTCATGTGACCTTCCAAAGCCACAGGAGGAGAGATGGGGCAAAGAAACTGCTCTCTCATTAGTCCACGGTAGTTCCCCATTTGCCACTTTCATTTCCAGTCCTTTCTCAGAGTTCCAGTCACCCTAGTTATTAAATCTCCCTTTATCCCATCCCTCCTTATTTCTAGAACATTTTGAGTTTATATTAAAAATATATAAAATATAATATAAAAACGGGGTGATGCCCATTAGCAGACTGAGTTCTGTAAGGGATAAACTAGGAGGGGGAGATTTTCTAGATTTTCTCCTGTTGCTGTGGGGTTTTCCCCAAATCCGAATAATGTGCAGTGCCCCTAAGTGGAGTCTGGGAAGCCAGGAAGGAGTCCTAGAAGCACGTCCTAAAACCAATGGCTCCAAAAATAGTTCTCAAGATAGGAATCGGGGATGAGAAGGGGAGAAAAGACTAGCAGGCTTAGGGCAGGAGACAGCTCCACCCTGGAGGTTGCTAATGATCAGCATGACATTCAAAAATCAGAAAAATCCTGAGTGGAGACACCAGGGAAGAGACGGAAGTCCTCTTGCACATCAGACTGAGGGGACAGTGAACAAGGGATGTAGTTTTCAGATCTCAAATTGAGACCCAGAAGACTTTCGCTCTAGAAAAATAGATCGGCCTTCTAAGCTAGCCTGCTGGAATAGTTACCTCAGAGCGATTTCAAAATAAACATCCTAGCTATCATGAGAAAAAACATCTTGGTAGAAAAGAATGGGTTTTCAAACGAAATTTGAATTAGGTACCTGTAAGGCATGAACCAATAAAGCAACAGTTTAACCCCGCTAGCTTCCAAAAGAATTGACAGAGACTATGACTTATTTTACAAGCTTAAAGCACTGGAGCTGGGCAGATATCACCCCTAAGCTGTTTAGCTGTCTCTCAGCTACACAACCGATGTTACTTGATAGTTAGTCATCATTTCTGGGCTGGATCTGCTCCATTATGCCATTTCCTCTTTCTCCATCTTCTGATTCTTCTCCACATCCTCCCCACTGTCTGACCGTCTTCCGACCCCAAGTTGAGGAAACCTCAGCTCCGCCCTCCTTTCTCTTGATTTTGGTTGTTTGTTCTTGGTTTTGTCTGTGTAGCCTTGGCTGTCTTGGACTCACTTTGTAGATCAAGCTGGCCTCAAACTCACGGAGATCTGCCTCCTTCTGCATCTCCGCATACTGGGATTATAGGCATGTGCCACTGTGCCCGGCTCCCTGTCTCTTTTGCCAAGTCCCAGGCTGCAGCATTTTTCTTAACCAGTCAACTTTAAATTAGGTAGAGCAACGTTTACACAACAAAGACAGGTGTGCAACCAGATCCCAGGGACCAGTAATTCGAATTAGACTACACAGCGCCAGACCAGCACCCAGCAGGTACCATCGATAAGTGGGAACCAGCTGTGAATCAGAATCAAAAAAAGGCAGCCAAACTCTGGTACCTTATCACGTATGGATATTCGTTATAAATATAATTTCCATGCTGGGGAGATGGCTCGGCATGCAAAGTGCTTAGTGCAAGCAAAAGAACTGTGGAAACCAGGCATTCTCTCACATCTAGAGCCCAGTGCTGGAGCAGTAGACCCCGGAGCTCACGAGCTGGCCGGTCCACACGAATTGATGAGCTCCAGACCAGGTTCAATAAGAACTCCTGCGTCAAAAAGCAAACTGGAGGGAGAGTGGCTGGAGAAGACACGGTGGAGGGTGAGGAGCAGCACCCAGGAGCGCCCTCCCTGTGTGCGCTGTGGCCTATGTGTGCTCACGCCCACATGAGCACACCTGTGCACATGTCAGTTACCCTACACACACATCATACTCGCACAGATTAAAATATGGGAGTAATGCCTCTAGGGGGTATCAAACAGTGTCCTGTAAAAATCCCCCCGTTATCTTTCTCTACCTCTTCTTGGAAGACGTTGATTCATTTTTGGCAAGAGGGCTACAAAATGGTGCCGCCTTTCAAGTGTTCTATAGAGCGTCGTGATTTTGAATGACTTATCGATAATACTCACTTCCATCATTTTATTGTTTGTATCTGTTGGGGAGGATACTCGGGAAGAAGCTGAAAAACAGCTAAATGTCATGAGTCCTGGATCAGACCCTAGAAAAAGGACGTTAGTGGCGAACTTGGTCTGAAGAAGTTTAGTCATCCACCTGGGGCCGTTGCTCACCCCATGCCCTTGGTGATTGTATTACAGTTGCAAAAGATGTAAACGTTATGGAAGAAATGAGGGGATGGGGATCTTCTTTGTACCATATTTTAATAATGTTCTTATGTTTAAAATTATGCATCATGATTGCATAGCGCTTAGGAAGATGATCAGGTTACAATTAGATGCTATAAAAACTAACGACTGAAATTTGTGGAAATGGTGTCAGACAGTTCTGGAAGGGTGGTCCAAAGATGGTCACACTGTGTGTGACTTTAAAGAGAAGGGGATGCCGATGACAAAGGGACGTTTCCCAGTTACCTGAAATAGAGGCGGTTAGGGCAGAGAAGCTCTCCTGACTGGGAGCGGTCCATCCACCAAGCTGACTGTGACCGTGCTTACTCCGGGTGTCAAGTCTGTGGCTGTCTGTGGCAGTCGCTCAGCCCCACATAACCAGAGTCACGGCTGTGTGTGAAGATGTTTGTGGCTGGGCATGCCTTGGTGCCCAGGTCTGAAGTTTGTGCCGTTTTCTTTTAGAAGGGTTTGGTAATTTATTTTCTACATGTGTGAGTGTTTTGCTGGCGTGTATGTCTGTGTAGTAAGTACATGCCTAGTGCCTGTAGAGCCCAGAGGAGGGCATAGGGTCCCCTAGAACTGGAGTTAGAGCCACTGGGAAGGTGCTGGGAGTCAAACAGCAGTGCTTTCAACAACTGAGCCATCTCGCTAGCCCTCTGTGTCATTTTCTTATGCCCAGTTTAAGAGTTCACTTTCCTAGGCCTGATATGACCAGAGGCCCTGGTCCTCTGATGCCCTCCCCTGCACACTGTCCCCATTTGATGTATGTGGGTACAGAGGGGTGACTGAATATCATACAACTAGCAAACAGGTGGGTTGGGAGCTCTGCTTGGGTATTTTTGCTTTCTGGTTTCAGTTTAGTGGCAAGCTGCATACTTTTTAAAAAACACACAGCAAGGCAAGGGTGTAATAGTAAGGCATATAGTTGGCATACTCTGAAATGATGTAAAAATACAGTAAAATCAACATTTTTTCTGTCCCTTTTGAGAGAGCTTTCTTTGATCTCTATGCATGTCTTTTTTATCTTGGTATTTAAATCACACACACAGACATACACACATAGTGTATATCCTAATCAGGTCTGGCGGCGCATGCCTTTAATCTCAACCCTGGGAGACAGAGGCAGGGGACCTCTGTGAGTTAACGGCCAGCCACGTGGTATGTATAGTGAACTAACAAAACTAACACAAGAACTAACAACAGCAAAACCCCAAAGCTTGCTGTGGCCCCGCAGAATGTTTAAAGGTGAAGAAAAGAGACAGAGTGTGAATTGGGGTGGAGTGGACCTTCGGAAGTCCGAGACACTCACTGAATCAGTCTGGCTGGCCTGTGACATGGACCAGAGCGGCCCTGAGTCACCAGAGAAACGGCCATGGGCTGCACGTTACTCTGAGAATTAGTGAAATAGAAAGCCGGTAAAATGCATAGATTAGCACTTAGAGACTCGAAATTGTCACAGTTTTAGGAATCAATCACTGTTGATTCATTCATATATTCAGACATATTCATCTCGGTCTTTCTGTTTTCTTGGGCAGAAAAAATACCCTAATTATTCAAGAGGTGAGAAAAGTAAAAGGAATTTCCTATCTATTTTTACATCTATCACAGAAATCATCTAATCTATCGCAGGAGAAACTTACCGCGATTTTTCTGTATGTAGTTGTGGCATTTCCCCCTAGGTGCTGAGTTAAAATTTAAACAGAAGCAACTTTTTTTTTTTTTTTAGAGGGTGGCGTGCGTGTCACAGCACATACTTGCTCAAGAATATCCAAAGGTCATGGTTCTTTTAGTTTGCTCCCTCCCTCTCTCTTTCCTTCCTTTTCTTTTTATATAGTCCAGACCACGCCACTAACTCATAATCCCCCTGCCTCAGCTTCCGTGGCTGCCTCATGTTTTTCTCATTTGTTTCCTTTTCTTTGTTTTGTTTTTGAGACAGGGTCTCACTGTGTAGCCCTGGCTATCCTTGAACTCACAGAGACCTGCCTTTGCTTCCCGAGTGCTTGGATTAGGATGCAACCCTACACCTGGATTGAGTTTTATTTTTTAATATCTGTATTTTCTTTTTTTAAAAAAGGATTGTTTCTTGACATTATCACTAAGAGAGTATCAGGTGGCCCTTTCTTGTTTTTCTAACTACGAACCTGTAAATAAATGGCTTTTTGTATATCTGTTCTCAGTTCGTTTCTCCATTTGTAGATATCTCAAAAGAAAAAGATAGGCCAGCTTTTGCCTGCCATTCAGCATGCTAACTGTATGTCCAGACAGCTCCGGGTTGAATGGGACAATTAAGTCAAAGAACTAAGTGATGTGAACAATTTCGAAAACAAAATAGCTGAGTTCGGGAGCACTAAGGATGGAAGTTAAGAGAGTGCAAGCCCGCTGCGTAAGACTGGGAACTATGAAGTTAGCACGTGCTTGACGAAGCCGTGAGGGCACAGAGTGAGATATTAGCCGCACGGTAGGTCACGCCAACACGAAATCGGCAGAAGGGCCGTTGGTGCAGTGATGTGCAGAAGTCTGTGTGTCCATCCTTAAACATTAGTACCCATTTTCCTAGAGATGCTAAAATAGTGACAGTTCACTTTCTGGAGTCCGTTAAGTCAGGAATTTTGCCTGATAAATCGTACTTCTCTCATTTGCCGTGTATAAAATGGAGAGAGAGCCTAAGGCAGAGATTGGCACTGGATGTCTTTCTCAGTCATTCTCCACCTTATTTTTTGAGACAGTCTCTTCACGAACCTGGAGATCACAGTTTGGCCAGGCGGGCTGAGCACCAACCTTCAGAGGTCTGCCTGTCCCCGCCCGCCCAGCACTGCAGGGACAGACACCACCAGGGCCAGCACATGCGTGTGTGCTGAGAACACAAAGTTCACGCCTGTAATTCCTGCCTTACAAAATGTCCCGGCTGTTTTTCTTCCACTCCGTACTCCCCTTATAAATATAAATACAAAGGGAGCAAAGATACAAAATACTATTGGGTGTCTTAGTTAGGGTTTCTTCTGCTGTGGTAAGGACCATGACCAAAAGCAGCGTGGGGAGGAAACGGTTTCTTTCCGCTCACAACTCTGCAATCACCCTCCACCAGCAGGGAAGTCATGGCAGGAGCTGAAGCAAAAGCCGTGAAAGAGTGCTTTGCCTGACTTGCTCAGTTTGTTTGGTATCCATCCAGGACCCCACTGCCTGTGGTGAGCCTGGTCCACATGAATCACCAATCAAAAAAATGCCCTACAGGCTTGCCCCATTGGTTCAAGATCCCTTCTTCCTAAATGACCCGAGCGTGTGTCATATTGATGTTAAAAAACAAACAAACAAACAAAAAAACAATAATAATAATGAAAAACAAAACCCAAAAAGCCAGTACTGCATAGTTCAGGGGCGGGGGGGGGAGTGTTTTAGCAAACAGGCTTAGAAGGGCTTGTGGGGAAGAGCCTGTGGGCTTCCTTTGTGAAAGGAGAACAGTGTTTCTGTGCCTTTCTTACCTGCTGCAGGTGATAATAAACCTTCCCCTCCCTCTCTTGCCTTTGCTGGGCTGCTCTGGGCTTTGGTCTTACCAAGGTAGGAACCACTGCGTTCTGTTCAGTATCATGTTACCCAGCAGTATTGGCTGGTTTGATTTTTTTTTTTCTAATGTGCTGTTCTTACGTCATCAGTGCCTGCAATTTTCTCCATCTTTTTTCTTGTCACCATGCAAACAAACCATCACGTGTGGTATCACTAAGGCATTCAAGGAAAGCACACACCCCCCTTTTTGTGCTGAGCATCTGTTCGAGCCACTAAGTGGTGCTGGGAGAGTGGTGAGCAGAACAGACTATAAAGTGAGCTACAGAGCGGGTGTCCGTCAGCCAGGACTACTTTGTGTCTGATGTTCCTGGGGCAGCTCTATGGCAGCCTTCTTAGTAACTCGAAATAAAAGCTAATGAAGTAGCATGTAAATCTGGCATTGGAGAGGGAGCTTGCCAAAAAGTTCCTTTGAGAGAGAAAGCCGTTACCGGCCCCGAGACAAGTAAGAACGCTACCAGACCCCCTGTCGTCACCATCTGCCACCCTCCCCAGGGATTGTCCCCGATAGTTTTGCTTCCTCTCTTCTAAAAGCTAATGTTTCTCGTTTCAAGAGGGAACACTTCGACGCGTCTAAAAAGGCAGTAAGTTATCTTTAGTGTTCTTTAAGTTTGCGCGATGTTCCCACAACAGTTACTTCTTGGTGGTTTCCAGCTTTGGGAGCAGAGGCAATGACTGAACTTTCCATTACAGTGTCCACCGCCCCACAGGGAAGAGCTCTAGCCATTCCTTCGTGCTATGTGGGGGCTCACATACTCAGAAGTGCATTAAAGAAGACACTGTCCTGGCTGAAAGTAAAACTCCTTTCTGTGCTCTGTCTCTCCCCTTATTTTCTGTCCTTGGTCCATAGGCCCTAATTTTTTTGGACTCCTACAGCTGAAAACAAATTACGGTAGCTTGTTTTCTGTCCTGTCTTGTATTATCTAGAGAAAGAAGCTTTGCAGCTAAAAGTGATCAGATCAGAGCCAGGCATGGGGGTTCACTCCTTCAGTCCTAGCACTCTGGCAGAAGTAGGTGGATCTCTGAGTTCGAGGCCAGCCTGGTCTACAGAGCAAGTTCCAGAACAGCCAGGGCTGAAGAGAGAAAGTCTGTCTTGAAAACAAACAAACAAACATCATCAGCAACAACAAAAAGATTGAATTGTAGAGGACAACAGAGGCCCCAAGAGGCCAACCTAGTCTGCACAGCAACTTTCCCACCAGCCTAGACTACAGAGACCCTATCCCAGCGAGCCAAAGGTGGGGAGGAGGCCTTTCTTGTAGCCACATTTTAAGAAAAAGAGAAGAGAAACGAGCGAAATTAATATTACTAATTCTATCATATTTAACCCATTGTATCTAAGGGGCATACTGACTTCCTTTACTGCGTTTGAATCCTTTAAGGATTTTATACTGACAGCCCTTAGCATTTGCATACTAAAGTTGCACCCCAAATAAATTGATCTGTATTTAGACTTCATGAAATGTCAAGCTCAAAAATAGATGCAAAGCCCTCCATTGTTCCACACACTGAACGCTTTCCAGGACACCCATCGTAGCTTTAAAATCAAATAGAGCTGAAGGACCCGAAACATTCCAGTTTTCCTCTTCACCCTGTCACTTTCAAAAAGCTCTCAGTGGGCACATCATGCCTTGGGGGCAGAGAGGCGGTTACCACTCTCCTCTGGGTGAAAGTGGAGTTTTCCTCCATCAAACTCCACCAGCTTCCTCCCTCCCGATCCTGTCCTTGCTTGGACTGTCAGGGAGCCTCACGTGACTCAACTCTGTTTAATACAAAACGCCCTCAGTTCCCACACTGCATACTCCTAATCCTGCTCATTCCACGGGGATTTTTATCTCTCTGCTAATTTAGTATCTGATTGACTGCCTCCTTCCCCATCCTCCACCACTTGTGGCTGTAAGTTCCCCGGAGCGGTATCTGTTTCATTTACTGATACAGCTCCGAGGCTGTGGCTCAGGAATCGGGGATTTAGCTCAGCGGCTGAGCGCCTGCTGGCCTTGCCTATAGTCTCCAGCACTGGATTAGATTTCCTGGGTTAATCGTTATAAAGTTTGTTCCATTGTCAAGAAGTAGGTGCTCTGCTCAGTAAGATCCAGAAAGACTTAAAAACATGGCAGACTAAGTTTCTCTTAAAATGCAGCTTGAGTGTGTTCTCTGTAGGTCCTGCCATTTAAGCTGGAAACAGCGGACAGAGGAATGAGGCGTGGGGAAATATTTACGATTTATTTAGTAAGACAGGAGTCAGCTCAGAGTGAGGATGTGAAAAGGCCAAATTCTGTTCCCCAAATTAGAAAACTGACTTGAAATTTGTGCTGCGTGTATTCTTTCTCACTAAGCATTTCAGTTACATGCTTCTGTATCACTGTTCGACAGGAGTGACATGGAGAGAACAGCAAATAGGAAAAGCAAAATACTATAAAACTTGCACTTAAAAATGTGCTTGAAGCCGGGTGTGGTGGTACATGCCTTTAATGCCAGCACTCGGGGAGGCAGAGGCAGGCCAGCCTGGTCTACAAAGTGAGTCCAGGACAGCCAAGGCTACACAGAGAAACCTTGTTTAAAAAAATGAAAAAAGAAATTATTGAAGGGAAATTATTTTAAAACTAGAATTGTATAGAAAACTTGAAGAAGAAGAAGAACAAGAAGAAGAACAAGAACAAGAAGAAGCAGAAGAAGAACAAGAAGAAGAAGAACAAGAAGAAGAAGAACAAGAAGAAGCAGAACAAGAAGAAGCAGAAGAAGAACAAGAAGAAGAAGAACAAGAACAAGAAGAAGAACAAGAACAAGAAGAAGAACAAGAACAAGAAGAAGCAGAAGAAGAACAAGAACAAGAAGAACAAGAACAAGAAGAAGCAGAAGAAGAACTGGCTTACAGTTTCAGAGGTTTAGTCCATTGTCATCATGTCAGCGTCCAGTCAGACAAGGTACTGGAGAAGAAGCTGAGAGTTCTGCATCCTCCCCCCCCCCCCCAGTGCAAATGACAAAACTTTATTGTAATCAAGCTGTCGATGATCAGTCAGGGCAGCAGAACAGACTTGGCAGCTGAACTGTGACCCTGAAAGGACATTGTATGGCATTTTTTTTCTTTTTTTCTTTTTTTTTTTAGTGATTTTATTTATTTTAATGTATACAGTGTTCTGACTGCATGTGCACCTGTTTGCCAGAAGAGGGCACCAGATCTCAGATGGTTGTGAGCCACTACGTTGTTGCTGGGAGCTGAACTCAGGACCTTTGGAGGAGCAGCCAGTGCTCTTAACCCCTGAGCCATCTCTCCAGCCCCTGTATGGCATGTTTAAAGGCTAAAACCATAACGCCAGGGGAAGCAAGGTGGGCTGAGGCACTGTCCAATCATGTTTGACATTAGGGGCTGAGCAAGAGAGTTTACACCATGTTGCTCTGTGGAGGTCAGAGGACACCCCGCAGGAGCTGCTTCCCCCATCGGGTGATACTGGAAGCTAAACTCCAGTTACCAGGCTTGGTGGCAAGTACTTTAACTACTCAGTCATATGCCAGTTCAGAGTGGTATATAAAATTTCAACCATGTTAACATTTCAGGATATTAACACAGCACCCGTATGTTAGCTATAACAAGGTAGCAGCACTGTATACTTTGTGTATATGTCATAGGGATAACAGCCTGCATTATTTTTGAAATTTTTGAATAGACATTGTTTTCTCTACCTGCGTGAAAGTCAGGTTTTTCTGTAACTGCAGTTACATTTAGGGTTCAAGATTAAATCGCCGATGGTTTAGACAGGAGGTAAAAGGTAGAAAATACCAGAACAAGGAGGTTCGCTACAGAGAAAGAGGAGTCAGCGTGTTGGCGGGGGGGCACCAGCAAGACCAGGGAGAGGAGTGAGAGGGGCAGAAACTCCCTGCTGGGCCTCGGGGACTCCCTCAGCGCTGGGTGGTTTACGTTTTAACGTTTTATCTTTTCTTTTGCCTGTTTTGGGGGGAAAGCTAGAGAATTCTCAAGGTCTTGAAAAAGAAAAGGCTGTTGTCTCGCTCACAGGAAATTGCAAAGTGGCAGAGGCAAGGACAAAGGTTCTCTCCAGCTTTCTGGAAATGAAGACTGACTGCCATAATGGGACAACTAGATTTCCTCTCTTTCTTTTTTTTTTCCCCTTTTATTGAAAACGTATTTAAAAAATACAATATATTCTGATTACAGTTTCCCCTTTGCCTACTCCTACCTCTTCCTCCCCACTTCCGCTCTGCACACTTTTTGTCTCTCCACAGAAAAATGGTCATCTAAGGAATAATAAGTCAAAATCAGATAAAACAGAATGTGGTGAAAACAACCAAACAGGAAAAGAACCAAAGAAAAAGCACACACACAAGAAATGCACAGTGGCAGACACACACACACACACACTCACATTCGCACATTCAGGAATCCCATAAAAACCCCGAACCAGAAGCCACAATATATTCTCAAAGGACCTTGCCTTGTTCGTGGTTTTAGTGTAATTCCTTTGGGTTTCTCTCCATTTAAGTTGATGTTGGCTGTGAGCTTGCCATAAATCGCCTTTATGATGTTTAGGTATGCCTTCTGAATCCCCGATCTTTTTAGAACTTTTATCATGAAGAGGGGTTTGGTTTTTGTCAAAAAGCCTCTTCTGCGTGTAATGCGACTATCATTTGGTTTTTATTTTTCAGTTATTTACATGGTGAATTACATTTATTGATTTTTCTATACTGAACCATCCCTGCAGCTCTAGCATGAAGCCTACTTGATCATGATGGGTGATCTTTTTGATGTGTTATAGAATTCTGTTTGAAAGTATTTTATTGAGAATTTTCATATCTATGTTCATGGGAGAGATCAGTCTGCAATTGTCTTTGTTAGGTCTTCGTGTGGTTTAGGGATCAGAGTGACTGTGGCTTGGTAACTGGGCAATGTTTCTTCTGTTTATATTTTGTAGAATAACTTGAGGAGTATTGGGGTTAATTCTCCTTTGTACGTTTAGTAGAATGCTACACTAAACCCACCTGGCCTTGGGCTTTTTTGGGAGGGGGGGCCATGGTTGGAGACTTTCAATGAGTGCTTCTATTTCACTAGGTGCTATAGGTCCTTGTATATGGTAATTTTGTAGACAGTTCCATGAACTTCTGAACAAGTGGTATACTTTTTTGAGTGGATGAAATGTTATCTGCTAGGTCCATTTGGTTGATGATGTCAGTTAGCTCCAGCAATTCTCTGGATAGTTTTTATCTGGATGACGTGTCTATTGGTGAGAGTGTGGTATTAAAGTCTCTCACTGTTAGCATGTGAGGGGCAATACGTGATTTTTAGCTGTAATCGTGTCTCTTCTAAAAACATGGGTGCCTTTGTGTTAAGGGTACCTTTGCATGTTAAGAAGGCAATGTCTTCTTGAAGTTTTCTTTTGATAAGTATGTAGTGTCCTTCCTCATGTCTTCTGATTAGTTTTGGTTTGAAGTCTAATTTCTTAAATATTAAAATAGCTACAACGGTGTATTTCTTAGGTCTGTTTGCTTGGAATACCTTTTTCCATCCTTTTATTCTGAGGTAATGCCTCCCCTGCTGTTAAGTTTTATTTCTTGGATGCAGCAGAAAGATTGATCCTGTTTTTAAATCCCATCTGTTAGTCTGTGTCTTTTTATTGGGGGATTGAGACCATTGATGTCGAGTTATTGATGAACACTGTTTCTGTTATTTTTTTTTTTTTTTTTGTGGTGGTGTGGGTTCCTCCCCATTTTCTTTTGACTTGCTTGTCTGAAAGCATTTATTCCTTGTGTTTTCTTGGGCGTGGTTAGCCTCTTCAGGTTGAAATTTTTCTTCCAGTGCCTTCGGTAGGACTGGATTTGTAGATAGATAGTGCTTAACTTTGGTTTTTATCTTGAAATATTTTTCTTTCTCCATCTATTGTGATTCAAAGTTCTGCTGGGTATAGTAATCTGGATTGGCATCTGTGTTCTCTTAGAACATCTGTTCATGTCCTACTGGGTGTTAGAGTCTTCATTGAGAAGTCAGATGTTACTCTAATAGGTCTGTCTTTATATGCCTCTTGTTTTTTTTTTTTTTTTTTTTTCCATGTAGCTTGTAATATTCTTTCTTTGTTCTGTAAGTTTAGTGTTTTGATCATTATGCGATGAGGGGAATTTCTTTCTTGGTCCAGTATGTTTGGTGTTCTATAAGCTTCTTGCACTTTAATAGGCATTTCCTTCTTTAGGTTAGGGAAATTTTCTTCTATGATTTGAACATATTTTCTTGTGCCTCTGAAAAGGAAAAGGATTTCCTTTTCTTCCTCTATTCTTATGTTTGCTCTCTTCAGAGTTTCCCTAATTTCCAAGATGTTTTGTGTCAGAAGATGTTATAATTTAGCATCTTCCTTGACTGAAGTATCCCTTTCTTCCATTGTGTCTTCTATAGCTGAGGTTCTCTCTTCCATCTCTTGTATTCTGTTGGTGAGGCTTGCCTCTGAGTTTCCTGTACAGGTTCCTAAAGTTGCCATTTCCAGTTTCCCCTCAGTTTGGGTTTCTTTTTTGATTCTATTTCTACTTGCAAGTCTTGAACTTCTCTCTTCATTTTGTGCCACTGTTTGTATTTTCATATATTTCTTTAGGGATGAATTCATGTCCTCTCTAAGGACCTCTAACATATTCATAAAGGTTATTTGGAAGTCCTTGTCTGGTGCTTCAACTATATAGCATTTCTTAGGACATTCTGTGGCAGCATTTATGGGATCTACTGAAGACATAGTGTCCTGGGCATCATTGTGTTTTTACCCTGGAGCCTAGGCATGTAGGTTTAGAATGACTGTAAGCCTAGGCGCTGATATCTAGTCTGGTCTTTGTTGGGTTGGTACTCTGTTCCCTGGTTCCTTGGTTTCTTTTGCCGTCTCTGGTCTTAGGAGAGTGTTGTGGCTGTGTGCTGTCCACTAGGGAGCGCTTCTGAGTCCATGCAAGTGTGGCCATGGGGGGTTCCAGTTAGAATGTGTTTCTTGGTATTGAGAGCTGACACTTAAGAATGGCTACAGGTTCCCCTTCCCCTCTGCCCCCACTTCTAGCAGATCACACAGATCGCCATTGCAGAGACCAGGTTAACATCCAGACCACTAGAGAACAAACTACAGTTTTCCCAAGAATCAGAGCACCACAATGTTGTTTTAATGGGAGGCCAGATAAAAAATTGAAACTATGTTTCTCTGCACTGAAATCAGCTTAGTTCAGAAATATCTTTGTCCACAAATGCTAAAAACATGAATTTTCCCAATGAAAACATAATTAGATGAGACAATCCCTGACTAAGACTTAAATTCAGAGGTCCCTCTGCCTTAGAGTAGAGCCAGAGTCCAAGCCTTGAAATGGAGCGATCCTGTTCTGGTGCTGCCCTCTGGTGGTCAGTGACATATGTACACGCCACGGCACATCCTTGTTTGTGCATATGATAATAAATGAATGTGTAAATAAGATAAATACAATTTTTTAAAAAACAGCTCTTTTTTTAAGATGGTATTCACATATCATAAAATTTACCTAATTAAAATATTTAGTTCTTAACGGGGCATAGTGGCATATGCCTGTAAACCCAGCACTCGGGATGGAGGCAGGAGGATTGTGAATTTGAGGCTAGCTTGAGCTACCCAGCACATCTGAGACCGTTGTTGCTGTCACTTTTTAGAGCTACTGACACGTGATATGTGTGCACTTTCAAGCATTTGGTATGCTAGGAAGTCAATCGCCAGAGACCATACGCTGGTTCTATGATAGCATTCAAGTGACACAAGAGCGCAGGGCACAGCTGTGACGGCAGGGAGTAGATACTTCACCTGGCCTTTAAAAATATTTGATCGCTAGAAGCTGAGGAGAGGGCCCAGTTGGTGAACTCCGGGCTGCAGAGGCACGTGGCCCGAGCTTGCATCCTCAGCGCTCATATAAGAAGCCAGGCGTGGGGTCTTGTGTCTGTAACCCTAGCCATGGGAAGGCAGAGACAGGAAGTCCCCTGAGACGTGCTGGCCACCTGGATCGACCAGCTCCAGGTTTACCAAGAGGTCCTTTCTCAAAAGAGAAGGTGGAAAGAACAACTGAGGCAAACACTTGACACCAACCTTTGATCTAGACACGCTCAGAGAGAAGGACAGACAGAAAGAGAAGAATCAGGGACAGACAGAGAGAGAGAGAGAGAGAGTGACAGACAGACAGACAATCAGAGAAACACATGTGGATTCTTAAAAAAATGGCTCATAGCCAGGCACGGTGGTGCACACTTGTAACCCCAGCACTCTGGGAGGCAGAAGTAGGCAGAGCCCTGTGAGTTCATGGCTAGCCTGGTATACAAAGTGAGTCCAGCACAGCCAAGGCTACACAGAGAAATTCTGTCTCAGAAAACAAAAACAAACAAACAAAAAAACCACTTTATTTGTACATTCTGGGAAGGTTTTATCCTATCTTTGAATATGAAGTTTATTGCTTATTACAGTTGGGTTCAGTCAGAGGTCAGAACTAGCGGCCTGTGTTGAAGCTGTCCTGTTCTGATCTCCTTTGACACGGACTCCAACTCTGTGTCCTGAAAGTGCATGCTGTTGGTTCTGTTGAATGGAGACCTTAGCCCTTAGCCTGAATAGAGTATTATGGTATGAGTCTGTCCACTTCAATAGCAGAAGACATTATTTCAATATTAAATGTACAGAACTTGGAGCTAACTAAATTCCTTAGTGAAAAATAAATCAGACTTGGGGGAATGTTAAGGAGTTGGCTCAAAGGGTCTCCCCGCAAGTCACAACGGAAAGCAGGCAAAGGCTTGAGAATGTTCTTCCTGTGGCCTCAACCAGTGGCTGCCCAGCTGTGGAATGTGGGCCTCTGTGTTCCCTGCTAAATCTGCTCCGAAGGGTGGCTCTCTTCCGCCTCTGAAAGCAAGTGCCTGTTTTAATCAGATACCAGTCTTTCCAATGAGCAAAAGTCAAACACATCACCCCGATGCCATGGGGTGGTTGAGAATGGCAGTTTGTATGTGATCACAGGTGACAAGCCAGATATAAGAAATCAAGGCAGCAAGCGTACATAGTCTGAACCAATGCACAAGTAAAGAAAGCAAACACCAAATTAATGAAAAGCAAGGTGCAAATTTAATGCTGTTATAAACTCTGAAAGTTTTTCCCTTACTTGGGACACAATTAAGCAGTATAACTATAAATAACAGTGCTGATAAATAATTTAAAGACTGGTTTCTGGGTCTTTGTTTCTTTTTTAATTTTACGTGTAGAGATAGATACGTTGCTTGCCTGTTTGTCTATGAAACATATGTATGCAGTGCCTGCGGAGGCCAGGAGAGGGCATCAGACCCTCTGGGACTTAAGTTACAAATGGTTGTGTGGCTCCGTCTTAATTACATTTTTACTCAAAACACCACGACCAGGGCAACGTATAAAAGAAAACATTTGATTTGGGGTTCGTGGTTCCAGAGGATGGAGTTCACGGCGGAGATCGTGGCGGCGGGCAGCCCCTCATGGTGCTGGAGCAGTACTGAGGGCTTACATCTGATCCACAAGCGTGAAGTAGACGGGAGACTGGGCCTCACGTGGACTTTTGAAACCGCAAAGCCCATCCCCAATGACACACTTCTGTTGGCACTACTTTTAAAATCTGTCTTAATGGGGTTCCTTATGCCTTTACCTCCCTTCCACCAAACCCCCAATACCAGGCAGGAGAGAAAGAAGGTTAGAAGGGACAGGAGACATAGACCTCTTTACTTCTTCTGGCTGGGCAGGGTTGTTGGGTTCTTTGGGGTAATACCAGTTTCAGCAGTCTGAGTACCCAGCAGTCCAGCAACAGCAAACAGCAAACAAACCAGCAGTCTACTTCTTTCTCTGACCATCTCCTTGAAGCATCCCTTTCTCTCTCTCTCCGACCATCTCCTCTAAGCAATTTTTTTTCCCTCTCAGAGCATCTCATTTCTCTCTCTCTCTGGACTCTGGTATTAATACCCTCTCAGGTCCTCAGAATTAAACTAACGGCAGCTGGCAAAGACCACAGCCCTCTCCGAGTCACACAAGACTGTTATCAGCTGGCAAATAGTGTGATCCTCTCTGAGCCACACAAGGCTGTTATCATCTGTGGGCAAACTAAAGGCAGTCCCAGAGCCCACACTTGAGATACAGAACAAAAACAAGTTTACATACCACAACTGAGTTTTTAAAGAAACCAAAACTTTCCCCAGTCCTTCCCAAACAGCTCTACCAACTTGGGACCAAGCGTTCAAATATATGAGCCCATAGGGGCTACTCTCATTCAGACCACAAACAGCCGCCACATGGGCTCTGATAATCAAACCCATCTCCTCTGCAAGAGGAGCCAGTGCTCACAGCTGCTGAGCCCTCTCTCTAGTCCCAAAGACCAACTTCTTCATGTGCTTGCTGTATGAGTACTAAGTTCTGAGATCCGATCTCCACCTCACATAGAAATCCAGGAGTTGTGGTGTGCGTCTGTAAATCCCAGCATGGTGCAGAGACAGGAGGGTCCCTGGAACTCACTGGCCAACCTTCCCAGCCAAGTCATTTTAGGTTCAGTGAGGAACCTTGCCTCAAAAAGTGAAATGGAGAGTGAATGAAGATGACACTTCTGCAAGAGCAGAAGCCCTTAACCACTGAGCCATCTTTCCAGACTCATTTTTTTCTCACTTTTGAACTCTATATTAGTCGTGTAATGTGTAGATGCTTGTGTCTCGTGTCAAACTTTGTTTTTGAGGTTTGCCTGCATAGTTATATATGTGAGAGTTTATTCATTTTAAATACTATGTAAAATTCCAATGTATAAACATATTCCACAGTTTATTCCATTTGGAGATTTTCTGAGTAGTCATTATCAGCCTTCTATTCATGTATCTCTGTTGGTATAATGTTCTTTAAAAATGTGTACACCTTACCCTTGTTCATTCAAATGCTGATTTCTCCCCTTCCCCACCGCCCTGGTTACAATCTGGATCTTGCATTGTGATACTCATTCTAAGCAACCTGTCTTAACTCTTGTGTAAACAGGCAAAAATAAAGCAACTAGACACAATGTTGAGCTGGGAGGAGCCAGAGGACAGGAAATGAGTGAGAGGAGAAGGGGTGAGAGGAGAGCTAGGAAAGGGAGCTGGAGGAGAGATCTGGGAACTACGTGGAGAGATGGACTGGACCTAAGATTTCACAAAAAGTAAGTATAATGTGGGAAATCTAAATGTTAGGAAACCATGAGGGCTTGGAGGTTTAGAATGGAGTAGCTATTGCCCAGCATTGTGTTCTAGGTTAATTAAATAAACCAAATCTCTGTGTGGTGATTTGGTTAAACAGCTGCTTAGGATTACCAGAAGATAATAATAAATGTTAAACATCACCTACAACATATCTCGATGTTATATACATATAAAACATATTATAAACATATATATACATATATAACATATACAAAACATATGTTATGTTTTATGTCTTGACACAGTTATGGTCATCTGAGAGGAACCTCAATTGGAAAATGCCTCTATAAGATGGGGCTATAGGCAAGCCTGTAGGGGCATTTTCCTAATTGGTAATTGGGGGAGGGAGGTGCCATCCCTGGGCTGGTGGTCCTGGGCTATACATTGTTGAAAATAAATGGTATTGGGCTAAATAATGCTTATTATTAGCCCTCTCATTATTGTGGCAGTGTTATCTGACCTGCTATCACAATCAGATAAAGACGGGACACCTGTTAGATTTTATAATCGCCTCATGTTCACCTGGGGCTGGGCAGACACTCCAGCTACGCTCTCACAGCTTCCGGCCCCATCCAATGACATCCACCTTAACCATTCCTATCTGGCCCATCTCCCATCCATAATCCCATGAATACTAGCTTGTCTTTCATCTGGATCGATTTTTTTTCATGCCACTCTCGGGGTCCTTCCCCCCCAGCCCACATGGTTCCTTTTCCACGCTAACCCATTGTGGTTTCCTCCTCTCTCCTCGCTTCCCATCTGTCTCTTCCCGTGATTCTCTTCTCCCCAAAGCCCAGGAACCTTAGCCATGCCTGCCTCATTCTGCCCTGCCCAAGGTTAGTCCTTTCAATCAGCCAATCAGGAATAATTTCTGAGGCAAGGTTAAACAGCAACACTTGGGGTACATGACAGTTTGCTTATAAACACTACAAATCTCTGGGGGCAGGCAAATAATAAATACGAAGCATCAGACCATACTCCAACAGTTTTCTCTAAGAAAGCGGGCTGACCCAGCTGTGAGGAGCAAGCCAGTAAGCAGCACCCATCCGTGGCCTTTGTATCACCATTCAGAATCATGCCCAGTTTGAGTTCCTGTCCTGACTGCGTCCCATGATAAACAGTGATGTGGAAGTGTAATCCAAATAACCCCCTTTCTCCCCAGGTTGCTTTTGGTCACGGTGTTTCTTCACAGCAATAGAAACTGTACGACAACACCTCCAGGTTGTCTTTATCCGTAATCACTGATGGTTGCACATATTCTTCAGCACTGTTAACTTTGCCCTGAGCGCTGTTTGAGTTAGGGTTTCTGTGGCTGTGATACAAAGCAACTTGGGGAGGCAAGAGTTTATTTCCTCTCAGACTTGCAAGAACAGCCTGTTTCTAATGGAATTTAGGGCGAGAACTCAAGCAGGCCAGGAACCTGGAGGTGGTTGCTGATGCAGAGGCCACAGAGAGTGCTGCCTATCCGTTTGCTCCTCGTGGCTTGCTCAGCCTGCTGTCTTGTAGCACCCTTGGGCCAGGGATAATGCCACTCACAGCCACCTGGGCCTTCCACTTCAATCAAGAAAATGTACCACAGGCCAGTCTTGGAGGAGGATGGTGGTGATTCTCTCAGTTGAGGTCCCCTCTTGCAAAATGACTCTAGCTTGTGTCAAGTTGGCAAAACCAGCTAGCACCTGTGCCTATTCAAAAGGATTGTGCGTGCAAGCATTGCCAGCTCCCTTCCTTGTCAGCATTCTCGTAGGGCTTTCGTTGGGCTTTGTTTATTCCGAGCACTTGTTACCAGCCAGTGTCTGGGTCCACGCACATACTGGCTTATTTTCTTAGATTGTAAATGCTCTTCGGTATTCCCTGTTCATTACCGGTGTCAGCTAATAAAGGACAGTCCAGTCCCTCTGGCATGTGAACATCAAAGAGTCAGTGTTGGGAAGTGACTTCCTTCTGTGAAGGGAGCCTAGCGCTGGGCTCTGACCTGAGTGTGCTCCGTGCCAGGGGCACTACGGTGGATTCCTAGGCCTCCTGGAGATTTAAAGTGTTAACGGCAGCGGTTCCAGGGCAGAGTGTGGGGACCAGATATAAATAGCAGAACACAAGTTGGGTAAGGAGCCACTGCCAAGCTACCGCTAGGGGTGTTATAAAAAGAGAAGCATTCCCAGGCCGCTCTCACTGTCAACAACATCCCATCCTGGAGGAGAGCGTCACAGCCGAGCGAGATCGGCCTGAGACCGGGCATCCTTTAAACTCACTGCAAAGGCATAAACGCCAGGTAAACATTCTGATTTATTTGCAGCCAGGCCACAGAAGTGAAGACCAGGGAACCCCTGGCCCACAGCCGGCTTGGCACCTGCCACCTGTGCTGTATTCCTTACACTTTGAGAGGGGAGTTTGACACAGAGTAGCATTTTAAAATAACTACCGATACTTTACCAGTATTATTACTTATAAAACAGTATTGATATTTTAATAATTAAAAGAACTGCTTGGAGCCTGGGGCCAAAAGAATTATAAAAAGGAAGGCTACCTCTCCTTCCCCTATGCCATTCATTCCCTCTTTCAGACACTAGAATACGGTGATTGGTGAAAACAGAGGAAAATACTGGTTTTATTTGAGTTACAGCAATGTCGGCTTTCTTGGCGCATACGTATGTGGGAGACTGAAGGCCAACAGCCTGAACCACTTCGAACTGAGTATGTTAGCGGCTCTGGATAACTTCGGCCCGTGAGGATTCTTGCCCTCCTGGCTACCCTTTACGCTATTACAAGTGCTGGAATGGATAGTGGACGCCCTGCCAGTAGGATGATAGAATCCTGTTAGAATCACTGCCTTCCCAGGGCTCCCTAATCTGTCTCTAACTCCAGAACGTTACACACTTGCTTAACCTCTGGCTGATTGCAAAGAGCTGGAGGAAGGCGGTCGGTCACCCCAGGCTGTCAGCTCTGTATGCTGCTTCCCACCCAAATGGGCATGTTCAGACTTGCAGAGCAGGTGGAAGAGCAGAAGCTGGGCACAGGAAAACTTCTGGACAGTTCTCAGAAAATGGGCATGGGGTGGGTTTAGTTTGTGCTGTGTCCTGTGCGTGCTCAGGAGAGATCTACAGATAGGGAAAAAAATGTGCCCAGGCATGAGTGGCTGTGGCAGGAGAGGGGTGTCTAGAGTTGTGGGGAGGTGGGCAGATTTGATCTCGGAAGCACTGAGGTTCACTGAGGTTTCACGCTGTCATTTCTAGAACCAAGTGTTAGACTTCTAGATAAAATCAAATGGTTCTTGCAGCCACAGGAATGTATTTGACAATCACTTTGACCATCACAGTATGAATGAATATAGACATACACACACACACACAAATATATCATCATGTTATCTCTCTGTGTTTCCCTAAACCTCTTTGTTATGTCTACTGAATTAAAACTTCTCATTCTAATTTAGAAGAGAAAAATGAAGATGGGACATTTTGAAATGGTCACCACGCTGCTGGCAGCCACGGTTCTCATGGACATCTTCCAGGTAATGTTGGGAATGGAAAGCATGTGCTGACTGGGAAGGGAGCCTGAAGAAACCCTGCCTGAGGCATCTCTGTGGACTGACAGAAGGCAGGTCAGGCAGGCTAGCCTGTTGTAAGAAGCTTTTCCTTCATTTTGCAGGTGACACAGATGTTAAGTGTAGAAAGTTAAGAAGTTAAAATTACGAAAAGAGGACAGAAAAGTTCATCCATCAGCTCCCTCACTCAAAGAGAGAGGCTCGGAGGAATTAGTGTAGATAGCCTATATGGCTTCTCTCTGCGCATATAATTTATTTTAAAATAGATTAATATTGTACATAGTACTTTTAACCTTGCCCTCAAGTAATACTTCACAGCATTTTATGCCAATAAATATTCTAGAAATATCATGTGTTCTCCAAATAATGCCACAATGTTTGATTCCATGTTTGTTATTAAACTATGTAATGACTATTTCCTTGTTGCCTTTTTACTGACAGGAATTTTATCATTTTATTTGCTATTCTTTTTTTTTTTAAGATTTATTTTATGTATGTGAATTCTCTATCTGCATGTACGCCTGCATGCCAGAAGAGGGCATCAGATCCCAGTACAGACGGTGGTGAGCCACCATCTGATGCTGGGAATTGAACTCAGGGCCTCTGGAAGAGCAGACAGTGCTCTTAACCACTGAGCCACCTCTCCTGCCCCCACTATTCACTATTTGAAAACTGTAACACATTTTACGTATCTCTGGTATAAACAGGCATCTCTGTTACCTGCACATTCTGGCGTTGGTTCTTTCCCTGGAGACCAATGCAACACACTTAAAAACATTTGAAGCCACACACCTCATTGGTGTTTAGTGTCCCGACAGTGTTGTCCAACAGTAACTGCGGCGCTGCATAGTGTTTTCATCATTCCCTAAAGAGGTGCTTTGCTTATTGGAAGTTAACTTCATCCCCCCCCCCCCCCCGCAACGCTCTGGCAACCAGTGAGGTTTCTGGACATTTTAGCGGAGTGGAACCTGACAATATATGACCTTTTGTGCGTAGTTTGCTTGGCATACTGTTTTCAAAGTCCCCTCATGTTGTGGCATATATTAGCATCCCATCCTTTCCATAGTGGACACCAACGCCGTTACATGGCCCTGACACATCTTGCTTATCAGTAAGGAAACTGTTGTTCCACTTTAAGGCGACTAGGAAGAGTATTGCCAGGAATATCTGTGTATGGGTTCCTGTGGATGCTTTCCGTTCTTTTGTGGAATCATTGCTCTCTGGGGACTGATGCGAGCGCTGTTGCTAGCCCTATGCGGTAGTTATGTGCCTGGTGCTATGTGACTATGAATTAGCCAGCGCCGTGCTACACGGCACGACAGAAGTTTCCATTGTGCGAGCGTATGTTTCACTTGGGTGTATATCTAGAGTAGTGTCACTGGGTCAGAGCATAACTTCATGTTTAACTCCTTGCAGTCCTGCTCAAGTGGCTTCATGCTGGCTGCGCTTGGGAGCTCGCCCCAACACGGAGCAGGAGCCCGTCCAGCTGCCTCCTGCTTGCTTGTGATTTTCCTGTTTTGCCCTTGTTTTTCAAATTTTTTATATTTATTCCTTTATTTTTGAGACATCCTATGTGGCCTTGGCAGTCCTGGATTTTGTAGAACAGGCTGGCCTTGAGATCCACCCATCTCTGGGATCACAGGCATGGGCCACCACACCCCAGCTGCCCTTGTTTCTGTGTCTTCATTACTTTCATTCTAATGGGTAAGAAGTGGTGCCCTGGGTGGTTTTCACTTGCCTTTTAAGTATTGGTTTGCAACACCTCATCTTAACAAACTTATGTTTTTTGATTTAGTTTGGTTCCTCTTCTGAAACACCAAGGTCATTTCCTCATATTTGGAATGAATTTTTGGTTGTTGAATTCCGATGCTGTGAGCTTTTGTTTAGGTGGCTGCATCTGAGGAAAACAACGGTATCAGCTCATTCACCCAGTCTTCCGGACCTGCTCCTTCTCCATTCATTTGTCCTAAATGGTGATGGCACTAGGAGCTTTGCCACGGCAAGGCACGCGCTGTACGGAACACACAATCAGCCATGGTGTCTGGCCAGGAAGGCCTGCTGTCTAAAATTAGACATGTGGAGACTGCTTGGAGGCACAGGGGAAAGACAGGAACATCCTGGATCAAGTCTGATATGGTGTGAGGAATGTGGGAGGCGGGTTCAGGTCTTTC
This sequence comes from Meriones unguiculatus, assembly GCF_030254825.1. Lineage (NCBI taxonomy): Eukaryota > Metazoa > Chordata > Mammalia > Rodentia > Muridae > Meriones > Meriones unguiculatus. The sequence continues at coordinate 165,731,579 of NC_083351.1, forward strand.
GGCCTTTAGGATAATTCACGCTTTGGTGCTCAGGCTGAACTCCGGGATGGTCTGTGCTGGAGAGAAAAGTGTACTTCTTGACTGTGAGACTGGAGTGACTCCATGTCTGAAGCTCAAATCCCCAGGTCAGGAAACAGACCTACAAACCCAGGCATGCTAGGCTCGCTGGCCCCAAGCTGAAAGTGCTATGGCTAGTAATCCGTTTCTGGTGCTGGCCACCTCGTTATCTCATGAGTAAAACGTGTGCTTTAGTTTAGCAAAATTAAACTTTTTAAAAGTGCTGCATACATGCCACTGGGACCTCCTACCCGTGTCCTCTGAATAAGGGAGAGAGCGCGTCCGCCTCTACTCTGTGCAGTATCTTATCCATGATACTTCAAATTGCACAAAACCGTCTTGGGAATTTGGAAGAGACTTGTTGCTCAGGATGCTGTTCCAGCCTGCCCTGCCGCGGAGGTGTGGGGTTTCTTCTGCGCCCCAGGGCTCAGGCCAGTGCGTGCCGTGGAGAATTCCTACCCATACTCCTCCGCTGACATCCACTCTTTCACACCAACATGTCACAGCCGAGCACGGTGGTGGACATACTCCATAAGTAGGAGGAGAGGAGAGAGTGGGCCCCAGGACCGCGAGAGGAGATGGTCTCAGGTAAATACTTGATTTCAAGAGCCATTCCTCTCCTTTTGCTTTGAAGGTGAAGGCAGAAGGGCCGGACGTGGAGGCGACCGCGTTTGACGACGAATACCGGAAGTGTGGCAAAAGGATGGAGGTCAAGTACGCCCTGCAGCTGCTCCGGGAGGAGATTGCCGACGACGACCTCCTGCGGGTGGTGTGGGGCAACGCCGAGGTCAACTGGGAAAAGCAGAAGGCGCAGATCCACTACCCGCCCAGCTTCAAGGACCCCTACGGGGTCGCCCTCATGGCCTACGTCACGGAGGCGAGCCAGAAGTCCGTCTTCTACCACACGTTCAACAGAGCTGTGCAGAGGGCCGGCCAGTCCCGACAGGACTACATATATGACTTCCAGTTCAAATCGTTTCATTTCTACCTGGTGAGGGCCCTGCAGCTGCTGAGACGACCTTGCGAGGAGAGTTACAAGAACGTGGTGTACAGCACAAGTCCCAACATTTCCTTCACCGTCGCGGGGCGAAACCAAGCCAGACTGGGCAAGTGCACGTTGGCGTCTTCGACCAGGCCCCTGGCGGTTAACAACCAGCAGGTGCTAACCATCCGAACCTGCTTCGGCGTTCCCGTGGACCGGTTCCTTCAAACAGAAGGTGAAAAGGTTGTTCTGATACCCCTGAATGAAGTTTTTCAAGTGTCTCGGGACGGAACCAGCAATGAGCTCATCCTGCAGAGCACGAACAAGACCTGCAGCTACTTCGAGTGTTCGTTCCTGGGGGGTGAGTGCATGATTCAACCGCTGGCTTCGTCTGGGAGGAAAGGAGTGCGGGTGCAGGCCCAGGAGAGCCTCAGGTGTTTGCTAGGAGAGATGACATGGGCAGTTTGCAGCCTCACACTCTCACGCTGTTTCTTTATCCACAACTCACTTGTCAGATAGATACACGTACTAGATTGCTAAAGTTCAAACAAAGACTAAACAGCACTGTAAAGCAGGGTCCGTGGTGCTCGGCAGGGCCTGGCAGTGGTCAGAAATACTTTTTGGTTGTCACAACTCAGGAAGAGGGGTTTTGTTGATTGTTGGCCAGGTAAACAATGCTTATGCCCCTGTCCCAACGAAGAATTCTGTGGTCCAAAAAGTCAGTGGTCCCGGTGTTTGTTGAGAAGTCCCAGTACAAGTCAGGCGGCAGAAACAGTTCCATCCCATTCCCTAGCCTCGAGGACATCCGTTCTAAATCGTCTTAGCTGGTTTTTTTTCCCATGTACACACTATCATGTTTGTAAGTGAATAGCATGGTTCTATTATTATTTCTGATTTTAATTTTTTTTTTTAGACATGGTCTAGGTAGTCCCATTAGACTATCCAGTCCTCATGCACCGACTTCATGACTTCATTTAAGACTTCATTACTATTGCTGCAGGCTTTTAAGTCCAGCTGCTTAGGAGGCGGAGGCACAGGGGTCAAGTTCAGGGCCTATGTGGGCAATACCCTGTCTCAGAGGGTCATAGGCTAGTGATAGAGTGCTCATCTTGCACTAAGGAATAGAGTTTTCCTATTTCTGTCAGCTGTGACAGAAAACCTGATAGTTTTAAGAGTACACTGTCGGGCATCAAGGCTCTTCCTCAGTAACTCAGGCTGTCTCTCTGTTCCACTGGTTTGAGGGTTGTTGCTATATAATGTTTATTATTATTATTAGCCCTAAGACTATCATGGTGGTATTATCTAACCCGCTATCACAAGTAATAAGACACAGACACCTGTTAGAGTTTATAATTGCCTTATTTAGCTTGGGCCGGGCAGATATTCCTACCTATGCTGTCTGAATCACCTCACCATCCATCGCCCAGCCCCCATCCAATGCCATCCTCCTTAACCGTCCTTTCTTCCATCCATAATCTTATAAATACTTGCATTTATTCTTCATCTGGGCCTTTCCATGCCATTATTGGAGTCCCTCCTCCCTTCCCCACGTGGTTTCTTCTCCAGGCTAACCCATTGCAGCGTTGTCCTTCCTGTCCTCTTTCCTCTGGCCTCTCCAAGCCCAGGAACCTTAGCCACGCCCACCCCACTCTGCCCTGCCCAGTTATCGGCCGTTTAATTAGCCAATCAAATAGGTTTACACAACATAAATAGGCACACCCAGATCTCGATCGAGGGCTATTAACAAGCATCAGATCAACCTCCAGCAGAGAGTTCACGGTTGCGTTGTAATTTGCATGCAGGCATCAGTCTGTACCCAAGACAAACACAGGAGGACCAGTGATCTATGCAGCTCTAGGGAAATCAAGACCTATGCCATGTGTCTTGATTGTACTTCTGATTCCGACCATTTACTGGAATGATTTTGTTGGTCACTTAAAGCTACAGGAAAGGCTTAGAAGGGAGGCTGTCAGTTTTGCAGCCTGTAATGCAGGAGGAATGCTGTGGGCCATGCTCCTGGTCTGGCTGAAGCTACTGCAGCCTCTCCATGCCACCAGCCTGAGGCCTAGCTTCTCCCCGCCCAACCCTTTTCCGGATTTGCCCATCTTCCCTGAGTTACACATTTGTTTGGTGGGATGAGGCCAAGTGTTGGCCACAGTTTCCTAATTTTGTTTTGTTTTTATTTGTTTGTTGTTTGTTTGTTTTGAGGCAGGGTTTCCCTGTGTAGCCTTGGCTGTTCTGGACTCACTTTTGTAGACTGAGCCTCGAATTCACAGAGAACCGCCTGCCCCTGCCTCCCCAAGTGCTGGGATTACAGACATGAGCCATCGAGCCCAGCTGACCACAGTTTTCTGAGAAATGGTGTCTCAGGGCAAATTTTCTAAGACTGCATATGTGAAATATCTGCTGTTAAGCTCAACTAATAGTTTTTGTAGCCTGTCATCCCCTTGTATGGCTCTAGGGACTTAGACCTTATTGGGAGTTGGTGATGGAATGATGACCAGGCAGGCAGGCAGGTGGACAGACAGACAGGCACAGAGAAATAGCTACGGTCGAGTGGTCTGGGCTCAGTGGAGAAACCTCAGAAGCTCAGCATGTTTATTATATAGAGCTGAACAGAGAGGCAGGGTTATTATGTGCTGATAAACAAGGAGCCAGGCCTTATGGCATACAGTTGGATCAAGGGCACAGGTTTAGCTAATCTTGGTAGGAACAGTCTCTGAGGGAAGTAATGTTTAGGTTGTAAACGTCTGAGGGGAGGCTACGGTAGACGTTTCCTACATGTGCTGTTAACGTTCATTCTTGGTCCTCCAGAGAAGGCCTTGCCACCCTTCAAGCCGGAGGTTGTGGGATCCTTGACATGGATGTGTAGAACCATTCTGACTATTCAAAGTTTGGAAGAGTCATGGTGTGGGTTTTTGATGTTTTGGAGTTTTCTGGGGTTTTGTTTTGTTTTTTGTTTTTTTGTGTGTGTTTTGTTTTGTTTGTGTGTTTGTTTTTTGTTTTGGTTTGGTTTTTGCTGCTAGAAACGAAATGTGGAGCCCACAACTTGCCAGGCTAGTTCCTTCTCACTGAGCTACATGAAGGATGCAGCTGAGGTGTGCATCTCAGCCAGCCTGAGAGCTGATCCTTTTATTCTGGCTTAGGGAGGACATTTTCTGAAACACCATGGTTTTGTACCTTGCTCTGTGTGAATAAAGGGTTAATAAAAACCCATTCTCCCTCCTCCCATGAAAACAGCTGGATCCCTTTGTAGCATTTCTCTATGCCAATGGCAGAATGAGGCCATTTTGTAGCATTTCTCTATGCCAATGGCAGAATGAGGCTTCCTTTACCCCAGCTGTCCTGGGGTAAAGGAAGGAGGAATGCTGTGGGCCATGCTCCTGGTCTGGCTGAAGCTACTGCAGCCTCTCCATGCCACCAGCCTGAGGTCTAGCTTCTCCCCGCCCAACCCTTTTCCAGATTTGCCCATCTTCCCTGAGTTACACATTTGTTTGGTGGGATGAGGCCAAGTGTTGGCCACAGTTTCCTAATTTTGTTTTGTTTTGATTTGTTTGTTGTTTGTTTGTTTTGAGGCAGGGTTTCCCTGTGTAGCCTTGGCTGTTCTGGACTCACTTTTGTAGACTGAGCCTCGAATTCACAGAGAACCGCCTGCCCCTGCCTCCCCAAGTGCTGGGATTACAGACATGAGCCATCGAGCCCAGCTGACCACAGTTTTCTGAGAAATGGTGTCTCAGGGCAAATTTACCCCAGCTGTCCTGGGGTAAAGGAAGCCTCGATGGCGAGGTACACATGAGCAGGAGGGGCAGGTAGGAAGCTCAGTCCCTGGGGCAGCAGGTAGCAGTTTTAAACCTCTGAGAGCCACGTGATTCGTCCACGAAACTGTCCTTGTGGAGACTGGAAGCAGGACAGGGCCCTGATACTGATATGTCCTTCAGGGGTCTCTGCTCAAAGGTTTCCGTCCTCCTTGCCGTGAGGTCACAGAGGCCTGCTAACTAGCATGCTGGTAATTGTGGAGGGTGGCGCTAGAGACCCCTTATGGGACTTCAGCTGAAGAGACCCCTTGTCTGTGTCCCTGCTTCTTGTACTGCCTTGCATTCTCTGCAAAACAGTCAGTGAGGAGCTGGCCTTCAGAAACCAGGAGACTTTAGACCTTGAGTCAACGGGCCCAGATACCAAGAGATAAAAGGGTGGGAAGGGCAGCGCCGAGGAGACAGCATGTCATTTGGGATGTTGACATGCTTTGGGTTGGATGCGGAAACCACGCAGCCATCGTAGCGCGGAGGGTGTAGGCTTTTGGCCAGTGTTCCCAGGGCCCTACACTGTGACCTTCTGTGCTCCCTGGACATTGAGAGTAAATGATTCCTCAATCACTCCGGCCACCTCGCCTACCACGTTCCTGACCTGCATTCAAGTTGCATCTGATTCTAAGCATTTTTTTTGAGGTGATGTCTGCATAAACGAGCAGACTATGGTCAGAAGGGTTCATCCCTTTACCCTCTGTGTACCGGCCATGACCCCAAACCAGGCCAGCTAGAACTGGCTTATACCAGAGTTGCACCTCTTCCTGTTCCTCCACATCATGCTGAGTTAAAATTGGCCACAGTTGAGTTATTTGTTTTTTCACCCTTATCCAGGGGGTGGTGTGTTCTTAGGGGCTTGCCTAGGACCATGGATTGTACCAAATCCTACATGTACTGTGTATGTTTCTATACATTCATACTTAAATTTTAACTTATAAGTTAGGTACATCAAGAATTTGATAATGACAGCAGCGTGCTATATTAGGAATTCTGCAAATGCCATCTCTCTCTCTTGAAGGAATGTTTGCAGCCCTCACTTGACCACTGGTAACCGTTAAGCTGTGTGTGGAGGAAGAGGGAACTTGGAGATGAGCAATCGCTATAAGCCACGGTCTCCCTTCCTCCCCCCACTGAGCACGCTTAACTTCTCTAGCACAACACAGTCGGAAACCCAGTGGCTGCAGCTGGACTGTAGAAATCATTCCTATTTTGGTGTCCCTGATGCATTTAGGCAAATGCCATTTATGGAGGCTATGGTTATATAAAAGCTCTGGCTACCAACCATATTTAGCTCTAGTGCCTACCTAATGGCCTGTGGTGGGTAGCAAAACCCACGTGTTCCATGTTTGTGAGTGGAATCACGCTAAAACAAAAGATGCAACGAAAGGTGAGCTAGTGGACTGATTGTGAATGAGCCAGGGGCTTGAGACATGCATGGCACGTTATGAGCCTGTGTAAGACGGAAATGGGGATGAGGGGAAGCCATTTCACAGGAATGTTCAGCTCGGCCATGAAGGTGGCCTCTGGGTGGCTCACACGTGTTTGCAGAGCCCTGACCAAGTCAGAGGCTGTTCTTGAGCCTGTTGATTGAAAACAGGGCTGAGCGCAAGGTTTAGAGAACCTGGCGTTCTCTGCTGCCATCTAGAGGTAACTAGTGGGCATACAAGGTCAGAAGCTTCTGAAGGCTAGCTGTAGGCGTAGCTGAGTGGTAGACCACTTGCTAGCAAGCGAGAGAGGCCCTGGAAAACAGACAACAACAAAACTGTGGTTCTGGATGGGAAAAGGCAACTTTTCTAAAAAGTTTACTGGACTTAGGACGCTAGACACGGCCCTGTGTCCCTGCTGAGAACTTACCTATGACCTCTAACATAAAAATAGAGTGTGGGTCTTACAAAAACTGGCCAGCTAACAAACAAACCAGTTCCATTTGTTAGGAAATGGAAGACTAGTTCCTGGTGGCTATTCCTAGTTAGTCCAGCTATCAACCCAAGACAACAGAGAGAAAGAATAAAAGCCTTTTCCTTTCCCAAGACAGACCAGAGCAGGTCAACCAGCTCAGGTTATCGCTCTGGAAAGCTTGAGAAAGATGGAACCTCACCTTTGTGACCTCCTCGTCATTAAAAGTAACCCCACTGCAAACTGTGACTGGATTTGGAGGGCTGTGGATCAGGGCGTGAATTCCTAAGAGAAAGCCCAAGCTCTCAGATTCCTGATGGCCCTGCAGTGCAAATGTGACAGGTCTACAAAAGAAGACAGAGAAACAGAGCAGGTGCTGTCCACCGAACCCTAAGCGCCTTAACCAATACTCTGGGCACAGATGAGCTGGTGCTTCAACCATGTTTCTGTTGAGTGAGGGGGTCAGGGGGAGGCCTGAGTAACACTTTACATGCTTGCAGAGTTGGAGGAGCAGTAATGCAAGTGTTCCCTAGTTGGAAACAGGCCTGGCTAGGCAAGAGGTAGCTGGCACGAGGCTATTTTTGAACTCAGTGAGGCATGCTGGCCCAGGTCCCTGCAAGCCATCAAAAGGGGGAAAGAAAATGAATTTACTGTGATGTCATATTTGTGTCTTACACACCCACCCTGAGGCTAAGGGGGCATAGGCAGAGGGCTTGCCTAGCAGGACTAAGGCTCCGTGTCCCTTCTGTACTCAGAAAACACAGTTCCGCCCAGACCAGAGTGGCTATTAAATATGTATCTCATTGTTCCTAATTGGCCTGATAGCATTTCCTGGCAGTGTGGAGGCTCCCATGTTGTTTGGAGCTATCTGAGGTTGGGTGTCAGCTCACGTGGTGGGAAGTGACCCAAGCTCACCACTGTGAGCCAACGCCTACAACAGCGTGGAAGAAACAAGCCCTGGACGCTGACTGGATTTGGTTACCACTGCTGTCTCCAAATGGGTGAAGCGACAGGGGCTGGAAGGAAATGTGTGTTTGGGTGGCTGCTGTAAGGAGTCGCCTCGCCCTGTCAGGGGTCTGGCCAGGCAGGTCTGGAATCCGCACACGTTGGGCTGCCCAGCAGCTGGAGCTCAGAACAGGAAGGCAGGGCTCTCTCCGCAGGCACAGTTCCTTTCCAGTGCTCCTCTCAGCCCTTCTGCCGACCAAATCAGGCTGCATGGAAGATGCTGAACAGCTCCATTGGCTGTGTATAGACTTCAGTGTGTCTAGAGAATGTAACGGCATAAGAGTAGCTAGAGGAATGTTTTATAGACCAACTGAGGACTGGCTGGGTCCTGGACAGATCAACCAAAAGCTTACCTTCAACCTGTCCTCCTTTCTCACACAACAAATTGCTCTACAGTAGTGGCTCTCAACCTTCCTAATGCTACGGCCCTTTAATTCAGATTCATGTTGTGGTGACCTCTAACCATAAAATTATTTTTGTTGCTACTTCACAACTGTAATTTTGCTGTTATGGATCATAATGTAAATATCTGTGTTTTCTGGTGGTCATTTCACCCTGTGAAAGGGCCATTCTGTCCCCAAAGCCTTCACGACCTAAAGGTTCTAAAATGTAGCTTGCACACCTTGCATTTGCTAGCTGGCGCTGTCCAGGTGGAGCCTGCCTCTGTTCTTTCAGCACCCCAATCTGCTTCGACTGGAAGCGATCTGTCTTTTAGCTCATTTGCCTGGCTTCAGGTGGGATACAGTCTTCCCTGTGTTATTGCGGCACAGTTCCTCATTGGCAGCTGGCTGCAGGCCTCCCTTGGTTCCTAGCCAGAGGTCTCCTGTATCATAGGCCTATAATACAGGAGCGCTTGTCAATCCGCAGAGAGCAAGAAAAATGCCATTAAGTCAGTGACCTAAAGGCTGAAGTGATGCCTCTGGTTTGCTGGCTGCAAGCGCTATCCCGCACGCAGTCCAAGGGATCACGAGTGTGAGCGTGAGCAAGGAGGGCCTGCAGGAGCTACATCAAAGCTGCTGCATAACCCCAGCCCACTGTATCTGTCGCCTCCCTTGGGGATGACACCAATAGCAGTGAGCTCTGTCTCTGGGGCATCTAGGAGGAGAGAATATTTGCCGTAGAACCGCCGAAGTACTTTTTATGAGCCCGTGTCTGGTCTGGTTCCTGGGACCGCCCGAGGCTGCGTGAGATGCGTCGTCCTTTGCTGAATTAAAGGCAAGCTTGCCCACGGCGGCATGTTCTTCCTGCAGGTGCCCTCACACGCTCCAGCTCCTGACTCCCAAGCGCTTGGCGACCCAGCCAAGCCGGAAGTTATCGTGGGTGAATTCAGGTTACAGCTGGCTGAGCACAGCCGGAGAGACACCCCTGGGGACCGGTGCGGTTGGGGTGCTCGCCTAGTGGCTTTTGCTTAGCGTGTTTGCCTTGTTTCGAGACAGGGCCTCACTGTGTAAGGAGGGGCTATGTGTGCGTCCCCGGAGCAGACGAGGTGGGCTTGGCTAGCAGGAATGGCCCTTAGGCCGCCTGGTCCTTTACAAATGACGTCCTTCCTGTGGAGATTGGTGCGTAGATCCTCCCGTGTAGGAGACAGTGTCACCCACACTCCACTTCATCAATCTCCACGTGACTCCTTCAGATGAGGTCATGCATACCTCATGCACGCAAGCACAAAGTTGTGTCCCCTGCGTGTGTCTGCAGAGAAACCCCGGACATGGATGTCTTCTCTTTAGGAATGCGGTTGTGAGTGTCGAAGCAGACTGACGAGACAGCCAGATGGCTCTGTATGTCCTGGTGTGCTCCCCTCCAGGGTCACCACTTGTGGGTCAGCCCAGCACACTCTATGGCAAAGAACACTTGCTACGTGGTGACACGGCCGTGCAGGATCGCTTTTATTCACTCTGGAGACTGTTTGGTCACGGAACTGTTGTTATTTCTTCTCAGGCGTCCAGAGATGTGGCGGGGCTCCCAGTGAGCTAGTTGCTTGGGTGACTGAGGCAGTGAGGATACTGCATAGGGGCAGGGTCTCAGGCTTCCTCGGTTTGCAGTGCCCTTTCCAGAGAGGCTTTCCTCCTTCCATCTTCTCGAGGGTGCCAGAGACTGAACATACGCTTCTGTGTCAAAGTGCCTTTACCCTATAAGCCACGCATCCGGCCAGGTAGCTGTCCTAACAGTCTTGTTCATGATAGGTTAGTGTAGTTTCTGTGTAGGACACAAACCTTTGACTCAGTAAAGAAAAGGGGTAAGTTGAGCCCATGTTGGTGACGGTGAAAGTCTCTCTTCCTCTCCATATCTCTTCAGCATCTTCCTGTTTTCCTACCTTGCTTCCCGCCTTGTGCCTAGACAGCCTAGAATCACTGCATCTACGTTTCCCCCAGTTCTCTGTGAGGCGTGGCTTCCGCCTCCTTTGGGGACCTTACCGTGCTGTTCTGTTTTTGTCTTCATCCTATTTTAGCAAACTGAGTATGCTTTGTATTATACTGTTGCTGAGATTCTTCTCCCACTGCTGGAATAAAATACTCTGACAAAAGCAATTTGAGTGAGAAAGGGTTTATTTTAGCTCGCAGTTCTGGGTTTCAGCCTAGTGTGATGGGGAGGTCAGAGCGGCTGGAGCTTGAAGCACCAGCTTGGTTTCCTTTTCCAACCTATGTGGTCCAGGATGCTAGCCAGGGAATGGTGCCGCCCACAGTGGGCGGGTCTTCCCATCTCAAGCCACACAGTGAAGACAAGCCCAGGACCACCTTCCGGGTTGTTCTAGGTTCTCTCAAATCCACAGCACCAGCATGGACATCAGCTAGATTCTAGGGAACCAGTTACTTCCCGGACAAGTGGAACCTAGGCCAAGTTACCTGGATTTCTTGTTTAAATTCTAAACATGATCCAGGATTCGAAAGCAGATTATAGACGAGTGTGTCTCTTAATGTGGGGCAAGTCTCTCAGAAGCATACCTTTTCATAACTAGACTTCAATCAAACAGATACAGAGAGGAGACCAAGGCATTCCCACCTCCATGGGCACCTGGGCAGCCCTCACGGCTTACACTGACACCTTTGTCTTTTCTCCCTGACTTACTGACATTAGGCAGAATGGCAGAATCCTGCTCTGTCTTGCAGGGAAGGAAAGACTGGAGCCTTGATGATAATTTCCTGTGACATCTCCAGTGCAAGTGCCTGAAGCCATTTGAAACACTTGATTGTTAAATTCCATGTTCCTATCCTCCTAAGATTGTAGGGTTTGTTTTTTTTTTCTTCACATACAGAATTGTGTTTCAGAACACCCCAACTATTTTTTTTATAAGCATATGAAGAGAATCTTTGCTCAAATGTAAAAAGATCGTGAAAATGTGATTGAGATCCCTTTTTTCCAAAGGGCAGGAATTGTCAAATAGAAGACTGGGTAATGCTTGTTATCTACAGAGAGAATCAAGTCAGACAAGGACATTTCTCTAACTTTTGTAACTAAGCACAGACAAAGATGAGAATGTAAAGTGATAGCCCTGTAATGGCCCTCCACAGTCATTATACGTAAATTCTTAGTGTAACTGAATACCTTAAAAGGTGCTGGTTTATGGCTGTTGTGTGAATACAAAAACCGTGTTCCTGATTTTGCATCCCACTAAAGTACATGTCTGATAAAGTAGGCATTTACAGATTAGATTGCCAATATCTGTGTGCCAATATTGCATGTCTGCCATTGTGGAGAGGGTCTCTCAGGGGCTTATCAGACTGTTTGAAACTTGGTAGTGTAGGTCATGTCTAAAATATATCTTTGTGTTTCAGGTCTAAAAGCTGAAAACTGTCTTAACCTGCCAGGTAAGATGTGTTTAAATGATCATCTCTGTCATGGGAGTCTTACTAGTTTTGTCTTGTTTTTGTTTTTCCTCACATGCATAGGTCAAACTTCGGTTTGCAGCCCCGCCCACAACACAGCGTTGTACTGTCATCCTGTCAGCCATCATTTCTTAAGGCTGACCTCTGCTGTTGTTAGTGGCTGTAAGTCCATTTGTTCTCCACTCTAAAGCAACATTCAGGAATTGGGAGTTAGTAGGAAGAAAAAAAGGTTTATTCAAAAAGATCAGTACCCCGAGAAGATAGGAGAACTTGGGGGCTCAAGAAGAGGCTTTAAAGGAACATGTGGGGTAGGGGGAAGGAAGGTCATTTGATGAGTCACACAGGCCTGACAGTCACTGCATCTTGCACAATGCTTTCCCCTTTTCTACTGGGATGATATCCTGGACATACACTTTTCATCTTCTAGTCCAGTGCCTGTAACCCTTTGACCATCACATTATTTCTCTGCAAATGAAACAATTATCCTACTTCTAATTAAAGACTAGTACCATCAAGAACTTGTCCCACGTTTTGTGTTATCTGAAGGCCACCAGGCAGTCTAGGCAACTCAGGAAATCTCCCAGGAGGTTCTAGGAATGTTGTTATAAAAGAATGAAAATCCCAACCATTCCATTTTACCAGTAAAGACTCAAGGAGCCAGATGCTGGGATGAAAACCTGCTATCTCAGAGAGGCAGAGAAAAATACCCAGCTGACCTTCCTTCTCAGCTCAGGTCCCAAAGAAAAAAGCTCCATAATCTCACTAGCTCAGCTGACAGCCCAGGAGGAAAAGGCCAAAAACAAAACAAAACAAAAAAACCCAAGGCCACAAGCTTGCTAGCTCAAAGCTCAGAAAGCCAGAGAGCTAGAGAGCTAAAGCTCAAAAGCTAGAGAGCTAAAAGCTCCTCCTCAATTCAAATTCCCTCCTACTCTTTAATCCCTGTCAGCTGGTTTCTTGCTCCGCCTCTTGATGTAGGGTTAAGTTTAATAAATCTTGTGTTACAGAAAGTTCTTGGATTAAAGGTGTGTGATAGGGCTGCACCGTACCAAAGATTTTACAGTTAACAATCTCAAGGATCACAATAGAATCAAATATCCTGCAACATAGATGCAAGTGTCTTTCTGTCTCCCTTTCTTATTGTAAATAGCTGATTAATGTCTCATTTAAAAGTTGTTTTCTTGAGGTCTTACAGTGCTAAGCAAAGTGCCTTACCAGGATCTCTTTGAAAAGTGAGTTAATATGGAACAGGGCAGTTAAAGGCACCCTGTCATCACTGTTCTCCTGTGGAGAACAGTCTCCGCTGTCCTGGTCTTTGCCTGGGGCTGTTCTCTCAAAGACTGCTTGTCCTGGGCAAGCCAGGGACATGCCACTCTCACTGAGTCCTGCCGTACAGGAGCTAAAGGACAGGTAAAGGCCCTTACGGCTTTAGCCATTTTCCACTTGGCTCCTGTGCAAAGAGCTAGACTCTAATTCCTGTATTTTGATATCTCAGGGTATGACATGTGGGAGAATAATGGAGGAATGGAGCGAATGTGGCGTAAGGCCTGGTGGAATGATAGTGGGGTCTGCTTCAGCTTCCTTGGGGTAAAAACAGAAGGCCAGAGTAAAAAGTACCATCTGCTAGGAGACAGTGGGAGGGTTGGGAAGGTGCTCGGGAAATTTTAAGTGCACTGAAGCTCAGGGTGATCAAGTGTGTCTGGTGATATCAGAGTGCCAAAAAATGCCTTCAACTAACGCATGTTGTCAGATTGTCATTTAAATATTTGAAAACAAGAATCCATTTCTAGCTGTCTTCCTAGGTAGCTTTTCCATGCATTATTCTTTGGGTTAAAAAAAAATCCATATTGCCTTATCTCTGAAACGAAATGTTATGTTTCTTATAACCACACTTTATATATTTCTTGAGAGTTGGACAACTTGAATCCTTATAGTTAGCATTTAAAAAGAGACTGAACTTGGCATTGTATCTGGGCACAGTAACATGGAAGAAAATGTGTTTGTATTTCAGAGCATTCTGAACCCGTGTATGTGTACAACCCCGGTGAGTACACACTTTTAAATCCAGCAAGCATGTTCAGTAGCTCTTCCCTGGTTGGCAAATGCTCTTCTACTTGAGAGAAGGCGGTAACTTGGAAAATCCAAAAGAGGGAGGGAGAGAACATGTTCTAGGAAATGCCCTTCTCCGCTGCCTTTGCTCTCTGACTCTCTGAGCAGCAAACGGAGTAAAGGTGAGGTACCCACAAAGCTGTTCACTCAAGGCTGTCTGTGGGGCATGCGCAGCTCTACAATCTACTGTTGGGATTAGCATAGGTGACACCAACACTTGAGTGTGTATTAAAATTCTCAGCATATGTGTGTCATTCCCGAGTGGCTAGATGTTTGATGTGTCCACAGAGTAATCAGCCCTGTTGAGGACACAGTAAATTACAATTACTTTGAGCTAATTAGAATTGTTACGTGGGAAAGCACAGGCTCACGCCACCCTGAAGGTGCGCGCTGCGGTTTTATAACGTGGCATCTTGACTTGTAGCTTCAAGCCCAGCCAGTGAGGAACTGGGATCAGGGTTAGCAGCTGTAAAGCTGCGCAGCCTCACACTCCGGGCACTGTGGGAGAAGGGGCCTGCTGGCCAGAAGGCCAGCAGAAGGCATGGGGGGAGGCGTGTGTGAAGCCCACTTGGATCTGATTAACAACGGCCTCCTCACTCCATCTGAATCGCCCTTAACGGCTCTTCGCCATCTGTACTTTGTTTTGACCAGTACCCTTTGACTAAGCTAAGGGGCTGATTCGATTTTTCTGAAGTTTCCACAGGTGGGGACTCAGACGCCTCATTGTCGGCAGGTAAGCTCTTGCTTTTGCACTGGGATTAGTTCTTGATTGAAGAGAAAAACATATTAAAAACAAACATTCCTTGCCTTATTGTTGGGGATGATTCCTCCTGTCCCCACAGAGGCAAAGCCGCCCATATCCTGAGGACTTGCCTAGAGCCTCTCCTACTGGACCTTTGTGTTCACAAATCCTGATCACTGCATAGGACATCAGCAGCTATTCAAATTAGACATTTTTTTCCTGTCTCCGTGACACTCCCAGGGGACTCGTTCTGTGAGGGCTCATTTCAGGGGAGGCGCCAGGGAAGTGTGCAGCCTGACATACGTGGGGAGTCTTGGTGACACTCCCATTCAGCCGATGTGCCTCCTGATTCTTTTCAGCCTGTTCGTTTTGTCTCCAGTTAAAACTGACACATTTCTCGTTTATGACTTAGAGATGGACAAACAGAAGCTTGAAGACACTGGTAAGACATTCTTGTAAACTCTGGGACTTTATGTTTTGCAAGCTACAAGTGGGTGGTAAGAAGTGGGCAGAGGCCGGAGCCCATCTTAGCTTACTAGTTTGATCTATCAGATTGAATTCTTAAAAACAAAACAACCAAAAAAACCCCAACACAGCCCCGTGCCTGCTGTCTGCCAGTCTTTAGGTCGTCCCAGAAAACAGAAGACAGTGTGACTGATTATTCTGCAAACTTGTATAACCCAGTGTTGGTGACAAAACAAGCAGCGTTTATTTTTCCTGAATTAAAACGATGATTCTTTGTACGTGTGTCTAAGAAACGTGCGCTTATGTCCATCTGGAGTAAGTGCAGCTTACTCCAAACTTCTGCCTGCATGTCCACCTGCAGGTCAGAAGAGGGCACCAGATCTCATTATAGATGGTTGGGAGCCACCATGTGGGTGCTGGGGATTGAACTCAGGACCTCTAGAAGAGCAGTCAGAATTCTTAGCCTCTGAGCCACTTCTCCAGGCCCCTGTACACCAATGTTTTTAATTAAAAAAAAAAAAAAGTGGGACTGGAAAGATGGCTTGCTGTTCTTTTAAAGGGCCTGGGTTTAGTTTCCAGCATACACATGAGGTGGCTCACAGCTGCTGTATTTCCAGTTCAGCAGGTCTGGTGCCTTCTGGCCTCGGCAAGCTCCCAAGCACAAGTAGAACACATACACATACATAAATAAAATGTTTTTCTGTGTGAGTGGGTATGTGTGTGCATGCGTGCTTGTCTGCATGTATGTGAGCACACACGTTCTGTGTGCACATGCCTGTGGAGGTCCAGATCACTCTGTGTACTGAGGCAAGATATCTGGGAACCTGAAGCCCTCCGATTCTGCTAGTCTAGCTAGCCAGCAGGTTTCGGGGACCCCCTGTCTCCACCTCCCACGCAGAGGCATTAGAGGCTGGCCATGACATGCACCCAGCTCTTACGTGGGCTCTGGGATCCAAACTGTGGTGCTCAGGCTTGCAGGGTGAGCACTGTCCATGGAGCCATCTCCCCAGCTTCAAGGTTTTTATGTTTTAAAGATGTTACTGTCTCAAGTGCTAGCATAGAAACATTCTCAAGTTGCTGGAGAGATTATTGGAACACTTTTCTATTTTCTTTTCTCCCCATGGTGCCTGGAAACAAACCCTGGCCCCCCTGCAAGCTAGGTAAGCATATTATTGCTGGGATATTCCGCTAGCCCCTGGGACAAATTCTCCCATGGTTGATTTAAGAGTATGTATCACTAACCTTAAGAATGATTATGCCTTTAAGCCAGTTCTAACTTGGAAACTTGGACAACATAGTAACTTAAGTGTAAAGCTGTTGCCCCCCAGTGTCTCAGTACTGTAGCATGTCTTGGTTTTCAGGACAAGGACTGCCACTAGGCTTCCTGCATGCTAGGCGAGTGCCGTGCCACTGGACTCCCTCCGAGGTCTCATTTTATTTGTTAATTTTAAGATGGCGTTTGAGGGTGCACACCTTTAACCCCATCACTTAGAAGGCAGAGACAGGCAGGTATCTGTTAGGAGTTCAAAGCCAGCCTGGTCTCTAGAGTGAGTTCCAGGCCAAAAAAGGCTACATAGTGACACCCTGTCTCAAAAACAAACACAAACAACCCAAAACACACACAAATCAGACAAGGTCTGATCAGACTGGCCGGCCTTGAACTCATTTTGTAGTTCAAGCCTTTAACTTTTCATTCTCCTGCCTCTGCCTTTTGAGTAGCTGGGATTTGCAGGCCTACCCACAGGCCCCAACCAATCTTACAGTTCTTTAAAAGAGGCCCCATGAAGTCAGAAAGGTACCCTGCTGTGGACAAGCCATGACTCAGTGGCTCTGCCCAGAAGCTGATGGATGGAGCTCAGGTAAGTTCTGGCCAGGTCCTACTGAAGCCTATCAGTGGCCAAAGACCCAAAGTGTTACGCACCCGCCCCTAGAGCACAGTGTGACACTCCTACACGCACTTCCCATGTGTTTGGGCATTATTAAGTAATATTAACATTATTAAACTTGAAACCTAAAAATTAGGCTTTAAAAGGCATTTAAAGGTCCAAGAAAGCAGTTAGAATAAACAGAAATTTAAAGAGTGAGCAGTCTAGCTCAATAAGTATGCTTGCAGTTCTTCAGACACACACACACACACACACACACACACACACACACACACACACGGGAGATAAGAAAGGATAATGGGATCAAAGTACATCACAGGCATGCATAAAAGATTATACTTGAAATGTATTTTTTCTGACATTTAGTGTGTGTGTGTGTGTGTGTGTCTGTGTGTGCGTGTATGTGTGTCACAGTGCATGTGTAGAGGTCAGAAGGCAACCTGTGGGAGTTGGTTTTTTCCTACCACACGGCTTCCCCAGGACTGAACTCAGGTAGCAAGTGCTTTTACCAGCCGAGCCATTCTGTCAGCCAAAACCCATTATTTTGTACAATCAATATAAAAAATGTAGTGGTACAATTTATTATAATCTTAGAAGTTGAGGCAGGAGGATGGCAAGTTTGAGGGTAGCCTGGGATACAGAAAAAGACCCTGTCTCAAAATTAAAAAACAAAACAAAACAACAACAACAAAAAACCCTGGATTTGATCCTCAGTCCCATAATTTTTTTTCTAAGCTAGATATAAAACAACATAAAGGCTCTAGAATTATTAAAATGCAAACATATATGTATGTATACACACACAAAAAGATTAAAAGCAACTATGCCAAAAATGTTACAAGTATCTGAGACTGAGCTTTTTAATTTTGATTTTCCGTATTTTTTGTTTACGCTCATGTGCACGCACATACGCAAAATGAGAACTTTTATGTCACAGACTTTGGATAGATTTCTTTCACAACCATTTTCTCTTTCTCTGTGTGTGTGCATGTGTGTTACGGACACCCACATTATAGCACGTGTGGCGGTCAGAGGACAGCCTGCAAAGTTGGTTCTCTCCTTTCACTATGTGGGTTCCAGAAGTGGGACTGAGGTTGCAGCTGGGTGGCAAGCGTCTTTACCTCCTGAGCCATCTTGCTGGCCCTGGATTGGTGTATCTTAATGCAGAATTGTCTGCGTAAACTGAAGAGCTGTCTTGGGTGACACCAGAGTTCTCACCATCGAGTAAACCCCAGCGGGTTAAGGAGTCTCTTCTCTTGCCATTGTCCCCTGCTGCTCCTCAAAGCTTCCTGTGCTTGTCACTATGTACAGCTCAGTGTAAACCTAAATTAATTTGGAAGCTGAGTACTCTGTCTTGTTTGTAAGTGGGTTTATAGCTAGATCTCGTGTAGCTCACGCTGGCTACAAGTCACTATGTTGTAGGTTTGATCCTGAACTCCTGATCTTCCTGCCTCTGCCTCTCAAGACTGGGGTTCCAGGCACAGGCTCCCATATTGGATCTACCCCTCAGCCCAGCACCTCTCTGCACACACAAGAGAATTCTTATTTTGGGCTTTAGAAATTAAAAGCCACAGGCTAATCTGGTGAATGAATTCTTTTTCTTATTCTGTCAGACTAGCTACCAGGTTAGGCAGGAAACACTAGGACTCCTTGGACTAAGAAAGTTTGGGGAATGAATAAAGCCTATAGATCAGAGGGACATCACTTTTCATAGATTAAAAAAAAAAAAAGATTTATCATTTATACAGTATTCTGCCTACACACCAGAAGAGGGCATCAGATCTCATTATAGGTGGTTGTGAGCCACCATGTGGTTGCTGGGAACTGAACTCAGGATGTTTGGAAGAACAGCCAGTGCTGTTAACCTCTGAACCATGTCTTCAGCCCCTGAGAGATTTTGTTTTTTTAATTTAACGCTGTTTAGTGAATAAAGCATTTGATGCCATATTCCGATTAGAACCTACAAGCTATTTCTTTTACATAAATGAAAAAAGACTCCTAGTCAGAGCCAATATCCACAGAGGATAGAGTGAAACCAAGCAGGCTTCAGCCCAGTATTATTTCATTTAAAAAGGGATACCATGTTACAAAGCTGAACTTGGAGCAATGAGAACTAAATCATAGATGCTCCTGAAATCTGGCTTACTGGGTTTGAATTTCATATTGTTGTTGCTGTTACATTTATGATTTATCTATTTAAAGTTTAGAGATGGGAGACAAGGGATGGGGGTGTTAGCAATGCCGCTAAATGGTGAACCAACCAGCATTTGTTTCTGCCTTTAGGGAGGAAAAGCCTGAGATCCACTAAATCACCAGGTAAGGGCATTCTCTCCTTCTTCTGAGAGCTGGTCTGAACATTGCAGAGAATGTTAGCATGGGATGATATTCAGAGGTTTCTCTTTAGCCATGTGCCAGTTGTCTCTACAGCTTCTCCGGAGATCGTGGAGGCTATGCCCACCTAGCCTTCCCAGGCTGCTGGAGAACTGGCTCTGGGCTCTACAGCTAGCCGTCTGGCTCAGGCCTGGCTTGCTGGGGCCTTGTTAAAGAGAGGTCAGGCCTTCCTGAAGCTAATGTTGCTCTGTAAAAACTCTGCTCTGTAGACCAGCTAAGCACACAAGCTCACTATTATCTGGGACCTGCATGTCACAGACCGCAGCACCCAACTAGTGCAGACACAGCTCAGTGGGGTGCCACTCACAGGCTCCTCTAGTTTGTGAGGCTCATGGAGCCAGAGCTGTGCCACCAGAAGCCTGAAGCCACGGTGCAGTGGGGCCTTGGGTGCTGTCAAGAGCTCAGGACACAGAGGCAACCAGAGGTCACTTAAGTTCTTGTTTAGGAAAGAAAATTCCAATGTGGGGCCAGAGACATAACCGTGTAAGAACTTTGCAAAGTCACATGGGTCTTTTACTGCTCCTCAATGCTTGCATTTCCTTGGTGCTTTCTGCTACATTTACCATAATGGATGGAGCCTGCCTTTCACAGCAACCATGACAGTGTGCGTTTTCAAAAGTGTGAGGGGTCGGGGCAAGCACTGAGGGGCTGTGCTCCTGCGCTCAGAGAAATGGAGCTGAGACTCCGCTAAGGCTCCTTGAAGTTCCCTGGCGCTTTATGCCGCTGGGGGAGATGAAAAGCAAGAGGGCACATTTTATCAGGCAGTGATGACGCCTCTGTGTTCGGCCCCCTGCCTCTGGAACTCTGCAAATTACTTCATTTTCCTGAGCTGCCGCCATTATAAGGCAGAGGTGTTTCCACTGTTCAGAACCGAGGAGGCTGATGACAAACTCTCAGATATAACACACAGAAGTAAAGACTACCAATTTTATTAACTAGAAATATATTTTTTTCATTTAGGAATTAAAGTGCTACAACCAGATGGAAATTCTCTCCTGCCGGATGGAAAGCCTGGTAATTCTTCATTGTGGGTGGAGACCCATAGGATTCTGAGCTTACTGTCATCATTCAGAGAGCTCAGGGTCTGGGGAGGGCACCTCGACTGTGCAGTTTCTGACATCTCATCTTGATGTGAGAAGGGGGTGTGGGGTGTGGGGCAGGGGTTTGCTGAGAACTCTTTTTTTGTGTGAGCAGGCTGCTAAAGCCTGGAAAAGAGTGGGTAACTTGACACTGGGAAGCGGCACCCAGTGGTGCTTCCTGTTCCAGAGTGAGTCGGGATCTGCAGCAGGCCTGTAGACACAAGAATACACTATTGAGAGTGGCAATGAGTCCTTCCAGCATGCCCATGCAGGACCAGTCCTCCTGGGTCAGCCTGCCTTCTCCTCCTCAGCAGGCCAGAGACCACGCACTGCGCCCCTTTGGAAAGCTGTGTGTAGTGCAGGCTTTTAAAGGCTAGGCTCACCTAACCTAATAAGGTAGACACCGCGCTTTCAGAGGAAGACTAGGGATGATGAGGGCAAAAAGGGACAGCAGACTCACACCATCTCTTCTGGATTCCTAGAATCGGCATTTAGATTAAAACTACAAAAATGTGACTATTGTGCACCCAAGGCTAGCCACACACCTGTAGTGGTACAACATTGCAGCTGGGAGCAGAGGTTCAAAGTCAGACTCTGAGCCCATGGCCCCATCACCTGAGCCTGCGTGCATCATTCGTACCCTTGACAGTGCAGATGCTGGGAGCAGCGTCCTTGAGGTGCCAGCTCTGCCTAGGGGGACCATTAGATGACAATGCAGGGCTTTCGTGGCGTGCTGGCACTCAGTAAGGCGAGCACAGGCTGGCTTGTCCTTGGCAGTCTGAGTTCAGTATACAGAAAAGGGTCCTGGTAAACTTCACATTATGAAAACATACACATTCATGAGGCAAATTTTTTCAGAGAGTAGTAGATGGGCAAAATTAAACCCATCCCCAAGTTCACATGTGCCTCTGAACCAGTTTCCCTTGGCTCCGGGCCCACTCCCAAAAGGGGAATAAGCTTGCTTCATCTTTGAGATATTTCTTGTCTGGATGAAATACATAGTGCAGTAACCCAGAATCTCTTCATGTTCTAAAAGACAAAAGTCAAGGACATGCTGACAATCCTAGTAAGAAAAACCTTTCCTTTAGTTGATAAATGCTCTGAGATATAAAAATGTCAAGTTTTTGCTCACTAAAGGGTGACAGAGTTGCATGCTTTTGAGGTACCCGAACAGTGTGCCACCATCCAGA
This sequence comes from Meriones unguiculatus, assembly GCF_030254825.1. Taxonomy (NCBI): domain Eukaryota; kingdom Metazoa; phylum Chordata; class Mammalia; order Rodentia; family Muridae; genus Meriones; species Meriones unguiculatus. Next base: position 165,753,005 of record NC_083351.1, read on the forward strand.
TGTGTGTATTTGGTGAGGGCATCTGTGTCCTCTAAGTGACCATTAATTGGAGTCAGTTCCATTTAGAATGTGTAAGTGGTAAATTAATAAAATAGACAGATCCTATATGAAAATCTGGGTTAAGGGCATACTGGCAGCTCTTGCATCTAAGATCAAAGTGAAGTAGAAGCAGACAGTGCTAATTAAAACTACCGGAATCTACCTGGTGTATATGGCAAGCTCCAGGTTGTATGAGCACTAGAAGCAGATTCTTTTGTTTACAGCTGTCTGTAAACTGAAACTTGAAAACTGCAGAAGGTAGGTCCATGCTTCCGTGTACAAGGCTACGCCAAGCATTTCAGATCTAGCTCCTAACAGTAAAAAAAATAAAAAAAGGTTTCCCTCAGGGGCAGAGCTAGCAAGGCCCACATTCAGTCATCAGCACCCACACCCCACCCTGGACAGCTTCAGGATTGCCCCTCAGTGCAGGCCTGGTCACCCGAGGACCACCTGTCTGCAGTAGCACCATGAGGCACGAGTGACCTCCTTTCCACCTCTAGCCACGTGACCGCACGTCTGCAACTGTGGCAAGCAAACCAAGAGGCTCTAGGAAACCCTGCTGCTTCTCTTGGCTTCACATATGAAACCCGAGATTTCACCTATGAAATCCTAGTCCGAGAGACTCCCAGAGAGCCCATGCAATCAGTGTAAACAAAAGGTGTGAAGTGAGACTCCACCCTGATAGCTCTGCTGGCCCAGGGGAAAGGACCCCAGTTTACCCTGATAGCTCTGCTGGCGGGGGGGGGGGGGGGGGGGGGGGAGGACCCGTTTCCTCCAAAGCCATGTCCGAAAGGAGGCACCGCTCACACACACTCACTCTGTTTGCAGGCTCAGTGTTTTAAGATGCAGTTATATCCAGCTGTTTCCCGGCAGCTGTGTGAATGCGCACATGCACTGTCTTGGTTTGAAATGGGACACCTGAGCTAAGTTTTACACCATATGATCTAAAGCAAATGGAAAGAGAATTGTGAAGAAATTCTGGTGCACCCAAATTGTCTTGGCTGCTTATATAGATTAAAAAACCCATAAAATCTGAGAACGAACCAACCAACCCAGCAGTATGTCCTGAGGAGATATCTGGATATTTAGCCTGAAACTGTGACACTGCGAGTAAGTGCAACAAGCGCCTAACAGAAGGTCTTTCAGTGGCTTCCACCGCAGCCTGTTGCTGTTCAGTTGTGCTGTCTACTCTGCTCTAGGTGGTGGATACCCAATACATACCGCAAACTGATGTGTCCATGACTCTGTTCTCTTTAACAGCTCCAGCTCCAGGTCCAGATCCAGTTCCAGGTCCCAAAACCCATCCTTCAGCATCCTCTGGCAAAAGGCTCCTTCCGTCAGTCACAGCATCCATCATTTTAACTGTCGCTTCTGCTGTAAACTTTCTTGCTCTAGAGCTTGAAATGATATCTTAACCTTTATTTGAAAGATGCTATTGGGATCCCACAGGTCAAGAGAAAAGGTGTATCTTTCACTTGGACAGACTTAGTGTGTAAAGTAAGAACCATGTATTTGTTCCTTGTTTTACTATTTAAAAGCCAGTCCAGATAGTGTCATAGAATTAACTTTTCATTTCTGTATTAATTTTCGGATTATGAAAATCCCAAAGCTGTATACTTTTGATTGTATTCAATAAAAAATTTAAGTTTATTAGATTCCTGTAGAATTTCCAAATTTTAAAAGTCCATTCCTAATGTTAGTGATTGACATGAACTTAAAGCCAGAATCAAGGCGTGAATGATACTTGTTTCTTTCTCACTTCAAATAAATAAGTAGATGGGGACAGTGAGCATGAGCTCCTAAGATGGCAGCCTCCTGCTCCCAGGAGACAAGGCAGGTAGAAAACGGTAGGCAGGAAGAGGCCACTTGGGGACCCGTTAATAAGACTCCCAGCTTTGGGATCCCTCTCTGTCTCACTCGCTTCAGGAAAGCTGTTACTTTTCTGTGCATTTCTGTCTTTTCCTTCTCAACAAAAGCACCTGGCAATCTCCTAGATCATCACCCAGACCTCTGTTAACACTAGCAATTTCCAAACCTGCTACATGAAAGGTAAGGCAAGAGCCCTGACTAGTTATCCACTGAGTGTATGCTCAGTTGTCTACAGAAGGGTATGCAGACCATCAGAAAACCCTCTCTGCACGTGGCTCCAAGGAGAACAGGCCAACTTCTGAGCCAAAGTGAAAATGAGCTCATGCAAAGACAACTCTCTCCCAAAGCCACTAGAATTGCAACAAGCAGGGAAGAAAGATGGAAAACAAGCAAACAAAAACCAAAACAAAACAGGGAAGAGTGGTGTTATGTTTGCAGGCCACAAACTCAGCAGCAGCAGCAACTACAGAATCCTAGCAGTCAACCTGGAACGTTTTAGTCTGTTCTTTGCAGTGTAGCCTCTTCTGCACCAGCAGGATTCTAGACACACAGCACTTTTCTCCCCACCCCCATGTTAGGACAGCAGCAAGATTCACAGTGCTATCCCTCATAACATCCCTCAGTGTAAGCCAAATGTAGTTACAGCATTTGGAGAGGTGCCAACAACCCACAGCCCAGGTACATTTTGTAGGCAGAAGCTGTACTGAAAATTGGTGGACTATGGAAGAATCACATTATGTTGCTGAACTCAGCCATTGTTTTCAGATGCTAATATATAAGGGAATTCTTCATCCTGTAAGATGACTTTCATTTGTTACACCCTAGTCAAAATATGTCAGCACCGACAAGTCCTCAAATAAAACATCAGACAGGATTACATAAAAGTACAAATTAACAATTTATTTTAAGGATTTCAGTTTTAGAAATAAAGTTTAAAAAAAAGCTTGCAAAAATGGTGATTTTGTTATAGTCTAATTGGTTAGGTATTTTCTGTAAGTTCCAAATAAGTAAAATAATATAAAAATATATATTTCAAGTCTTCATAGAACAAAAAGGAAAACCACGCAAATCACTGAATACTTTGGGATTTTCTTTACTCCCCACAGATACAGACGCCAGTGTGTCTACACTCTGAAGCAGGTCTCACAGCCACGCGGCTAGAGTTTATTCTGTTACGTGGGAAGCAGCTAGGTTTCGTTTTGGGCTATGGAAAAGAGAATGGAGACTAATCATTACACACTGTGACTATGCTTCACACTGTTGTAAAATGTACAACAGCACATATACTTTGGGTAATTGTGTACTTTTTAAAAAGTAAAGCTTTTCGATATAATTTTTTCAAAGATTCTCTTTGAAGAGCTTTGTGGTGACCATTTCAGGTTTAATGTACAGTAATTTCCCAGGAACCTCAAACATCCCAGCAAGGAAAAGGATCCTTCTCCCGCCCATGTGGTTGTCGTAAAGAAGGCCTGATTAGCAGGAAGATGCATTTTATAAACCTCGGGAGAAGGTTGTAAACGGTCAGCTAAAGACACCGCCTCTGCTATGGATGGTTTCATTCAATCCGTGTTCTACCAGTTTTATATCTTCTAGGTCATCTTTTATGATGCTAATTAAGTGGCTAAGGCCTTCCTGTTGTTGTTTCAAATGCTAGAATAAATTAAAGAAAATAAAATGTGAGTGTATTTTTCTGTTAAACTACAAGCTACATACAATACAGTACTTAGCAACTAAAAAACAAGCATTAACAGCTATGACCAGAAGTACAAGATACACCCTAAAACCAGGTAAAACCAAAAAAAAGTATGCACCAACAGTATCTTTTGTGCTGGGGCTTGAGCCCAGGGCTGCATTGCATAGTAGGCAAGCACTCTACCAACTGAGCCACACCCCTAGTGCCAGTTTTTCAATTTAATGTAGACAGAGATCATTCTAGACCGTGACAAAATACAGCTGAGAGGACTTGGAGGAAGCCTGAGATTTACGTCTCCACTGCCCCGAGTCCTGCCACTGCCTATACTTTGGCACTTGTGTTATCTAGATATATTCTGTGGGGAGGCTCTTTGCTGTGGCATGACACTACGTGGACAGTTTTAGTGTACAGAGATGTACACTTTCCATCATTAGGCATCTGTCACTGTGTCAGAAGGGGAACCACACAGTACTTGTCCTTGTGTGGCGGCATATGCCAAGGTCTACCCATGTTGAACCTTTTGAGGAGGGAGGACGACTCCACTCTGTATACATGCACACAGGTGTATAAACGTCCTGCAGACGCCTGCTTTCAACTTCCTGGGGTATGTAGAAGTAGGTAGAACTGGCTGGATGTGGTGGCAGGTGCCTTAAAGCTGGCAGAGCTTTCAAGTGGCAGAGGCAGACAGACTCTGAATGTAAGACCAACCTAGTCTACACAGCAAATTCCAGGACAACCAGAATTACACAGTGAGACCCTGTCTCAGAAACAAACAGGACGTACAACTGCCAGATGACAGGTTAAGTCTACTTTTAATTTTTTGAGGAAGCAATGTTTTTGTATTTTCTGTGCGAAGGTTACAGTTTTTTAACATGCAGCAGTATTTCAGCTGCTGAGTAGCCATCCTGACTGAGGTAAAGTTGCAAACAGTTACCTACCTGCTTGATTTCTCTTAACAGGTCTGCATCTATGTAATACCTTTCTTCCGATTTCACAGCTCCAAAGTGATTCTGCATCCTGATCTGAGACATCAGCTCATTCAGTCGACCCTAAAAAATGAGTCAGAAACAAGTGCTAACAATCACAGCCACTCCTAAAGATGATGGCTGCTTTTGAAAAGACGGCTTCAAAACCTCCGTTAAAACTCCCAGTTCCATGACTGAGAATTTTAGGAAGTTTTAATTAATGCCAACAAATGCTTAAGCTTAAGACACACAGCTCTACCCAGAAGTCCTGTGCAACAGGATGACCACCTGACACTTCTGTACAGAGCACCTCAGGCAGCCTCTGCTGGACAGACTTAGAAGCGCTTACTTTGAACTGAGTAGGTGCGTTCAGTTCACCCTGAATAGTATCTAGCTGAACCCGCAACTGTTCTTCATCAGCCTGGATGGCATAGCCACTCTTCCTCTGAATTTCCTGTTTGATTAGGACCTAAAAAAATAAAATAAAGACATCAGTACTATCTAGTAGAACACTTAAAAATCAATTATGGACTTGCTGTTAAAAACTGAGAACTAATCCAGGGGGTGCTTTGAAATACTCGCACTAGGGGCTGGAGAGATGGCTCAGAGGTTAAGAGCACTGGCTGCTCTTCCAGAGGTCCTGAGTTCAATTCCCAGCAACCACATGGTGGCTCACAACCACCTATATGAGATCTGGTGCCCTCTTCTGGTATGCAGTTGTATATGCAGGCAGAACACTATATTCATAATAAAATAAATCTTAAAAAAAAAAAAAAAAAGAAATACTCGCACTTGGAAGTCTAAGGCAGGAGAACCACAAATCTGAGGTCAGCCTGAGGAACAAGGGGTTCCATGAGATCCTGCCTCAAACAATACAAACTCTAGACATTAAAAAAAAAAAAAAGCAGAAAAACAAAGACAAGTTCTTTATGCTTACTCTTGAATAAAGTGCCTTTACATGTCTGCTATCTTAGATTTTCTCATCAAAAGTGTCTTTATATAAACATAGTAACGCAGCTAAAATCAATGCTGTTTATAAATTTACTTTTTTTTTTTTAAATGCAAAGACTACTACAAAAAGATAAAGATAATTTGTTTTGGGACAAGGTCTCATGCAGCCCAAGATGGATGCAAACTTGATTTGCAGATGAGCTTGGATTCCTGGTGCTCTTGCCCATCTCAAACGCGCTAGGCATGCACGCTGCATTCACACTTCGTGTCTGCTCGAGTGTCCAGCCTTTTGGTCAAGTGGGCATCTCTGCAATCTCCACACCACACATGTAGCCAACATGAGTACAAAGGTGAGCAGCTGCTGAGAGGCGAGGGGATTCTCTGGAGGATGATAAAACCATCCTCAAACTGGGCAGACTCGTGGAGGGTGTATCGCTTAAGTGCGTTAATATGTGGAATGTGAATTTTATCTCAGTGAAATTGTTCAAAGACGAAGAAAAAGGAAGCCATCAATATTTTCCCTCAGTTTAGAAAGATTAAGTAACAAGAATTAGTTTTTTTATTAGGTAGACAAAATTTAACAATGAAATCAGCTACACTTGGGAGTTTCCTGTGTGGGCTTTGGTAGCTCTCTCTCCTGCTTTCTGGGCACTTAGCAGATTCTTTACTTTGCTGCACATCACTTTTGGTAATTTTTATTGTTAGGAAATCATCTATCTAGGGTTCAAATCTGAAAAATGCATACTGTCTAGGCCTCTGTGTGTGGCGGTGTTTCTCACTGCTTTGGGTATCAATCTCTGGCTGAGATGGTTATCCATTTTGGTAGCTGTCCACAGGAAGAGCTTTTCAGTCCTTTCCACAGGTCTCCCTTACAGCTTGCAAACTTAGCTTGGTATTTCTATAATTTCTTAACAATGAGCTCATCATATTTTTATTTGGTATTATTTGGCTTGTGTCCCTTCAAATTTGATATGTGGTACTTGTTTTCATGACAATTTATGATTTCAGGTTTTACTGCTATCTCATTCTGTTTGTTAAACTGGCAATTGGTTTTCATCATCAATACACGGTCACATTCCTGTTCCTGCCACTCAAAATGGTTTCTACTTTATGAAACCAATCTGATTTTATACCTTCCCTTGTACCAAAATTGTTTTGTCACCCTGTCACTAAAATACAAACTTTAGAAATATTTCTACCCTCATCTCCCACCTGTGGGATCTTTCCTGCAACTTCTGAGTCTTTTTCCTATTTAAAAGATATTCCTTATTTGGCCCATATTTCACATATAACATATTAAAAACACTGGCAGAATCCCAGTTATTACCTGTAAAGTTCTGTGGGAGAGATCCATGAGTTTCCTCTTGTACTGTGCTATTTTGGCCATAGTTGTAGTCTGGTTCTTTTGTAGTTCACTAATATCTTCAGATATGATCTGTTGGAAGAAACGTCTGAAGATAAATCAAGTAGGACACAACAGCTATTTAACAGGCACACTCACGTGGCCAAGCCTAATTCCGATATAACACTGTGACCCATCTCTCAAAACATAACTCTTTAACTCTTCATTTTATTACTTTAAAATTTTCTTTTTCTTTGTATATATGTGTGTGTGTGTCTGTGTGTCTGTACGTACATGTGTGTATAGATGCATTTGATGTGGTTTGAATAAGTATGGCCCCCAGACTCATGTGTGCAAATGCTTGGCCCATGGGGAGGGGCACTATTAGGAGGAGTGGCCTTGTTGAAGTAGGTGTGGTCTTGTTGGAGGAAGTGTGTCACTGTGGGGCAGGTTCTGAGGTCTCCTATGGTCAAGCTACACCCAGTGTGGAACGCAGTCTCCTGCTGCCTGCAGATCAAGATGTAGACCCATCAGCTCCTTCTCTGGCACCATGTCTGCCTAGACATTGTCATGCTTCCCATCATGATGACAATGGACTAAACCTCTGAAAATGTAAAGCAGCCCCAATTAAATGTTTTCCTTTGTAAGAGTTGACGTGGTCCTGGTGTCTCTACACTGCAGTGAAACCGTAATCAGGACATTAGAGTCAAGAGAGGGTACTGGATCCCCTAGAGGTGGAGTTGCAGGCAGTTGTGAGCTGCCTGATGTGGCTACTAGGACACCAACCCAGGTCCCCTGTCGCAGCCCGTGCTCTTAACTGCTGAGCCGTTACTTAGTCCCATAATTCTGTATTTTACGTTTCCTTATATGTCCAAAAACTAAAAAAGTACTACGCAAAGATTCTTTAGAGCTTTAAGATATTTAGTGATGAGGCAAGATACTATAAAAACATCATTTCAGAAATAAGGGACTTTAAATACTGTTTCTGGAATAGAACCAACAGCCAGGTGTGAGTGGTAAACATTTAGGTCTGTAACAAGATGTGGAGTGCTGGGTTTAGGCTTCACAGATGGTTACTCTGAAGTTGGAAGGGCTAAGAAGACAAGTCTAGTTCATAGAGTGGCATGAACTACCTAGAGGGGATAATGAGAATGCAGAGAAAAAGGAATGATAAAAATTCTAAAAGTGAATACATTTGCTTGTCTCTGGCTACTGATGTTTTCTATCTGGCCTAGAATCCTACTTTGCCCTATGCTACCTTAATCTTAACAGGGAAGGTTCAATTTGTGTGTGCACACATGTGTTCTTTGAGTACAATGATCATGCTTGTGTAGAAGCCAGAGGACAACCTCAAGTGTGGTCTTTTTTTTTTCCCCCAGAGCCTCAGAGACCTGCTTATTTCTGCCTCCCTCACATTGAGGCTACACGCGTGGCTTTTTCATGTGGGTTCTGGGGACTGAAATCAGGTCAAGAGCTCAGCACTTTAACAATGGCGCTACTGTCTAGCCCAAAAAACCAGGTTACAATCTCTATTCTACAGGAAGGCATTTCAATCAGGCTTAATTCTACAATTGTCTCTGTCACAATTCATTTCTATGCCACTGAAGTGTTAAAAGAAAGGACAAAAAGGTTGGACAAGCTATTTTAGTACGCCCACCTGTGTAGATCACCTGTGTTTGGGTGGGCAACAGGGACACACTGGGGAACTGAACCTAAGGCCCAGCATATGGGACACAGCACTCTACCACTGAGCTACCCCATCAGCCCTTCTCACTTTTTGAGACAAGATCTACATTGCCTAGGACTTGCAATCTTTCTGCCCAAGCCTCCCGAGTAGCTGAGATTACAGGACTGTACCACCAACCATGGCTTTATTACTTTTTATCGAAATGCCAGGACATTGTGAAAGGACAAAGCACAAAATTAGGTTGCTGTGTTTATCATCCACATTTATTAAAAATCTGGGAATCAGCCCAGAAAGAATGTGTAATTTTTAAAGAGAATATCTACAAAGTAGTTTAAAGGAAGAGATGGCCTCAATATTAAAGGACACACCATATTGAAGGATGAATTGACTTAATAGTAAGATTCACCATTGAACTGCTACAGACACCTATAATCTCAGCACTTGGGAGGTAGAGGCAGGGGATTCAGAAGTTCAAGGTCATTCTTGGCTACATAGTGAGTTTGAAGCTAACATTCATTCTACAGGTAATACTTATGAATTCAGAGTGTGTGCAGCCTAACATAATAAAGTGTGTGGAAATTATGCCATAAGAGAAATCATGCTGGAATTCTGAACAAAGAAATGTTGAAAAGGAAAACTAATTTAAGTGTAAATATTTGTAGGGTTTTCACAGGAAGCAGTGACTACTATGCATACAGAAATATCGGATCAGTGTAAAAGGAGAACTTCATTCACAGAACTGGGTGACAACTAAATGGATCACTTTATAATCAGTAGGCTCGCTCCTGTCTAATGAAATCAAAACTGCATGTAGAGAATATGGAGGTATCTGCAATCAGAACGCCTGAACTGAGCTAGATTTTGTTTGATTTTAGAAGTTAATCAGGGTTGGTCCTGCTTGGATTAATTTTTTTTAAAGGTGACTTTGAGTAAATCTAGGCTATAAATCTAAACTCATAAAATGTCAAATCAAACTTATGGGACTGAAGAGTTAGTTCAGAGGTTAAGAGCACTGGTGCTCTTCCAGAGGACTCTGGCTCAATTGCACACTCACACCGGTCTTTAATTCCAGCTCCAGGGTATCTGAAGTCCTCTCCTGGCTCCCAAGGGTACTGCCCAATATGTGGGGTATAGAGGTCTACGTAGGGAAAACTCATGCACATAAAATTAACCGTATATGAAGGGGTACTACCACAGACAAAGAGGTGCACAAAACCGTTACCGCTGCTTTGCAGTGTACTAGTTCCCTATAAGAAGTAATAGCACACATGCTGGAAATCTCTTTTTTCTTTTTCACTCTCAGGATACAGAACGAAATGTGAATTCTTACATCTAATCTGGTCTGATGCTGCTTAGTCATCTGATCCTGAACCTTCAGTCTTCGAAGCAGTTCTTTGAAACCCACCATTGGTACAGGAATTAATCTGAAATGCAAGGTCACTTTTCAGAACTTATTACTAAAGCCAACGAGCTATATTTCATAACAGACCTCATGAAGTTTTACAGTGACTTCAGATGCACAGCATTGAGATCAAGAGTTATTAGCACATTATTTTATTCAACCTCCCTAATTTACAAATGAGGAAGTATAATTCAGTCAAAAGCTTGCATTACAGGGGGATGGAGAGATGGCTCAGAAGCTAAGAGCACTGGCTGCTCTTCCAGAGGTCATGAGTTCAATTCCCAGCAACCACATGGTGGATCGCACCATCTATAATGAACTCTTCTGGAGTTCAGGTGTACATGCAGATAGACATTGTATACATAATAAATAAATCTTAAAAAAAAAAAAACTTGCGTTCTAAATGCAAATGTAATAGGTGACTAGGATTCAGATTTCTCCGGCCCTACCTCATTTCACTTTATCATGCTACCTTTACCATGGTAGAACTGTTTTAAAAAGCAATTAATGCTTTTAATTAATACAATGAGAGCCCACATTTGATCGCTTCCTTTCTGGTATAGTTGTGCATAGAATAAGATGGTGATACACTTACTTTTCAGAATCTGGGTTATCCACCTTGGCCTGTTCCCAAATAATAGGATCAACACCTACCACAAACAAAAATATTTTTTTTTAACAAATATAATTTTCTGTTTATATTTGTATGGGAAATGCTTTCTAAAAATTAAGAGTTCAGAAGCCATTATTTAAAAACTGATCACAGCAAAAATTTTAGATGTACAGATTGAAAGGAAGTATCTGCAACAGATATAGTATGATACCTTGAGAATCTAACAAACAAAACTCACCACAAATCGAATAGGAAATGAGCAGAGGACATAAAAAGGCTATTCACAAACAAGTATGAAAAGATATTCAAAACATGGTCATCAGGAAAATTCGGGACTAAATATCCTTTAACTACTGTGTTGCCACCAGAGGTGAGAAGAGAGGAACAATCCATTATGATTATAAACATATTGGTGGAAATTCCTTTGAAGGGCAAGTTGATAATATATCTAACAAACGTACAGTGATTCAAATCTCACCAGCAAAATTTTATTCTCACAGGCTTTGCAGTGAGGGGGAGTAAGTGTCACTACGTTGCCTAGGCTAGCTCTCAATTCCCTATGCAGTCTATGTTGTGCCTCAAACTCATGATCTTCTGCACGACATCTCCCAGAGGCTGATAGCACGGCTACAGAGACTTTATTCTAACAAGCTATGTGTTCCATGATAAATTTCCACCAATATTAACTGTTGCTTAGTTTGGAATGGTGAATGCAAAGAAATACACTGAATTTGAGAAAAGTAAGGTGTATATATCTGTAGAATTCTATATAGTGTTTAAGTAGAATAAAATTCATCTTCATGTACTGACATGAAAATACTAAGACAGACTGCATGCGAAAAGGCAGGCTGCAGCAATGCACAGTGCAGGCCCTTTTCTGTTACACACACGTATGCTTCCACTTAGCATTCAGACAGATCGGCAGAGCCCACTGCCTCTGGGGGAAGGGAGCTGCACTAGCATTACCAGTCTGCTTAGTTAGGACAGCCAGACTTTGTTTTAAGTGAAAACACTTCAAGTTTTACTTAAGTATTCAGTTAAAACAAAGAATAAAAACCTACAACATTTCAAGTGAATTACCTACATGCAGATGGATTACTAATCATTTTTATCACTTCCCCCAAATTTCTGATAAACATATTAGCTATATAATTTAAAATTACACCTGACTTAAAACACAAATATTCAAGAATACGTTCTACAGAAGCACTATAACCCACTCGCCCTGTCTCCAGCGCATACCAGCAGGAGGGTGCTGTAGGAGCTGTTTGATCTGAGCAGGAGACAGTTCTGTTCTGGTCATAGAAAGGGTCACCCCGAGCTGCTGCAGCTGTGTTTTAATATTGGCTTGTTCAAAGTGGGCAAACAATGTTGTCGCTGGAACTCTTCTCGAGGTGCCATTGGGAGAGCGCTCAACAACATAAATGACAACTTCTGTCCTGGAGGAAAACGACCCATTTATATCACACTGACTATATAACCCACAGCCACAAATACCAACACCACCTATTGTTTGAAAAGACTGCTGGCTGAAGTCGGAAGTAGATTTTACGAGAGAAAAGAGCAATTTTGTTGGTTTGTTTTTTAAAAATCTTGAAAGTAAAGCTTATAAGTGTTAACACTCTTGTAGAGCAACTTAAATGACAAAAGCCAAGATGAGGTAGGTAAATAAGACAGAATTTATTTTCTGAAGATGTGCTCAGCCGTGTAGTTCTACACCAAATACCTATGTCCCCACCCTGTCCCCCCAGAACCTTTGCTCTCATGGCTCTGCCATAACATATGGGCTGCTTGTTGTAACCAAGACCCAAGAAGTACAACCTGAGTTTGTCACTGGATAGTTCTGGCAACAATAATGGTATAATTCATTTAACCTCAATTACCCAACAGCATCTTGCAACCCCGAAGACAATGACAGAAGGGCATGGGGACTAGAGCAATCGCACTGTCCTCAAATGAGCAGAGAAATCAGGCTGGACCTGGGGCAACAGGTCTGTAACTCCGGGAAGAGGCAGGAAAAGCACGCCAAGTACAAGGCTAACCTGGGCTACAGGGCCATTTCTGGATATCCAGCTCTACACAGACTGTCTCAAACCCACCAAAAAACAACCTCAACAAAAAATAAACCAGAACAAAAAAATCAGAAAGAGCCAGTTACCAAAACGTCCCCATAACACCTTCTGGCATTCACTGCATGCAGCTCAGGGGTCCCTGCTGCTCCTGAATGACAGTCTACAAATTAGCATCGAAGGGAAGAAATCCACAATAACAAAAACCAAAACAAACAAAAAACCTTTTAAACATTCCTATAAATACATAATTATCACCAACTTAAAACAACATTCTGCTGAGATTTGTGTTTCAGCAGCAACAAAACTGGAACAAGCCGCAAGTCTGTATACTTACTGATCATCTGGCAGTGTCTTAATGCCCTCCACGTTGACAGTAAGCGTCTGGTTTCCTCCCAAAACTTTATGCAATGATTCTACCAACTGCTGCTGTTGGCTTCTAATATCTGTTTCTTTTTTGTTGAAAACTAAAACCACTAGCCCATCTTCATCTTTATTATTGGGCATACAACTATAACCTACAGCCTATGAAATAAACAAGATAACATATCAAATGTTTATATAGATTTTACACCAAATGTTTAATAGATCACTCAGCATCTGCTAAAATGATGGAAATGGTAACAAGGGAAATGATTCTCCCACCATTCTGTGCCTGAGAATATCAAGTATTATAAACAAAAACTTTATTTCCCAAGGGTAAAAAAAAGAATGAAATTAAAATTTCTTCTCCAATATGGTAACTGAAGAATTTTCTCTGAATGATTTTAACATTCATTTATTTTGGAAGTTTCTGATATACTGAAACAACTCTGCCACAAATACAACTGCAGAAGTGATGGACTGAATGTACTTAATTATTTCACTAGAGACCTGACTCATGAATCTTGAATTAAATTTTAAAGAAACACTTTACAAAGAAAATATATTTACTGTACAGTAACACTGTCCAGTTACTACTGATACAAAGAATGTTATGATTTCATAACAAAACTTGATGAAACAGGTTTTTAGTGTACTATTAAATGAGTAAGAGATTACATAATATTAATATGAGAAATTACACATTGCTAAAACAGCTTATCTGGGAGCTTTTGTCCTGTTACCACTTACATGTAACTTTTAGAGAAGTATTTAAGCTCATTCATGTGCACATTATTCATTGTACTTTGTATGTTCCATAGTAACCTTTAAGAAAAAACATCTAAACTGATACTTCAACCTATGTTTACTACTATGTATCTATTGCTAAACAACAATATTAAAAATGTCAACTAATGCACGCAGATGACAGAGAAATGAAATAACCCTAGCGTGCAAGGTGTACTAAACTATAACGTGCTCCAAATTCTGAAACTTTCTGGTGTCATTATGATATTCCGAGTAAAAATAATCCCACACCTGACCTTGTATGATGGGTCACAGTACTTACGTACACTAAAAATATTGTATGAAATGACCTTTAGGCTATGTGTTCAAGCGGCATGAGACATAACGATATCTCATTATATACACAGATATTCCCAAATCTGCAAAGTCTAAATAAAATCTGCAACATTTCTCTGGTCCTGTGGTGCTGCCGTAAACTTCAGTGGCAGAGCATGTGACTAGCATGCAGAGGTACTGGGTTTGAGTCCCAAGCACCAACACCCACCAAAAATAAATAAATAAATAAATAAATAAATAAATAAATAAATAAGTATGGTGAAATGAAGTATAAACGGTTAAGTACAAGCGTACTTGAACACTTTCACCAGACTACCTGAAGTGAAATGCCAGTGAGATGATTGTTCGGTGGACAGCTTCTTTGTATGCAGAATAAAGAAAATGGCCATTATCGTGTTATTGCCTTTGGCATCCAGCTACAGTAACAATAACAGGAGAATCCTGGGCACTGCCTGGGAGGCACTCCTGACCAGTGTTATAGGAACAGAACCTAAGTCTAGTAACCTTTAAGGTGACAGGCAGATCACGTCCCCTCTTCTGTTTGTTGTTTTTACATTTATTTAGGAGGGGCATGTCACAGCACACATGGAGGTCAGAGGACAACTTTCTGGAGTCAGGCTCCCCCTACCACGTTTGGGGAGAGTCAACCTCAGGCCATCAGGCTTGGTGGCAAGGACCTTCTCTCACTGTGTCATCTGCTGGCCCTAAGGTTTTTGAGAGAGGGTCTAATGTGGCCTGGCCACAACCTGCTCTGTAGCTGAGCGTGACTGACACGTGTTCCTCCTATATCCACCCCTGAGAGCTGAGATTCGGGCTACACCACCACAGCCAGCTTACCATGTTCCTCTTTGCCAGCACCTTCTTTCTTAGTCCTATTCTGGTCTCTGTGATCACTCTGAACCACAGATAGTACTTTTTAAAAAGTCACTTTAACTTTATAATTTTTGTAATTTTAAAACAAAAAGCATGATCACACCATTCTTGAGAAATACTAAAAAAACCAAGCAAACACTTTTTAATGTCATTTTAATGTAAAAGTTACTATCTCTTTTATATTCACTCTTTAAATGAAGATTAAAGACATAACTGATACCTTAAATCGGCAAAAGGGATTTTCCTGTGTAAACTCCACTGGAGGAATGTTATTGTTGAAATATCCTTTCCCTGTTCCCCAGAAAGCCTGCAGCTGGTTCCACTTTGCCAAAATGGCATCTCTCTCATCTCCCAATAACGTTGGAGCAGAAAGAGCACTGGCAGTATTGATCAGCTGGTTGGACTGGGCAGGAGCTTGTGTAGGCTGACTGAAAAGACCACCTAAAGCTTAAAAAGAAAAAACAAAACAAAACAAACAAACAAAAAAACAAGCCCAGAAAACTTAGACCCAAGGTATGGTGAGCAAAATAACGTTCCCTTCCCAGCTGTTTACGTTCTAACTTATGGGTTGGATTTATATGTTATCTTACATATGGGCAAGAGCGTTGCCAGGATAGGAAAGAACTGAGGTAAACAACAAGTGTCGGTTGTCCAGAAAAACTCTGAAAATGTCAGAGGATTGGACTGGAAATGGCTGAAAGGCACACTCTATGGGAAAGAGTGTGTGGATGCTTGCTTAGTGAGTTCAGAATAACAACTGAGATGCTGTCATGTGTCCAGTAGAAGGGACCCCTATGAAGTACAGGGAAGAGGGCATGGCTAACACAGATGCTACAATAACCCAAACAGATGGCATAGTTAGAAAAAAAGGCCAGACTGCTGAAAAACGGCCAGAGCCAGCAGACATGGAGATCAGATGCCTCAGAGATGGTGCAGCTGACAGCATCTCAGACAAGCAGGACTTTAAAACAACAGTAACACAATCCAAAGTTTCTCTGTAAGTTATATCTGAGAGGGTTAAACAGCATGTTCCACCATGTGTAGTACTTCACATCTATAATAACAGACCTTGAGAACAGGCAGGACGATAGTGAGACTGTGCCTCAAAAGGGAAAGAGAAAACAAAAAGTGTGTTCAGGGACTAGCCAGATTTCACTTAAGAGCTGAGAATGTTTGGTGAAGAGCAAAGACCCAGGAGCACTAACTATTACTAGAATAGATTAAATGGGAATTAGGAAGCAAGCATTTAGGAAACATTAGCCAAGCCCTAAAATGCAGAACGTAGTATGTAACTGTCAATAAGGACCAAAAGAGTAAATAAAGTGTTAGGTCTTCAATTGTGATGCAGACAAGGGCTGGGGAAGCGGGCTGGAGGGATAAGCAGCTGCCATGGGAGCATAACGACTTGAGGACTTAAGGATGCAGCAGCGCACACTGGCGAGCACAGTGCTGGGAGGGAGACTGGGGGACCCCGGGAACCAGCTGGCCACCAGGTCTAACCACATCAGCATCTCCAGCTCCAGTGAGAGAATGCTTAAGGAACATAACAAGGTCAGTTGTATTACCAGACATTCAAAAAAGCCAGACCCACACAGGTGAAGTGATGTTCTCTTTACAGATGAATCCCAACAAACAGATGGAAGAATCTAGATGACCAACACTACTTCTTAACCTCTAATAAATTAACCGAGCTAAGAAATAATTACCAGTGGCTGCCAGGGTCATTACAAAAATGAATATTTAGATAGTATACATCTCTTGATAAAGGGTATCCTATGACATAGTCTTACAAATAAAAAAATGAACTATCTATATAAATAAGCCCCTAGATCCCACTCAACAATTAGGAGATAGAGATGACAAAGACTATGTTAAAACTATACAAGATTGACCAGTAATTTGAAAGACAAAGATCCCATTTCTTCCATGAATTGATAATATAAAAGGGAGCCTACAGAGATCTAAGAATGGCAAAGCTAAGAGTTAATGTTCACATACTTGAGTGATAGATCTACAATGGAAAGATTGTAAAAGATGGGACAACAGTCCATCCAAAGATGCAGTCCCTGTAAGGAAAACATGGAGTGTGCTCAGGATCTGCCGGGAATGACAAGGTGGGTGCGCCATATATAATTAATATATATCAATGTATGTATTAACACGTTAGCATTACATTAATATTTTACAATAATATTAATATATAATCTAATAAGCTATACTCATAGAGTTCTCCACTTGTATTATACTTTCAGAAATAACAAAACTAAAAGGTATGACCTCAGATACAGGAACCTTACAGTCCTAATCATGTCTTTTCCCTAATTCCTATCACCCATAAGTCTGAAAAGTAGCCTTTGGAATTCTCTACAATATATTTATAGTCCTTAACACTAAGTCTGTACTTGAAGCAAGAGCACTACAAGCAAGTTTTACAGCTGAGGATGAAGTCCTACTTACTAGGCTGCTGTTGTGTCTGCTGCGTATTAAATCCTCCAAATCCAAGTCCGGTTCCCAGACCAGTGCCTAAACCAGTGCCAGTTCCCGTCGACGTGCCAAAACCAGTACCAAAGCCAAAACCTTTGTTCTGAGTGCCACCGAGGAGGCCTTTCAATGAAAAATCAGAATTGAGTGCCATGTTTTTAAATTCCACTCTGCTTACATCTCCAGGTGATGCCCAGCAGCCTCTTACCGGTGCTGCCTGTGTTTGTTGGGGCGGAAAAGCTGAACGCAGAGCCTGATGTTGTGGTGGTTGTTCCAAATCCTCCAAACCCACCTGGTTGAAAATGATAAAAATAAAAGTCCTTTTGTGCACACAGAGGGAATTTAGTCTTCAAACTGTTTCGTAAGTACTTGCTAAATATAAAGGACATATTGATCCAAAATTTTTCAACAATTTTTAAAAAATCCTACATTAATAATCAGAAAGTCAATGCACTGCAAGAAATAAATGACCAAGTATTTGAAACAGAAAGAACACAATGCAATACATATTCTTTTAACTAAATGGGTAACATGACTGAAGAAATAATTAAGACTTTTGCCATAACTCTGAAATCATATGTACTTTTAGAATAACTATTACAAAGTCAGTGTCCATATAATTTACACCAATACAATTAATGAGACTTAGTATCTACTGACAGTGGGTCCTTAAACGTGCAGATTCCCAGCCTCTTGGTGCAGATTCCAGCAGACTACTATAGAAACGTGTAACAGTGTCATCATTCCCATCTCCCCTTCCCCAGCAAAACTAGGAACCCTGTATTCTTTGTATAACGCCTGTGAGGGTTTGCAGAGCTAGGGAACAGATGCATGGCTAGGTAAGCTCCTTACCCAGAACTGTCACTATAGCCCATCCACAGTCTTTTCACAAACTCCTAGTTCAACTTTCTTGTTTTGCAATGGATTCAACTGTTTAAAAAGTAGTGCTAAGCATATGATGGCAGCAGATGGCTTTGCCAGCTTGCAACCTTAATTTTCATCAATTAAATTTCATCCACATAAGCTCACATTTCTCCTTGGTCTGTGTGAAGCAAGTTCAAAGGAAACATACCAACAGGCTTACCTCTGTAAAACAAGAATGTCTTTCTTGAAGGAGGTGAAGGAAAAAAAACAAAACAAAACAGTGGAGGAGTGGCCAGGAAGGAAGCCAAGGCTGCCATGGCCTCTGCATCACATTGTGGCAACCTGACAGACTTTACTTTTAACTACGTCTAGAAAGAAAATTAACTTAACATCTAACAATATATGAGTAGAATGAAATGCCAACGCAATTTTTAAAAAAGAAGTGGTCACCTAGTTAAAAATAGGCTGTCAGAGACTTTCAAAACATGTAAACCATTAATGCTGGGTTATACACCAAGTTTTCTGAGATTCTAACTTGAACCTCATGTATTGATTGTAAGACAGCCTCATCAAGATGGGTGTAGTAGTGTATGCCTGTAATCCCATCAAAGGAGATGCTAAGCAAGAGGATTACAACTTTTAAATGAGCCTGAACTACACAGTGATATGTAACGCAAAGAAAAAAAATTTAAACTAGTTTCACCCAATTTTGTGGTGCTGGGTATCAAATCCAGGAGCCTGCACACATGAGGCAAGCAAGTGCCTTACCACTACGGTATACACTAAATCCCTTAACAATACAATACAGATTTGGAAAAGTATTGAATAGGCTATTGCACATATGTAACTTACAGATTCTACTGCAATACTGCCAGTTAAACATCTCGATGAAACACCTAAAATAAGTACGGTCTTTAGTACCCTTTTAACTTCCTACTTTCAAAGAATCGCTATGGTCTCCAAATTAGCTATATAGCAAAAAGACTAGTCAGTATCTTGTCATGTTTCAAATTACCAAAAATGCTTTATTAGTAGTAGAGACTTGCATGGATACAAAACCCATAACTTTTAAAGTTCTTTGCAGAAAGCTAAGTTAATTAACATATTTGAAAGCAATCAAAACACAGTTATGTTTGTACAACTTAAAATTCAACAGTGACGACTTAAATGGACATGAAATCAAGCAAATACAAACAGGTTTATTTACTGCTGTTGAACTATGTGGGTTCCTTTATTCTGAAACATAAATTTCAAAATAAGGTTGTTTTGCCCACTGCCAATTTTAAGCAAACTAGGAAAAGTAAACACACCAAGGGCAGTGATACGTAACCGCTTCTATTCTATCTTAATGAGTCACTTTATCTTTGGAATTTTCAAGTATTTTTTACGTCACTTTCAACTCAAGAGGATACAGTGACGTAAACAATACAGACTCAAGTTAATGGACAAAAATACCTGACTTCCCAAGTAATTTTAGAAGGTAATATTTACCAAATGCATATAATTGGCATGGGCAGAAGTGGCATAACATAGACTATGGACGATAAATTCATATACGAGCAGCTGAGGAGCAAGACTTTTCTAAGGGTCATTTTATGTTGAGCTCACATAGCCTACTTTAAATTGGGACATATACATTCATTATATTTGTGTTCTAAAATTTTTTTAAATGGTCTTCAAACAACCCACATTTTTAAAAAAATAATCTTCATAATTCTCTTAGTGAATGCAAGGATGTCGAGCCTACTTTTTAGAACTCAATGTCATGTGGTAAATTAAACTGCTCGTCGAGAATTTCTCAATAAATCCAGCAGAGAATCATAGATTCTTTCTACAATTGCATATCTCATGGAAATACATCCTAATGTGTTGAATCGATGGAAGAAAAACATCGTTATACAGACGGAAACAAGACAGGTCACTGCTGTTCGTATAAGACTTGTTTCTCTTGGAAACACAAGGACAGTAAGATGAAATCCCGATGAAATATGTATTAAAAAAATGGAAATGACTGCAGGAGTCCAAGAATCCCAGGGAAATGCTGAGCTTATACTTCAGCTAACAACTTGAGAGACGTTTTATTCAAAATAAATTCCATTCCAAATTCTTATCATTTTGAAGCTGTATGATTAAATGAAAACCCACAAACGAACATTCTAACTTTCAAGGATTTCCAAAAACCCACATCTTTTAAGACAGTCAAAACTTGATATATACTTGATTTGACCTTAGGAAATGAACCCCTTCCCTTATTAGACTAGACAGGCGCCATTTCCCCCCAACTCTAGGAACAGCGGAACATTCTTGGACTCCAGCCCCCAACACTCGTTACACACATGACCCCGAGTTATCTACCTGCACTCGCCAGACTGTTACCAAAATTGAACGGAGTCGCCGAGGTGGTAGAAACACCGAAATTCCCAATATTAAAGTTCACTGCAGGATTAGCAGTTAAGCCGAAACCCCCAAAATTAAACCCACTGGCGGTGGAGTTGGCAGTCTCAAGCCCACCAAATCCTGATAGACGTGGAGGCAGAGAAACAAAAATTTGAAAAGGTGAGAGGAGGGGAAGAGAAAAGGAAAAGAAAGCAAGATAAGAATTACAAGAATCAGCAATAGGTTTCGCAGCGTGAACACACCTGGCCGGCGCCGGATGGGGTTAAGAAAGCCGAGGAGCTGGGGACAGACAGAAGGAGCAAAGGCCACCGGGGGCCGGGACCGAGCATCCCCCCGGGACAGGGAGGGGACAGAGGGAGCTGCGAGCGGCCAGGCTCCAAGCCTTTACCCCTCTGTGCCCAGGCGGAAAAGGGGACGTGAGTCCCCGGCTGGGAGAGGGGCGTAGCCCCCGGCCAATCCCGGGCTGACTCCCCGATGGCGGGAAGCGACGCTGCGGCCGGGCCACGCGGGATGCGTGCGCCGTGCGAGCCCCAGGCCGAGCCTGAGCATCCCGCGGCCCTCCCGCCTCCTCCTCCGCCGCCCAACCTTTTCACATGCCCCCAAGCCGTCCCGCGTGCCAGGGCAACCCCGGGACCCCCAGCCGGACGGTATCGGACCTAGGGGGCGGGCCCGAGGCTACCGTTCCCTGGAGGAAGAAGGTCCTGGGGCTGACTCACCCGCTGGTGCCGCGGTGGCTGCAGAGGTGCCAGAGGTGCCCGAAGGAGCCCCGAAATTGAAAGCCATGTTGCGGGAGCAGCGCTTAGGAGGACCCGGGCTCCCGCGGCGCGACGCTCAGTGCGCTCCGCTCTCCCTTCCGACTAGGAAACGTCAGGCCGTAACCATTAGTTCCTCCTCCTTCCTGGCCTAAGCGGACGAGGAAGGAACCGACGAGCATGGGGTGGGTGGAGAGTAGAACGGGAACGCCTCCGTCCCGCTCACTTCCGGGGGTGTGTTGTAGCGTCACGCGGCGTGGGGCGTCACAACAAAGGGGAGATGATAGGAAGCTGGGCGTGGAGCGAGGCCTGCCGCCCCGTAGGAGCCTCGTTGACGAGGTGACCGGCTGCGGACACTGCGTGCACTAGGGCGTGAAGGGGCTGCCTTTCCCGCTGAGGAGTGGGGAAATGGGATGAGGAGTGATGGGAAGATGATGGGAATGGTAATAGCATGTGTCTTGACTATGTGGCACGAACTCTAGCAGTCTAGTTTTTGCACGGCTTAGAGGGCTGCCCCGAACGAAGCAACTGAACCCTCTTAACTGCTGAAGTCTCTGCCCTACAACGTACTTTCTGGGGGACATTTAATCCTCGACCCCACAGAGAAGATTCTGTCATTGACTAATTTGCGCAGAGGAGATGGGAGGAACGAGCATTAGCGTTGCAAAACAGCGTCCCCACAGTCATTTCGCTGGTACATTCTGGAGTCTAGTTTGGAACAAGGTTTTTCTCTACGTAGCTCCAGTTCTTTTTTTCTTAAAAAAAAAAAATATTCATTGTACGTGGTACTGTGTTACATCGGAACGCTTTCATACAAATATATATTGTATTCTGGACACATACGCCTACTCTTAATTTTTTTTCTTCTTTCCAACCTTCTCATTAATCTCCTTTGTCCCCTAGCAGTTTCATTTCAATTTCCATGCCGTACATATGATTTTATGTATGTATTTAAACCTAGAAATCATAAATGAGAAAAACGTTTGTCCTGCGCCTGATTTAATCCACTTACTACGATTATCACCTGTCATATCCTTTTGTGTGTGTGTGTGCAAATGACATAATTTCATTCCTTACGGTTGAAAATTCCTCTGTGGATATATACTACCTTTTCTTATAGATTTCTCTGTTGCTGGGCAGCTAGGTTTGTTGATGATTGTGACTTGTGCTGCAGTAGACACTGATGAGTGTGTGCCTCTGTTACAGGCTAACGTGGAGCCCTTACAATTATAGCTGGGTGTCGTGGTAGATGAAGTTATAGTTTTTTTGAGGAACCTCTTTGCCACAATTTTAATGTGTGTGTCGGGGTGTGTGTGTGTGTGTGTGCATATCTGCACCTGCATGTGGAGGCCAGAGATTGACGTGGGTATTTTTCTTTTTTTTTTTTTTTTTTTGAGACAAGGTCTCACATGAATCTAGAGCTCATCAATTTGTCAAGAGTGGCTAGCCAGCAAGCCCCAGGGGATTCCTCACCCTGCCTGCCCAGCATTATGGTTATGGGTGAATGCCACTGTGCTCAGCATTTGTTTGTTTGATTTTTAAATAGGGCTGATGAAGATTGAGCTCACACCCTCAGGCTTGCACAGCAAGCACCTACTGACTGAGTTCCCTCTCCAGCCCCACTTAAAAAATAAAACAACAACAAAAAACCGCCATTACATCTTGTTTCCCTATAGCTTATGGTCAGGTTTTCATACATTCTTGATAGCGGTAAGAGGTTTTAGACCAAAGATTGTTATATCAGAATTTAATCTTTAAAAACAAGCATGTTTGTGCTTTCCTGTAGTCTTAGCGTCCAGAAGGCATGGGTAGGAGGATTGAGTTGGAGGCCAGCCTAGGACACGCAGTGGGAGTATCTCAATTTTAATTTGTGTGCAAACGTGGTGTGTGCATGTTTACCTTCCTCTGCAGATGTGCATGCTGGCGCATGTATGGGGCGGGGGGGGGGGGGGCTACAGAGATCCGTGTTTTCCTCTATTCCTCTCGACTTTAGTCCCTTGATACAGCATCTGCCATGGAACCTGGAGCGTGTGGCTTTTCCGTCGGTAGGTCCCAGGGATCCTCCAGACGGTGTGCCGGTCAGCACTATTGTTGTTAAACATACAAGGCTTTTCACGTGAGGATCCAACCCCATAGCATCTGCTCTACTGCTTCAGACCCAAGGACAGAAGGATACTCCCTGGTTCCTGCTTGAGTAGATGGGTGTGTGGTGGGCTGCTGTCTACTCCCTGCATGCTAAAGAAGCCCACTGCACCACTGTTTCTCTGTAGAACTGCTTTAACTTTAAATATGTTGGCAGAAATGAAACACTCCATGAAAGAGTTGGCATGTAATGGTTAAGATGTCACCAAGTAAAACATAAAAAAGCAAAGAACTCTCCCAGAAAGTGCAAGTATGGACCCCACAGCTTATGTCAACTCTCTCCGTTCATTCTTTATTCCATAGATAGCAAGGGTCTTCCTAAACAAACCTAGCGTCTCTTTCACCTTCTCAGGACACTTCTCTACCCACACAGAATGTACATTAGTAGTTGCCAGGGCTAATGGTGGGAAGAGGGAGTGTTAGCGTAGACTTCACTGAGCTGATGAAAATGTACAGTTCAGTCAGTCATTGCACTCTGCATGTCAGATGAGTAAACCTTACAGTGCCTGGAGTGTATCTTCCAGGTGTTTAAAATCTTTTCTGTTTGATAAAGAAGAAATGTAGTGATTCCTGAAGTGAGACTTTTATCTTCTGTTACATCTATGTACATGTCTCTATACTCTGTATTTTGTGGTGCTCAGTCTATGCTATATGTTAAATACTGTTCAGAGGCATATGCTTTAATCCTTTATTGGTCTTTTGAATATACCTTCTGGACTTTTATAATCCTACATTTGGGACACTTGGGCTCAGTATGGTATGATCCAATGCGTCTCTATATACCTTTGGGTAAGAAGTCAGTATGAGGAGCTTCCCTTGTGACACACGCAGCTGAGATTGGGTTTTGTTTCCTAGAAAGGACAATATAATAGTGCCCAAGTTCCTTCACAAAAAACAGTTTGTAACACTAACCAGGACACCTTGTGATGGCTCTGGCTCTACTGACTTCAGGAGAAAGGTGTAACGGGATGGGAAATGTTAATGGTAACCCTTTTTTAGGGCTAATAGCTTCAGTCAAAAGCCCCAGACCCCCAAGAGTGTCTGATCCCCTAGCACCCTACTTGGTGGGCTGTGAGCAGTTCAGTTGCTGTGGTTAGAGGCAGCCCAGGATAAGGATGTTAGTGCAGGTCTGATATGACTTGGGATGAAAGCACTGAGGGACTGGCAGGAAAGACAAGGAAATAAATAAAGGCTTGTAGAAAGCAGTTCCCAGCTGGAGAAGGCAGCAGAGCGGAAGGAAGGGATCGGAGACAGGGGGAGGGGAGGGTACTGCTACAGTTAGGTCCTTCTACAGTTCCAGCCTGAAGAGCCTGTTAGGACCCTGAGGCTGGGAAGCTGGTCAGAATACAGCTGACCCTGAGTTTAGGGCTGCCGTGGTATTTGTTATTAACCCTCCTTACATTATCAGAGGCTTCCAAGTCAATGAAAAAGACCATGAGGCAGAGAGTAAAGGGTCTGCTTGGATTGGCCTGTGTCTCACAGTTGAGCAGAAATTACAAGTGGCCTGGCCCAGGATGTGACTTGGGGTTGTGTCAGCCGAGGCAAATTCCTCAAATGAAACTCCGTCGAATAAAAGACAGTTCAAAGTGCAACTTTATATAAACTTTTTTTTTTTTAATCAGTGAAACATTTCATTGTAGTATGGGTAGAAATAAAACCAGGTCAAGAATCACAAGAAATGGACCAACCATGTAAGCTACATGAAGAACATTCTGATCAGTCTTTTTAAAGCCAGGCACAAGCGATTTACACCAGGAACAATACTCAGAGGGCCTCTTGAGGAATTCACACTGCAAACAACCCAAGTTAAAAATTATCCCCCTTAAGGAAGAACCCCAATAGGGGTTAGTTCTGTAGTGCTTGTTCCATTTCACCATTAGTGATCTTTGTAGGACACAAGGAAGTCTACTGGGCAGAGCCTAGAGCCATGTGGAAATGCCCATCCTCACCCTGTGCTCTCCCCCTTCCCTGCCATTCTGTGGTGTGAAAGCCATGAGGACCACAGCCTCTGGGGCCTTTCCAAGACAATCGCCACAAAACAATGAACACAGAGAACAACTTGCTATCTTCAAACCCACACCAAGTGGGCATATCTGTTGTTAGTCAACCTATAATCCTCACTGTGGCTTGTGGGTTTAGAAGGAAAAGATCAAATGTGAGTTGTGAGCCATCACTATTAATAATCATGGCACCAATAAAGGAGTAATCTGTTTCGGTCTCCTTTTCTATGTGAGATTCAGTCTACCGTGTACATCACCGGTTGCTCTAATTTCTGTGTTTATAAATATCTCCTCAGAGATGATTATACCCTGAAAATAGGAATGAACCAATTAGTATGCACTAGCTTATCAATTTATTAGTGTGGATAAGTAGCTGCATAAAGACAGGTGTAGTGCATGCCAGTGATCTCAGCACTTGGGCGGCTGAGGCAGGAGGCTCACCATAAATTCGAGGTCAGCTATGCTACACAGTGAGTGCCAAACCAGCCTGGGCTACAGTGTGAGAGCCGGTCCTGGTGCATGAATACTAAGATACACCAGTTATCTAGTTAAATATCGATAAAGTCTAAAAATATTTGCCATTATTAAAGATCAAATATTTTCAGCTTAGTCTTTACATTTTGGTGGTTTGGGGTACCTAATATTTCTACTTTGATTAGTAGGAAAGGTGAAAATTTAACAAATTATCTCTTCTGGAAGGAAAGTATCAGCCAAGCTCACTGATCCCAGCACTCAGGACACAGAGGCAGAAGGATCTCTGTCTACCTAGTGAGTTCCAGAACAGTCAGGGCTACATAGAGACCTTGTCTCAAAAATACCAAAATAAAAGGCAAGGGAAACATCCCACATTGCTTTAGTGTCAAGAGAGGAAAACTTGGGCCTGGCCTGTGTATTGAAGCAACATTTTATATCCAAATATGTATGTGAAATTTGTTTTAAAAAATTTTGCTTATATTGAAATTTAGTTTTAAACAACAAAATACAGTTTTCAGGAAATTCTATAAGCTATCAGCCAGGTAATATATGGGATTAATTGTAAAAATCAATGGTGGAAGCTGGGTATGGTGGTGCACCCCTTTAATCCTAGCACTTGGAAGGCAGAGGCAGGTGGATCTCTGTGAGTTTGAGGCTAGCCTGGTCTTCAAAATGAGCTCCAGGACAGCCAGGGCTACCCAGAGAAACCCTGTCTCAAAAAAACAAAACTAGCCGGGCAGGGTGGTGCATGCTTTTAATCCCAGCACCCAGGGAGGCAGAGACAGGTGAATTGCTTTGAGTTTGAGGCCAGCCTGGTCTACAAAGGCAAGTCCAGAACAGCCAAGGCTACACAGAGAAACCCTGTCTCAAAAAAAAAGAAAAAGAAAAAAAAAAAAAAAAAAGAAAAAGAAAAGAAAACAAACAAACAAAAAAATCAATGGTGGACTCTGAGAATCATGGACAATACCCTCCAAGATGGCTGATGTCCTCAGTCCTCCACTGGAAGCCAGTGCCTTCCAAAGAGAAGCAGCTTGGCATCTTCTCCTGACTCCTTATCTGTCTAGCACTCTACACACTTGCCATTCTGTTAGAAAAATGATTGTCACAGGAGGCAGAGGGCACTTAGTGACAGTCTTGTCCAGAAGAAATGTGTGTCTAATCTGGATCTATATGTAATGTAAGCTACGGGCAAATGGACTTCCAACATTCATAATTTTACAAGTAAATTACCACTCAGTATTTGGCAGTCACGGTCACTTATTATCACAGTCCTATTTGGCAGAGATGTCATTAAGTCCATTCTCCCAGAAGCATGTTTCTACATCAAGATGAATTCGATTACAAAAGACAACTAACCTCTAAGTGCCATAACTAACACTGAGCTCTATTCTAAATGAAGTATCTGTCTCACCAACATTTCTGGTGAATCCTCTTGCTTCACCAAAGCACAACTAGAAACCTTCAGGAGCTCAACGCTATCTACTTACACATATCACCCCACCCCACCCGACCCCTGTCCCACTTGGTTCCTACGCACTATAAAATAGTTGAAAGACTGAGTTATTTTCCTGAAGATTGGGGTGAAATGCAAACTGTGACGTTTTAAAGAAGGAAATCAGATACATCTGCTTGGTACGTTACATGAAGCTATCATTTTACCCTGGGTACCACATTCTTCCTTCTGTGTAGGAAGGTGAATGGAGAAGAACAGAAAGCCATACATAGGTATTTTGAACACAGAGTTTGGAGAGTGAAGCATACTGAATCAAGTGAGGCCAATTAACATTAACAAGTGATGCAGACATTGTATCTACAACAGGGGTCACAAAATCCCATAGCTCCCAGAGCCCAACCACAAAAAAAGTTTCTATACAAGTTTATTAAATACTCCCTAGACACATTAAGACAATTTTAGAAGACATGATTTTATAAAGCATAACGACCAGCCACGTCACCCTGCTCATTACCCTCTGTCCAGGAAGCTCTCTTCACTTGCCAGCACTGTGGCTTCTTTCTCTTCTTGACAGGCCAAGGGCCTGCGGGGGTGCAGGGTTTCCCCGGTCCTGGTCCGGGTCAGGACAGTTCACGAGTTCTCTCATCAAGGTCAGGAGTCAGGTAAGTTCCGTTAGGTTCGTATGAGGGGTGCCCTTTCATCTGCCGTTCCCTGAGACAGAAAGAAGATGCCGAGGTTAAAGGAGGTTAAATGTTCTTGTCAGGAACATCTGTCCTGATGTGAAAAGAGGAGGCCAGGTGGGGATGGAGAGGGTGTAAGGAGAGGCTGACAGGAAGGCAGCTCCTTCCACTCTTCCCTCTTGTGGCTGTCTTTGTTCTTTAAGACCCTAAGCTGACCCTGATAGAGGACAACTCTTCTGCTCCAGCCCCCACACCAGATCTGCAAGCTGTCCTCTATGGATGGTCGGGGTCTAGAACCCTTAGCAATGTAGACGGAAACAGCCTTCTTTCTGGTTTGCTAACTAACCTGCCAGGGAGCAGTGTCTTAGGGGCTGTAGATGCTTACTAATGCTGGCCGAAGACAAGCAGATGGGTAATTGTGGATTGCTAATTAACATTCCTAGGTGGTCTGATTATACCTAGGAAAACCCGGATGTTGACACAGACTGGCAGATCCATAGGTGTCAATGGTAAGACAGTTTGCCGTATGGCTAATTCTGGCTTAGCACGAGGACAGGGATATCCAAGCCATACAGTTTCAACCAGTTTCACCTCCTACTTTCCATTGTTCAGACAGTTTAGCAGGATAACTGAAGGGAAGAAATATATAATAAAAGCAGGAATTGCCAAGAATTTAAGGAGGGTGTCTATGTCAGGACTGGTGGTTCAGGTCTGTAATCCCAATCACTGGCGAGGGTGAATGAAGCATGAGGATCACAAGTTCAAAGCCTGGCTGGAGCACAAGCAATTTCAAGGTCAGCCTGAGCAGCTCAGAGAGACCTCATCTCAAAATGTATTTGTTTTTAAGAACTAGGCACATGCCTCAGTGCTAAATCCTTGTGTCAGGCCCTTGCTTCAGTTCCACAGAAAAAGAAAGACTTCCACCAGTGGAAAAGGAAATTTTATTCTCCTGAGGCAATTGCAGTCTTCAGGCTTATTGCTTCCATCTGATAACCTAGGCCTAGTCCTGGAAGCTTCTAGCCTCTGTACAATCTAACCTAGGCCTAGGATGTTTTCAGCCTCAGAGACCTACTGCTTAATAAGCTCACTCTTTCTTGTTATTACTGAGCTCTGAGCTTGCTGGTTCAACTCAGCTGTTCTGGCTCAAACTCCTCTCTCAGCTAACTTACTCATTCTGGCTTTTTTCCCAGCCTCTAAATTGCTCTGCTTGGTCTCAAACTAACTCCAAAAATCCATTCTAATCTTCTGGTTCCTTCCCATTATTTGGCTTTTTCTATCTTCACCTGTGTCTAGCTTGTTCTCTCATTCAACCTCTCTCTGTAAAACTGTTTCCCCTCTCTCTGCATTGACCCTTAAATAGCTTCCCTTTCCTCTCTCTTCTCACGAGAGTTGGGCATATCTGTCAAATCTTTCTCTGATCTGTCATTTTTTCTGCCACTCAATTAAACATTGCTTTCAAGCATAGGCGATTCCTTGTACAAACTAACTTTACCTTCATTGTTGGGGATTAAAGGCATATACCACCACACCTGGACCTAAGGTTTTCTTTACCTCAAACTTGATATCAGGCTGGCCTTGAACTCAGATCTGCTTGCCACTGTCTCCTGGATTAAAGGTATGTTTGTATTCCAGCCATGTCTTTGGATGTGATCTCTTGCCAGAACAGCCATGTTCTGAATAAAATTCCTCTACACCCCAAAGGGCATCATGAAAAGTTTTCAGACCCCTGGTCACTTGAGAGGCCAATCTGAGCCAGTTTATCCCATTCGTCCTGGAGATGAATGCTTCTCATGTGGCCACCTTTGACCATGGCTATGAGATCTCAACCATAGCATCTTCAGATACTCCAGGTCTCTGGCCCCTTTGCTCTACAATATTGGAATTGTTTTATTATATATAATAACTAAACTTATTGAATAACACTGAGTCAAGTCCTCTGTGCTTTTTACATCATCCGATCCTCTCTAGAAACTCACAAGGGAGACCCTATTATCATTCCTTTTACAGATGATACAATCAAGGCCATTCCAAGGGTCAGCTAGATGTTTAGTGATAGAACTGGGATTTGAACCCAGGCAGCCCAGCACCAAAGCTTAAGGGCTTAAAAGTTTTATGTCCTTCTTTTACAATGATGTTTTTAAAGTTGTAAAGTTACCTCTGTGGGATATATCTAAATTTACCAAGTGAGCCTCAGATACCAGATGGCACCATTCCATCAGCCTGCTCTTCTCAATGCACACCAGCCCTGCCTACCACTTGGTACCACGGTAATACAACCACAAAAACCAGTGTTCCCCTCCCTCCTAGACTCCCAAGTCTAGAAAGAAATTCCCTCATCCAGTACTCACTTCATCCATAGACCCCTGTCCTCGGCATGCAAGCCACGTGAACACCAAGCCAAAGAACACACCCAGTGCCATGACAATGTAGGGTATGTTGGTGACAATCAAAGTTGTGTTAACCACGGACTTCAATCGACGTGCAGTCTCTTTGTCAATGACAACACTCTGGAGCAGGGAGAAATATTATTATTTTGAGGACTAGATAGTGTGTGTGTGTGTGTGTGTGTGTGTGTGTGTATTTCAAACAAAATACAGTTTGATTATATCTTATTATCAGCAATCCAGATATACTGAAAATTCACTTAGAATAATATATTTACTCAATATATTTTTCTCTTGAAGACAATTACAACTCAACATAAATTGAAAATTTGAGAATTAAGAAATGTTGAGATAATATATATGTTATGGTTGGGGCCTGAAATGTCCCCACAGCTCATGTTTTAAATGCGGATTACCATCTTTTAGGACTGTTTTTGTTTGCTTATTTGTTTGTTTGAATTTATTTTGAGATAGGGCCTCACTCTATAGCCCTGGCTAGCTTGGAACTCATGCTGTAGACCAGGCTAGCCTCCAGCTCATGGCACTGCCTCCGGAGAGCTGGGTTCCAGATGTGTGCCACCATGCTCACTGCTCTGGAAGATCTTGGAGCCTTTAGGAGAGGGGGATCTGGCTGGAGAAGTAGCTTCCTGATCCACTAATGTGAGGGTTCCAGCCACATGGCCCTGCTGCCAACCATGCCCATCAACCTGGCCTCCTGAGGCCTTCTGAAATAATGAGCTATAATAACCCTTTCCCCTTTAAGCTCTTTCTGTCACAGCGATACAAAGAAAATGTGATGGATTATCCTTTGCTTGGCATCAGACAGTTCCTTTAAAACTCATCTCAGCCTTTCTTCATTCTGTGAAGTCTCTGGCTCCGTCAGGCCTGATCGAAGAGCTTTTGTTGCTCACCCTGGAACCTCACTTGTCCTTGAAACCAGCATAACAGTTTACCTGTTTATGCGAAAGGACTGTGAGTTCCTTGAAAGCCAGACAGCTCAACCAACTCCACACTGGCGGGGGGGGGGGGGGGCACACCCAGTACACAGTAAGGGCTTGATTAACGCTGGCTGTAGAGATGGAACTCTACAAAATGTTGTTGTCCAGATAGTATCACTTCTCTCCTGAGTCCCCGTGAGGGGCTCCAGTCTCAGCAAAAATGGCTCAAATGAGTTGTGGAGCTAATATGAATTGGAGAAAGAATTCCTAACCAAGAAAACGGTTTTAGACTAGCATTTTAGTATAAGAACAGAGGTTTCATCACTTGGAGTAATGGGGGAGGCATCAAGAGCCGGAGTCCAGAAGAATGAACAATAATCCTGCTTAGTTTGACTGGGGTGGGGAGAGGTTGTCGAGTTCTGTGGAGGGTTTTTCACCAATTGTCCCAGATTTGTCAGAGTTGGGGCTTGCTCCTGAAAGTAGTCTCCAATGTCACTTCCAGGCCTGGTATTGTTTTTTTCTTTTCCTTTCTTTCCTTCCCTTTTCTTTTCCTTCCTTCCTTCCTTCCTTCCTTCCTTCCTTCCTTCCTTCCTTCCTTCCTTCCTTCCTCAGTGGATCTCAGTGGGTAGCCCTGGATGGCCTTAAACTCAGAGATGCACCTGCCATTTTCTCTCTAGTACTAAGAGTAAAGGCATGTGCCACTATTCCTGACCTTGATTCGTAATTTTTTAAATATTCTATTTATTTGCTTGTTTGTTGTGACTGTTCGGTGGAGGTGGTGGTAGTGGATGTACGTGTGTGTGCGCGCCCTCTTCTGGATTCTGTGGGCAGCTGCACACGTGAACACACATAACTAAACATCTTTGTGACAGAAAAGCTACCTTTCCCGCTTTCATAACATAAACCGCGCATCCCTACAGCAGCAGGCACCATAAAGGAAGTATCCCGAGCGTGGACAGTTAAAACATACTGTGCCTTCAGCACCCCACCCCCTTCCAGGACTTACCTCATTGAGATACATCACTGGGAAAACCATAGTCCTAATGTTTCCCGTTTCACTACAGAGACAAAGGATGGCATTATTTCAGGGACATCCTCTTGAAAACATTTCTCACCTGGAGAGACGTGTTCACGCAAAGATTACAGTACACCTAATTCACCCAGTAACTGGGAACTGACCCCAGACTTGGTAGCTGTCTTTGCACGCGTTAAGTCAGAAATCAAGACTACAGCATTGTTAGCCAGCAATGCAAGAGCACACGTCCACGTGGTATCTTATCAAAGCATAAGATACGGAATGCAGATTCACCAAAGGGCACTGTTCAGACCCAGATGACATAAGCTGCCATCCCAGAGGTCTCTAGGCCGCCATACTGTCTCTGCAACAAAGGCCCATTTGACCACTCTTTGACCTCCCTGTGCTCAGTGTTTTGGGGACTTTGTTATTCAGTTCTTACAGCAGCCACACGCCATGGCTCTCATTATGTACAGGGTGGAAAAAGGAGGAACCTATAACAGAGACTCGGCAAGTGCCCAAGGTCACTGTGTGTGAGCAGTACAACCTGGAATGTAAGTTCATTTTGAGTCTAAGGTTCCGGATCTTAACTACTATAATATGTGCCTCAAAAATATATAAACAGGTGCTGGAAGACATCCCCCAAAACCACGTTTGCTTCTTAGAGGGAGCCCATAACATGGGATTAAATCTGGAGACTTCAATGGGGACATATGTCAAGGTTTATAGATAGGGAGACAGACAGACAGACAGACAGATAGATAGATAGATAGATAGATACATAGATAGATGGACACACAGAGAGACGGATGACACATATAGTTTTAAGTCCTGTCTTTTCATTAAATATTATTTTACAGGTATTTTACCAGATCTAAGAAAAATCCCACAGACAAGTCTGGGAAGGAAGCTATACTTGCAGATTCTTTTTTGGGGGGAGTGGGGATTCTTACTAAGAACCTGCTTATGGTTGAAATGTGGGAGAGAAAGGCTGGATTCAAGAGCCTGCTGCAACTGTCTGAAGAATAACTCGTGGTGGCTGAGCCTAAGCAGACGCAGAAGGAGCACAAAGAGACGGAAACCAGATGGAGGGCATTGCCAGGGGACTGGATAAAAGCCATTGTGGATCCACACAGCCTCACCAACTGTGTGAGTCCCAGAAAATCACTTAAGTGCTGTGTCTTGGGTCTCTCGTGTATAAAAAGGACAATGCAAAGTTGTAAGCTGGGAGGAGGGAATGGGCCGGAGAGAAGGCTCCACGGTTAAGAGCACTGGTTGCTCTTCTGGAGGTCTTGAGTTCAAGTCTCAGCAACAATACGATGGCTCATAGCCATTTATAATGAGATCTGGTGCCCCCTTCTGGCATGAAGGCAAACATGTAGGAAGAACAATGCATGTATATAAATAAATTAAAATTAAAAGTAATTAAAATAAATACACTGCAAATTATTTATATACATTCAGGTAGAACACTGCATGTATATAAATACATAAGTAACTTATTTATGTAATAACTTATTTAATAATAACTTAAATAACTACATAATAATTACATAAATTATTTATGTAATAACTTACATAATAAATAAGTTATTTATGTAATAAATTAAATAAATAAATCTTTTTCTTAAAGTTGTAAGGTAGTGTAGGTAAAGAGCCAACAGCAACGCCCGATCCGTGGGCAGCAATTTACAAAGGCCAGGGCCGAGATACCATGAAAGTTGAGACCATGCCCCATCAGGGACAGACAAGTTGAGCAGTTAGAAATAGACACTCCTCCCCCTGATACCATGCCCACCCGAAAGCCACGAGGTAAAATCCAGCCTCTGCCTCTGTCGGATGAGCCGACACTTACACAAAGTCAGCCAGCTTCCTAACGTAAATGTTGATTTGGAATCTCTTGGATGCTCTTAAAATAATTCCAGTCAACTGCAAAAAAAGAGAGAGAGGGGGAAATTAGGATTTATCCAGGCACATTTTCAGCAGAGTGTAACTGCATGCAGTTCTGACCCACGCGGATCCACTGCCGTGTTTGGCAGGGAGAGTATATAAGGGGAAACTGGTCCACACAGCAGAACCACAGGTACTGACTGCATAGGGCAGACTGGGGCTTTGTGGGGATGTGACTACCTGGGGATCTGCTAAAATGCAGATTCTGACTGGTATTGGAACCGATCTGTAATTCTGAAGGCAAAATGTGTTTGTGTTCCTAATAGCACGATGGCCAAATTACCTAGGCTGGGCCTCAGCTGTTTTGGGTGACTGAATCTGTCATCAAATGTTGCTCTCATTTCGTTTTGTTAGGCTGGATTGAACCTAGGGCCTCGTGCAATCTAGTAAGTAGTCAACCACTGAGCTACATCCCTATCCCATGTTTTTTCTTTGCTTAACTTCCCCTTTTCTTTAAAGCGGGTTTGCTGGTTTCCGCAGACTTGACCTGCGGAGTTCAGACATCCCATTATAGGTTACGGACCACGACGCGCACACTGGTCTACTTCTGCCCACTTGAATACCAGCAGAAGACAGTGCGTCTCTTAAGAACGCGTCAGACTGAACAAGTGCCCCTGCACACACAGTATGACACGCTCTCTAACCAAGAAATATGTACTCACAGGGTTAATGTCCACAAAGGTCTCGTGTTCTTCCTTGTTTGGACGCATGCCTTTTATGGCAGACACGAACTTCTCATCAGCTTGGTAAAAGTGTGGGAAGGACATGATAATGGGTGCACCTGTGTGGGAAGTGACGTAGAAATGAACAGGGCTGGTTGCTAAAACTAAAAAAAAGACGAATCTACAGTTCCTGGCCACAAAATTGGTTCATAAAGGAGAAAGAAAAGCCACACCCACGTGCGCTTGCCCAGGCTCGCTACCTCTCTGTATCTCCTAGTCCAATATTTACACCGCATTTTCTGACACGTGATGTAGCCCACATTATTTCACTGCATGTCTATACCTGGCCACATCTATACTTCAACAAACAGTGACTGAATCTATAAGTATACTTTATCTATTTCTCTATGTACAATAAATATTTTAAGACACTCTATAAAACCAAAACCCTTATCCTCATTTTGCATTGAAGAAGCAGAGGTTCCCAAACATCAGCAGAGTTTCCCAGGGAAGTTCTATCAGGCTGAGGAGGAAGCGTCCTAGCTGAATGACAAGGTCTCATCTCAGAGCCCTGCTTGAACCACAGTTCTCTCTCACTGAATGAAGCTTTGGCTGTTGTTGTTTTGTTTGGGGTTTTGCTGTCTTTTTGAGAGGGGGTCTTATTCTGCAGCTCAGGCTGGCCTGGGAAGAACTCACTTCCATAGACCAGGCTGGCCCAGAACTCACAGAGTTGCTCTTGCTTCTGCTTTCCAAGTATTAGGGTCATGGGCTTATACTCGTGAGCCTGGCCTTTTATATTGAAGAAAGAAAATCAACTGTTTCCCAGTAATGGACCTTGTTCTCCTGGACAGCGTAATGCAAGAAAAGTTTAAAGCCTTTCGCCTGCTGTTCATGGTGGCACATGCCTGTCAGCCCAGCACTTGGCAGGAGGACTAAAGTTCAAGGCCAGCCCAGGCCACATAGTGAATTCAAGGCCAACTTCAGTTAAATGAGAACCTGTCTCAAAAAAAGTTTAAAAATTTTTAGAAAGTCGTGTGGTTGTTATAGAAGCAAGAACACTCCCCCATGCCTTTTCTGTTTGTATTTGGTTTTGTTTAGCTTCTATGCTTCCTTACTTTGAATACACATTGAAGAGTTCCAGTGAGTCAAGCCCAAACTGGAACACCAGAAACTTATTCATAAACAATGCTGGCCACATTTAGATGCTTGTACACTACCCAAGTTTAAGGAAAACTGTCAACCTATGACAAACTGCTTTCACAGAGCCTCCGCTCTCCATTTGTGAATTCCAAAAAAGCAAAAGGAAAACATTGCACTGAGAGGTTTGAACATTGCAAAACAGAGTCTTTGACTCTGGCATCTACTCCTTCAAGAAGAAGAGTAAATGTAAACACAGCAAGGAAAACATGTTCATGTTTATACCTTGATGTGGGGGAGGCGCCAAGAGCATGGCTTCAGGAACTCTCACTGAGTCATGCAATGGGACAGATTAGAAGTAGGAATGTGTCCCCATTCACCGTGAGAGCACTGGGCTCCTGTGCATAGCGCTTACCACACGCCTACACAGAGCTTGCTAGTGTAGACAGTACAGATTATAGCATCCTCATGTGGGTATTTTAATATCTCTCCAGAGACTCTGATGTAAGGTGTGTGTGTATGTGTGTGTCTGTGCTGTGAAAAGGACAGGGAGACTAAACTTTTGTTCTCAGGCTCATCCCAAAGATTTTCACACTGACTAGACAAGAGAACCAAGTTAGCGTATCACTCTATTTTCAAGAGAGGAGCGCTGTAATTCAGGAGAGAGGCTTGCAATGCAGTTCTCCAAAGGAACTTTAAAGAGGGCCAGGTGAGGTAAAGCCAGCAGTGGGAGAGGCTGAGGCAGGAGGATCACTGTGAGTCTGAGGCCACTCAAACTACATAGTGAAAATCTGTCTCAAAGCAACAACCACCACCACTCCACACACATTAAAGAGGCATTCTATTTTAAGTAGGGGTCTATCACAAATAATAGGAATGCGAGGGGAAGCCTCGTCTACACAGTGAGTTACAAGATAGCTGGAGCTACACAGTGAGACCCTGTCTCAAAAGACACAAAACAGAAGACGTGCTCGCAAAGAAGTACTCAGAGACATTTCATAAAAACACACCTCTTCTCTTTGCTCTGTTCCCATGGTGATAAGATGAGGATGCTAAGCTATGCACATCATCCCAGGACCCAGAAGGCTGAGGCAAAGGGATGGACAGTTTGATGTCAACCTAGGCCATACAACAAGACCCTGCCTCAAAGTAAGCAAAACCAAGAGCAAAAACCAGAAGTAGAAGAGGGCACCTCGCACCTGTCAGGCAAGGCCACTGTGAACAATTCTGCTGTGACATCTGACTGTTGGCACTAACCTTCAAGATGAAAAAGATACCTTATGCACTGATGGTTCTCATTCATGGAAAGGATCAGAGAACTGAGAGGGAGTCGTTCAAGCCTGAAGCCCCAAGGTAGCTCTCAGAGCCCACATAAAGGTGGGAGGAAAGAACGGACGCCACTGAGTGTTTTCTCACTGTCACACGTGTGCCATGGCACACATGCTCACCCCTTACACAAACACCAGTAATAACAAATTCAAATTAAAAAGAAGAAAGAAAAAGAAACACTGGGAAACTCATGATTAAAAGTTTAAAACTAAATCTGCTTCAAAATCTTTGTGTGTCACCAAACAGCATCATCATCATTTGACGAAGGGGACAGCTCCATAGGCACTACCTTCCTGCTTCTGCCATCTGGCTGCTGGGATTGCAGGCAGAGGCCGGAACGTTATTATTCTTGAAAGGTTGGACTTACACTATATACCGGGTTGGTGACTAATTCTTTGTTTCACACCCCAAATCTGCCCGCATTCTGACCATAACCTCCCTAGAAATCCTTACCGTTTTTGCAGATGCTGACATTCAACACTCCTGAGTCCATGCAGTTCCCTTCTGGTATACAGAAGCCAGCATTTTCAGGGGTATTGGCTAATATTTCTGCGGGCACCTTATACCGAAAAGCAGGTATACCTTCTACTTCCTCAAAGCCGCTGAAAGTTATATGTACCGACCTGAAGGGAGGGAAGAACACAAACTCAGAGTAGGAATGCGGCTGAGCCAGTAAAATGCTTGCCCAGCACCTGTGAAGGCCTGGATTCAAATCTCAGCCCTGCCTATCAGAGTGCAGCAGCTCACATCTGTAATTGTAGCACGAGGCAGCTAGGAGGATAGGAGGATGAGAAAGTCAAGGTCATCCTCAGGTCTCTGGCAAGTTTGCAGCCAGCCTGAGAGAGCAGAGCCCCTGTCTCTAATAAATAATTAAAAATAAATAAGAAAGGTGGGGGAGGGAGTAAAGGAGGAGTGGGGAGACAGAGAGGAGGGAGTCAAGAAGGGGGAGGGGAGGGAGAGGAAGAGGGAAGAGGAAAGAGAATCAAGGCAGAATGGTTAAAGAACGTGCCCAGGGCCACACAGCTGCAAGCAGAGTTAAGATCCAAATCAACAGAGCTACCTTCTGGCGTGTGTGCTGTGAGCCATTACACATCGTTATCCCTCGGTGTGCCTCCAGCACTTCCAGTGTGTGCAAATCCCCAAGCACAGTGAGTGCATCTGCTCACACCTTCCTCACGCTCTGCCTCCCAGTCCAAGACCTATGCTCAAAGCTGCTACCTGCAGAAGTCAGATGGGAAGACGTAGAGGACTTCATCCTTGGTTATTAACGGGTGAAAAGAGTCTCCGTCGGTCCCGTTAATCATGTTGCACGTGTCTGTGGTCCACCAGTCCAGAGACCTATCGTGATAAGCACAAGAAAGAATAAAGACGGCCAAGCTGGATTTTAGGCTCTCCTAACTGGCCAGTACCCTTCCAGGGGCAAGTTGGGCTGGCTACCGCGGCACTGCCATTCTCGGGCACAGAAGTACTAGGAACTAAGGGACAGAAAGACACTAAGGTTGTCTACCAAGTGGAAACAGGAAATGAAGGCTGATAAGACAGGCGTGGAAAACATTCAGACGGTCCACACGACATTCAAAACACAAACGAGCATCTTCCCAGACAAAGATGGTGAGGAGAGCTAAAATGATGCTATTTCCCATGCTGGAAGCCAGGAGGAAGAGCCAGAATTCAGTTTCTAAGTTGATAAGGATGAAGAGTGTTCCACCAGGGGCTTGAATCAGGGTCAAGGAGCAGAGATTCCCTGCTCATCAAAAGAGGCCAAAGAAGGCAGTGTCTATCTGCTATGTGGATTTTGGTGTTGTTCAAAACTTGTGGTTGGGGAGCAGGAAGACTAAGAAAGTAGCCTCACAGCAGAACCTAAACTAAGTTTGTTCTGGACTACATGGAGGCCAACTGGTACATTGGGTGAGGGGAGAGACAGACAGAGAGATAGACAGACAGACAGACAGACATACACAAACATACACATACACACAATCCCCAGACTAGCTTCTCAACTAAAACAACTGTGCAAATAATTTAAACTAAAACGGACAGTAAAAGGCAGAAAACAAAGTCATCAAGGAAGTGAATCCACCTTAGAAGAAACTGAAATAATAGAGCAGGCTAATTCCATAAACCTGTGCTTAGTATCGCAAGGCAAAACAGTGACATTCTGTTTGAACAACGAAGGCTGGGGCTGGAGACACGGCGCAGAGGTTAAGGACACTCGCTGCTCTCGCAGGACCTGGGTTAGAGTCCCAGCATCCGTAGTGTGGCTCTCAACCCTCTGTACCTCCATTTCCAGGGGATCTAGTGCCCTGTGGCCTCACGGGCACCAGAAGCACATGTGGTGCATGGGCCCACATGCAAACAAGACAGTCATACACATAAAATACAACAACAACAGAACCTTTTTACACAAAAAGTAATGCAGCCTGATAACGCAGCTTAGTGCATATCCCTCAGTTGACACACCCACGTCTCCGAATTTGATCTCCAAAACCCTTAAAAACAGCAACAACAACAAACCGGAGGTAGGTGGTGGAGAAAGATAAAACAAAATTAAGAAGATTTTAAAAACTTGGATTTAAAAAATATTTTGGAAAAACTCAACAGGGATAAAACTCTAGACTGTGTAGCTGAAGGAAAAAAATAAACTCATGGACTAGAGATGGTTCTAGGGAATTTACATAAATACAAGATCAGAAAATGAAAACTTAATCAAGTCACAGAAACTAGACTTCAGAGGCTCCAATAAATGTTTGGAGGAAGTCGGGGGCTAGGAGGTGGGGAAGGGAGACCGAGGCAGACGAGCAGGTGGACCGGCTTAGTAACCTGGTCTCTCCTTAGCTGAGCTGCACGCATGCTTTTCTCCATCCAAGGCTCCACGCAACCTGTTAATGACCAAGGACCCCTGTGTGCGTCAGGCTACACTTAGCAATCCATTAATAATATCTTGTTTCGTTCCAAGGTATCCTGGCCTATGGGCAGGGGGCTAACCTGGTCCTCTCAGTGGAAGTTTAGGGCGAATTCCTTATTTATTATCTTGTGCCTATGTATGGTCGGGCTTGCATATGATTACAATTAGATACCTCATGAGAGAAGAAAAGGAGTCATATGCTAATCTGTCAATCTAGATTAAAAAATAAAAAAGCATACAGTACGATCCTCAGCAATCATACTTCTTCTCTTGAACACCAACAAAAGGAAGTCCCAAGCAATAAGCTGAGCTCAGGAGTGCCTTCATGCGTGTGGCCTGCTGGCTTTCTCAACATCACTTCATTCTCATCTGCATTATCATTTTGCTTTGAACAATGTCTCTGTGTGCTTATTTCACTGCTTTGAATAAGATTCCAAGAACCGGGCTAGAGAGATGGCTCTGAAGTAAAGAGCACAGGCTGCTCTTCCAGAGGTCCTGAGTTCAATTCCCAGCAACTACATGGTGGCTCACCACCAACTATAATGAGATCTGATGCCCTCTTCTGTCATGCAAGTATACATGCAAATAGAGTGATTGTATGTATGAATAAGTATGTATAACTAACTAAATAAATAAATACCCAACTAACTAACTAACTAACTAACTAACTAAGAAAGATACCAAGAACCTAGAATCACTTGGCTTAAACCCCAACCACCCATAACAGACTCTGTTAAATGCCAGTGAAGTGACTAGGTAATTGCTGAAAGTTTCCCCAGACCTCCCAAAGACTGGAAGCCTTAGATTAGAAGTGCGCCCCAGGGCCAAACAGAACCACGACACAAATCCAAAGCTGGAAACTCTGCAGTCACACTGCAGAAGATCAAAGGCAAGACAAATGCCACCAGTCAATGGAGAGCCGCTGTGGAGGCTCACAGCCGCAGTCCATGTCTGTGCACCAGGTGGAGACAGCAGGAGCTCCAGGGCAGGCAGGGAGACAAGAGTGAGAGCTTGACTCATCCCAAATGAAATGAAGCGCCGTGGATATGCCTCAGTGGTAGACGCTTTAACTCATACAAGGCCTGAGTTTAAAGATCGGTACCGACAAAAACCATCCACCAAGCAAGCAAGCAAACAAACAAAGCACAGTAGCACTTAAAAAAAGAAATTACATCCCAGCGCCCAGGAGGCAGAGTGGGGTACATCTCTATGGTCTACATATAGAGTCCCAGGGCAGCTAGAGCTACATAATGAGGTCTTGCATCAAAAACAAGATAAAATCAAGGTGTAAAGATGTGGATGTTAAGAAACAGGTAAAATTATGTCTTATCTGGAAGGAAACATGAGAAAAATGAAAAAATAGTTAATTATAAAAAGCTAAGCATAAAGGTTGAAGAGATGGCTCAGAGGTTAAGAGCACTGACTTCTCTTCCAGAGGTCCTGAGTTCAATTCCCAGCAACCACCTGGTGGCTCACAACCATCTATAATGTTATCTGATGCCCCCTTCTGGCATACACATGTACATGCAGGCAGAGCACTCAAATACATAAAATACATAGATCAATCTTTTCAAAAAAATCTAAGCATAGAAAAGAGTAAAAATAATCCCAAACATGTCAATTAAAATAACACGAATTTACCCACAATTTATTATGAATATAAAACACTAAGCCATCTTATTTTTAAAAGGCTAGAAAAGAAGTGTTTGGGTATAAAAAAAAATTAGGTAGTAAAATGTTTTAATTTGAAATGTTATGATGCTGAACGCAAATGAATTTCATCTTTAGGAAAAAAAAAATAACTGAACAGTCCACACCCATGAGGTTGAAAGAGAGGAGCGCTCTGCCTTCCCACCAAACACACCGGGGTTGAAAGTGTCTGAACTGGGGCTATCACACTTCATCTCACAACTAACAAGGAAAACCAGAGAGGCTACTCCAAGACTTCCGATTAACATCTGGCCATGGTAAGCATACGAATCATTAACACTTAATTCCCAAGGTTTTTTTTTTTCACCCTCAGCTCGATTTGTAAAGTAATAACTTTAAGAATATTAACATTTTTATACACAAGACAAATGACAACTTCTTTTCCCAATCGAATGCAAAGCTTTGTGCCTGGTGGGCAGGTGTCCTACCAGTAAGCACCATCCCTAGGATTAAAGTAGGGGGAGGGGAAGGCTTATTCTGTTTAAAAGAAAAATTGAAAACGCTTGCACTAGGAAATCACATCAGACTTACGTTTTTCCATTCCACTCCACAATTTTTGTGAAGTTAAGGTAATTGTCTTCTCCAGTTAGAAAAACATAGTCTCCATCGTTCGTTCCATTTTTCTGAAAAATAAGCGAGTGTCATAATTAAGAAGGAGAAAGTGTAAGCATTAAAATAATAATAGAAAAAAAATACTTTTGGAATACTGATACTGAAATTAGCCTGTGAGAGCTGCAGTCCCAAAAGGGGGGACCTTCCGGGAAATGTCTACTCAGGCTGCCCTCCCAGAATGGAGCAGTCAGTGTTGCTGAGAGCCGGCTTTCGGGGCCCATTCTCTTACAGAAGCAGTGTTTAAAACTTGCTTTTGTGTCTGGACAACCTCTGAGTTTTGTAACGCCTTAAGGCTTGCGCTCTGCCAGAGAGGAAGTGAAAGCTTCCATACTGTGCATTGAGAGTAAGGCCTTGCACGTGCACAGGCCAGAAACCTGCCCCATCCCTAAGTCGATGCTTTTACTCCTGAGGTTAATTTTAATTTATTACCAACCATTCCTTTTACTACAGCTTCTTTCCCCCTCCAAAAACCACTGTCTCGTTTTTCACAGACTCTAAAAATAGTTTGTACCCTGGGCAATCTTGGCCTTCACCTGAAACGAAGCCGGACTTCAGATGCACTCTGGCTGGTATGACCTCCACCCCTGAGGAGCTGACCAGAGGCTCTGGGATGAAAACTTACCCCATAGAACAGGCCAAAGTTAGGAGATAGGTCAGGTTTGAAGACGTGGATGAGGGCAAAGATCTCATCTCGGTAGCCCCAGAGGAGTTCGTGCACAGTGTGGGTCACAAACATTTTCTGCTGGTAGGCTTTCAGCATGGCCTCGATGAGCTCTCTGAAGATGGGCAGCTGGGCCAGCTCCACAACAGTCTGCAGAGCAGGGGCGGGTTAGCCAGTGTCCCCCCAAAACACCCACCTGCCACCTGCCCCTCTTCCTGCCCCTCAGCAGAAGGGCCGGAAACTGAGATATAAATGTTTGAGACTAAACAGAAAAGAGTTCAGCTACTTCTCTCTCTCTCTCTTTGTGTGTGTGTGTGTGTAGACTTTGTGGCCTTGCTATCACTGATCTGTATGCTAAGCCCACAGTCTCCCTTTTGTAAATTTTGAGACAGAGTCCATTAAGTTGCCCAGACTAACCTTGAAATCACTATGGAGCCCAATCTGGGATTTTTGATCCTTCAGTTTCTGCCTCAGAAAGCGCTGGGACCCCAGGCCTGGACAGCCGGGTCAGGCTCCTATTGCATTTTATTGTAAACGTGAGCTTAGAATTCCCTTCAGCAGGCTCTGAATGGTGCCCACATCACAGCGATCTTATAAACACACAAGGAACTTTGGCCAGGATGTGGCTCCATTTCCCCAGGAGCAGACTGGCGGCTGGACCTTTAAATCCTTTATCTTTAGCAGCAGGGCAAGGCAAGAGTCAAGATCTGGACTCTCTAAGGTCCTGGGTCCTCCATCAAGTGTTAAGTGGCAGCTACTTTAGGGTGGAGGCCTCAGAGGAGGCTGGTGTAGGTGGTAAAGTTCCCTGGAGGTCCAGCACCCCCCTCCCACACTTTACCATGCAGGAAGTCCTGAGTGATCCCTAGCAACCACATTTAAAAAAAGGCAATAGGCTAGCCTGGGCTAGAAGAGATCCAGTTTCAAGAAAGAAGGTCCGTGGGTCTGACAGGGGTATTATAAAGTGGAATCTCATGGTAATCTGAGCCTGCTGAGACACACAGCAGGCTTGAATCAAAGGTCCAGTGCCTGCTGTCTGAAAGGGGAAGGGAA
The DNA here is from genome assembly GCF_030254825.1 of Meriones unguiculatus. Lineage (NCBI taxonomy): Eukaryota > Metazoa > Chordata > Mammalia > Rodentia > Muridae > Meriones > Meriones unguiculatus. Next base: position 165,797,550 of record NC_083351.1, read on the forward strand.
GCGTCAACCAGGTGTCTTAAAAGATTCAAACTCAAGACGAAAAAAGAAAAAAGAAAGAAAGATTTAAGAAGTGATATGCAAACTCTAGTAGGTTTCTAAGACAACACAAAGGGAGAAATATGTTTGAAATTTCTAAGTACCAAAAATCCTTACTTATTAATTGCACAAATGCTAATCCTGAACACAAAGGAAAAATCCCAGAGACCTAATGACCTCGAATGACTTTGGAAATGGCCTTGCTTTACAGACCTTTTTACAGGAAAAAACGGTGTCTATCAATATACTTAGTAAAAGTACCTATATGTGGAAGGATGGCCAGACTCTGTGCTGTCTATAATTCAAGCATTAGGCCGATGAAGAATCAATACAACATGCTGGAGGCCGGGAGAGCCCTCCCCACACAAACAAATCAGTCTTGGTGCACGTCTATGTTTGTTTCTTAATGAGGCTGGGACCCAATTCAGGGCACCCATGCTAAGCAAGAAGAGCTCCCAATCCCAGTAATGTCTATATTTTAATCATAAAACAATAGTTCTTAGATGATATAGAATCATATCAAGGATTGCCATTTTCCTTCCACAAGCCCACGATAACGATTCTGAAAGGCCTACTTACCACCAGAGGAATATTGACTGTTCTAATCAAGTCCACGTTAGGGTCGCCAACAGACTGGTTTCGTTCAAAAACATATGCCTTATTGCTGACAGCAGATATGGTTGTTCCATTTTCTCCAAACTGAATGTTTGCCTTGTTCCTGAGTTCCCTAAACAAACAAACAAACAAAATTATTTGAAAATAGACCAGTTTAACAAAAAAGCCACTTTCTCCACTCAGTATTAAAGTTATATTTTTTTAAATATTAGATAGGCCGTTGATGCCCAGCCCTGAAAAACTACAAATTAGGGCCAAGGTGCTGAAAGAGGATGAGACCTAGGAAAAACTTGTCAAAACCTACTGTTGCCACTTTTTTTCCACTCCCAGAATCAGGGAGATATAATACTCAAATGATGAGCTCTTAGCTGGGTGGTGGTGGTGCATGCCTTTGATCCCAGCACTGAGGAGGCAGAGGCAGAGAGATCTTTTCGAGTTCGAGGCCAGCCTTGTCTACAGACCGAGTTCCAAGACAGCCAGGATTACACAGAGAAATCTGTCTGGAAAAAAAAAAAAAACAACAACAACAACAAAACAAGCAAACAAGCAAAGCACGACCACCACCACGAATCAGCTCATTCCTCAGTTACAACTTGTTCCTGAAATGTTTTCAGTTCACTCGGACTTCTATCTGTCCACTGGTGCCTTTGATTCCAAGTTTAATTCAGTTGTAAATTTTATCTTAAAAACGGAGTCCATGGCTAGGTATGCTTGCACATGTCTGTAATCCCAGCAGTCGAAAGGCTGAGGCAGGGGGATCACTTATAGGTTTGAGGCCAGCCTTGTCTACATATTAACAACACTGTCTCAAAAAAAAAAAAAAAATGGGGCCCAAGGGACTGAGGGCCTAGCTGCAATTGGGAGCAGGGGAGAGATAGGTGAGAGACAGAGACAGAGAGACGGAAATGAAACAATGAACTGGCGTCAACACTCTAAGGCGGGGCTCACTCCTGTTTCCATTCGCAGTGCAGCTTAGTTCAAGTCAATTCCCCAACAATGACGCATGAAGAAATCTCTTAGCGGGCTGGTGAGACGGCTCAGTGGCTAAGAACACTGGCTGCAATTCCAGAAGTCCTGAGTTCAAGTCCCAGCACCCACATGATGACTCAGGACCATCCATAATGGGATCCGATGCCCTCTTCTGGCATGCAAGTGTACACGCAGACAGAGCACTCATCCATTAAACATAATACATAACAAATAATTAAATAAAAAAGAAATCTCTTAGAAAGAGCTTGGTGTATAGTATAATAGGTAACAATCATTGACATTCACAATTATTTCTAAGCAGCTAGTTGAGAAAGTTTTTTTCAATGCTCCCAACACAAAGAAATGATAAGCATCTGAGGTGCCAGATATGCCATTTACTCAGAAGAAATCATTAAACATTTGCATCCTACAAATTACTATGTCAACCAATAAAACACATCTTTCAAAGTGCTCGGGCTCTGTAGGCGTGACTGCTCATGTCTGTGATCCCAGCACTTGGGAGACCGTGTGAGGTATGGGAAGACCGGAAGTTGGAGGCCAGCCTAGACTACATAGTGAGTTCCAGGCTATAGGTGAGACTGTCTGCAAGAGGGAGTGGGCAGGGCTTGGTGTCTGGGCCTAGAGTGAATGTGAGCAAGAACTCACTGAAGGTAGGAAACGCAAGATGCATCGGAGCATTTCATGTTGTTTTGTTTGAGGTAGGATTTTACTCTGTGGCCCGTGCTGGCCTCCAGCTGGAGGTCCTGTGTCAGCCTCGCAGGTGCTAAGATTACAGGCAGGTACCATTACATTTACATAGAAAGTCTTTACTTATCCATGTGGTTAACAAAAAACGGCATCTAAGAATCTAGAATCACATAGAGCTTGGAAGGCCCCAGGCAGCTGCCTCGACCACTTCCCCCACAGGCCCTTTCTGACCACAGCAGTTCTTGGGGATTTTTCTCCACCAGCTACCCATCTGTGGAGTTTGCTGACTATACTGGCTTTAGGAACTCAGTTATAAACCTCTGAGTGAAATCACTCAGATTGTGAAGGAATCGGCACGTAGCCTCTGGTAAGACAGCAAACAAGCCGATGGCAGAAGCTTGAATGTCTCGTCTTGACTTCTCTTACATTCCTTCTAGTTTGGGCTTGTTTTCTTTTGTTTCTGTTTCTGTTTTAAAAAGGGTCCTGCTGTGTAGTTCCGGCTGGCCTAGAACTTGCTATATAGATCAGGCTGTCCTCAAACTTGCAGTGACTCCTCTGCCTCTGCCTTCTGAGAACTCGGATTACAGCTGCACACCAACCTCCCCCCCCCAGCCCTGCCCCAGTGCCTGATGCTTTCTAGAGTTAAAATAAGAACAGATAAATAATAAAGGCGAGGGTAACAAACAGGCATGCATGAGAACAGAGAAGTCTCTGAATGTTCTACAGCACCAAGCTGAGCAGCACAGAGCCATCAGGAAGACCTGAAGAGACAAAACGACTAATAAAGTCAGAGGGGTGTAATCAATGAAGGCCTGCAACTCAGGCCAGATTTAAATAACTACGGGAAAGAAAATCACCCGTCCTCTAGGAATATATAACCCACCGGGTGGAGATGGCTGTGTTCAAACGCATTCACAGCTTGAAGTTCAGAGGTTTGCACTGGCTTTTTGCTGTGATTTGGTTCCCAGCCCCCTTTCGCCTACCGGCAGCCTGATTTCCTTTCCTCTCTGGCCTGGACCACTAGTCAGGATGCTGAGGGCCTGAGTGTAGCAGTTCCTCTCAATGACCTCTCAGTCTGGTCCATGGTGCCTCCCCTTCCCTCCCCCGCCGCCCAGGTCCAGCATCTTCCTGGTGAGGCTCATGGGATCTGACAAAGCATAACCTCCTATGACTTAGATCTTTAGCTTACATTTTTAGGTTTGTTTGGTCTTGTGTTTTGAGACAGGGGCTCCCTACATAGGCCAGGCTCTCCTTGAACCAGCAATCTTGCCTTAGCCTTCTAAATACTGGATTCAGGTTGTGTCCCACCCACTAGGCCTGGCTTGTAGCGTGGATCTTTAAACCTGCCCTGCCTTCTAGGCTGCTCTTTTTGTCTCTGTTAACCTACTTTACAGCCTTCAAACAGGTTCTCCTGACTCCCTCCTCTTCTGGAAATCATAACCTAGTCATTGTGGATGAGAAAAGAGCTTGAGAACCAAGCAGGTTTAAAGTCTTGGTCACCTGATCTCATACCCACAGAAGTTAATTCACAGTGGTTATTAGAAGATGGTGAAGGAGAGGAAATTTCCAAGCGAAACACTTGCTCAGCCAAAGCTGGTCCCTACACAGGTGGCTCTGTTGGGCCCCCTCCCGGGTGTCCCCACATGGAGATCAGGGACAGACCTTCTGCAGGGTGGAGGTCATGATGGTGACCTTCTGGTGATGGTGGTTACTGAGCACTGATCCACAACATACTGATGGAGCAGGAGAACGGGCAGTTCAGGTGTGGTCCAGGGAGCAGCAACAGTCATTCAGACAGGCCCGGAAATTCAGGGGCCCTCGTGCTCAAGTTGCTGCATGTCAAAATCAGGCTCTTTGCTAAAGACCATTTGGCTGATTTTTCTTCTTTTGAGTGTTAGTTCATGAACCTAAAGGCCTGAAAAATCCCAAGCCTAAGGCCTCCTTCACTTACGCGTACTCGTATATAATAATGACTTTTTAACATGCTCCTTATGATGATGGAAATTTGATGATGAAGGGGAAATTGAGGGCAGAGATGCCAATCAATTTAGGCCTGTCACTTGATTCAGTTTCTTAATAAAGCTCAACACGTCAAAGCCAAGGTTTTCTAATATTATTTCCGTTGGACACTGACTCAGTCGGACTGCTCACAGTAACCTCATGATTTTCCTCAGCTACTTGGAGTTCTCCACCCATCCTAAGCCACTGACTCATGGCCTTTACAGGGTGTTGTACATTAAAACAAACAAACAAACAAGTGAGATGTGGCTTCGAATTCTGATGAGGGAGAGAGGGGGAGAAAGAGAAGGCACGGGAAGGAAGCCTTCCTCTTAAAACAGCATGGTTGGCCAAAGAAACCAAAAGTTGTGCCCTAGTAATGCTCCGACTGACACAGAAAGGGCAATTTTCATGAAAATACCAATAAACCTGGTCAGCAACACACATAGGCATGTCCATATATACAAATGAATGCCAGCCAGCAGCTGATCAACAACAATCCACACAGACTACTGGTAAACAAGGGGCTGGCAGCAGGAAATGATCAGGTCATTGTCAACCGCATTAGAGAAGACCTAAGAACTCCCTAGAAACACAGACAACAGCTTAAAGCAAAAGAATTCTTGGGTCTAGGCAATGGTTCAAGAAACTGTATTTCCAACTGCCTTGTATATTTGCCCTGTTCTGCAGTAGACAATAATAATCTCAGGCTATAGATTAATGTTTGTTAAACACCATGGTGAATCTAGTCAAGAAAAAAAAGAGAAAAAGGAAGGAAGGAAGGAAGAAAGGAAGGAAGGAAGGAAGGAAGGAAGGAGAGAGAGAGAGAGAGAAAGAAAGAAAGAAAGAAAGAAAGAAAGAAAGAAAGAAAGAAAGAAAGAAAGAGAAAGAGAGTAAGCCAGAGCCACATCTGTAGTCCCTGCTCTAGAGAGGCTGAGGCAGGAAGATTTCTGGTTTGAAGACATCCTGGGCTATATGGTAAGACTTGTCTCAGAAAGAGAGGCATGGGAGGGAGGGAAAAAGGGAGGGAACAAGGAAAAAAGGATGGAGAAAGAGTTGGATGAAAAGCCTGCTGTGGTGGTTCTTACATGTAATCTCAGCACTGGGGAGGCTGAGGCAAGACCATTCCTTGAACCTAAGAATCCAGAAGTTTCAGACCAGCCTGAGCTTCCATATACCAAAGCTCTGTTAAAAACAACATAAAAAATGAAGCAAAGAGAGAAGGAAAGAAAGAAGCCAGGCACGGTGGCTTCTACTGGAAGTCTCTGGCTTAGGAGGCTGAAGCAAGATTGCTGTTAAATTTGCGGTTAGCCTAGAACACATAGTGAATTCAGCCTGAGCTGCAGACTGAGTCTGTCTCTAGCAAACAAAAAAAGAGAGTGTTTGAGTTATACTCCATGAACTACACAGGAAAGAACACATGGACTATGACAGAACAATTTTAATTCAGTGGAGAAATCAACACCTGTGCCTCCAGCTCCTCTGAGATGTTGGATAAATTAGTTTGTGCAATGCTGATAAATTAGGGACGGGCCACCTCTCGGAGCTGTAGGGGCAATTTCCTAGCATGCCTGAGGCAACTGGGCTCAGTCCTCAACACCAGAAGGGAAGCGAGCAAGCAACAACCTTAGGCTTTGGTCATCTGGGTTCATCCCAAATACGTTTAGTCACCTGGGTTCACCTAACCAGTTGTCTATCGAAAATCACTTCGATCCTATCACAGCAGTGGCTGATACCGGTGACCAAGCTCACCGAATTGAAGAGCAGGGTAAGATAGGACTTCCATTTTGTGCTCGGGCCTGTCTACACTAATGCTTTTGGCTGTGGAACTAAAAAGCCACTTCTGGTTTCTTTGGCTTTGTTTTCTCTTTTTGAAGACAAGGCCTTACCGTGTTGCCTGACCTTGCCAGAGACTCACTCTGTAAGCTGGCAGTCTTCAAGGAGTCAGCCATCCCTCTGCCTCTGCCTCTCTAGTAGGGACCACAGTGTGAGCCCCGGTGCCCGCTCCTCACGGCTTCGATTTTTGTTTCCTCCTCTGGGAAGTGGCGACAACAGTGTGCCTGTCCCACAGAGATGCTGTGAGCATTAAATCACGGAAATGTAAAGTTCAGCTGAAGCGCCCCAGCACACACCAAGTTCTTAGGAACATTAGTCATTCCCACGTGGCATCACTACTTGTGCCGAGTTCTTAAGATGGAGAATCCTGGCTCCTGGCTTGAAAGAAGCCAGCGAAGCACCAGAGACCACCATTAAACGCCAGAAGGGATACTGTGAACAGTTCTAAGGTAAACGTGCAGGTACACACATCTCTGTAACCCGACAATCTCATTTTCTTCGGGATGGATGCCTGGTAGTAAGATGGATAGATCACATGGTAGCTCTAGTTTTAGTTTTTAAAGGAACCTCCATATAGTTTCCATAATGAGTATTAATTTACATCCCCCCCAAACGTAGGAGAGTAGGAATGAAGCTTTTTAAGGTAAAAATGGTAGAAGGAGGGGCTGCAGAGATGGCTTGGTGGTGGACCCAGTCTGGCTCTCATCCAGGTCAGGTGACTCATACCTGCGTGCATCTCCAGCCCCAGGGGATTTGATGCCCCCCTTCCAGCCTCTGCAAATACTCACACAGACAGACACACACACACACAAATAAAAATAAATCTTAAAAGTTGAAAAAAGATAGAAGGCCTGGGGAGACGGCCCAGTCAGGAAAGTGTTTCCCTTGCAAGCGCAGAGACCTCAGTTGGATCTCCTGAACCCCCACAAAAAAGCAGATCACAGTGGCAATTTGTAACCCCAGCACTGGAACACAAGTGGATCCTTGGGGCTGTCTAGGAAGCCTTGCCTAATTAGTGGGTTCTATCTAGGTCAAATAAGAGACCCGCTCTCTCACACACACACAAAATTAAAATAAAAAAAAAAAAAAACAGACAAAGCCACTTAAGATTTAGCACTCACATTTTCTTATGGCCATCAAAGCAGTCATATGAAGGAAAATCTAAGGAACACAAAAAGAAGTTTATGCTAGGTGCAACAGTGTAAAAAATGTAACAAATACGTAACACAAATGTGAAGATCGACTCTGCAGGCCTTAGACAAACTGCTTTTGATTCTTGAAAAAGTAATAGAAAAGACTATTTGACAAAACAGTAAGTCTGCCAAAGGCTGAGAAAGCAGCTGGATCTCACAAATTCATAGAAGTCTCAAGCCAAGACGTCCCTGAGCAGAGGTCTCCTGAGGCAAGTTAGTTCTGGCTCCTCAACCTCAGGCTTCAGAAAACTCCAACGCAGCCCTGCGTTCCTTAAACCGGACAGACTGGTTCTTCACTGGGGGACCTATCTGGTCTCCCAGAAATAGTCAGATTCTCAAGGCAACATGCTAGCTCTTGGGGCAACAAAGCGGCTGCAAACTGTCAGATGAGCCAGGCCTCTGCAGCCCAGAAAGCCTTTCTTCCCCTCAGAGTTCCCACCACTACCCCCACCACAGCGGAGGCATCACCGTGTCCCTCCTCCCCCACTGCACCCCAGGCCTTCCAACACACCACAGAGTCAGCTGACCTGGCTGACTCTGGTTCACACCTTTAATCCCAGCACTTGGGGGACAGAGGCAGACAGATCTCCGTGTGTTAGAGGCCAGCCTGGTCTACACAGTGGGCAGACCTGTAGGACTCACTGAACCACAAAACGCCGGTGCAGTTGCTACGATAAGGTCAGAACGTCAGCGGCACTGCCTAAATCCCAAGCGGCCTCAGACCCACTTGAAGACTGCAGAAAGCAAATACAGGCAAGACAGGCTCCACCAAGTTTGATGGCTCCCTGCACAGTCATGTTTATCTACGAACCCAGATCTCAGGGCGCTCCGCCAACCTGCATTTCCAATGCATTTGGAACAGCCACACGTTCTGAAGACCTGTCCTTCTCAAATCTATCCTTGACTTTCCCTGAGCCCTGCCGTTCCAGCTGGGCCACTCCTGACCTCCAATTTTAATCAGTTTCTTCACTCATGTCCTGCAGATTCTAAAGCCATGGCTGAGAACATTTCACTCACTTCTTCCTTTCTTCCTTTGCAGTAGACACTGGATGTTCAAGATGAAAGAATCTGCCCCTCCCTTTTCCCATTCCCCATAGGCCTTCCAGTATATGGAGAAAAAAATCAGATATGTATAGCCACTTTTTGGTATATGTTTGTGTGTGTTTTCACGTGTGTGTGTGTGTGTGTGTGTGTGTGTGTGTGTTCCTGGAGGCCAGAGGTTGATGTTGGGCATCTTCCTCATTTCAGGCCAGGACAAGTCTCAGGAGGAAGCTGCAGACTTAGCAAGAATGAAGTGCTCATTGCCAACCGAGGCATTGAAGTATGTCAGCATACGACAGTGTTTGAGAAGCTTGCACACGGCTGAAGCATGGGGAGAACAGAGCTGTGATTTGGCTGCTATGAGACACTGTGCTTCCGGAGAACTGAAAAATCACCTCTGTCCTTGAGTAAGGTGTCCTGAGGTGACCTGAAGAGCACCTTCGCAAACAAAGAACCCAACAGTAAACCAGGGGAAAGCTTAAGGGAGGTTTTTGCTTTAGGCCTTTAAAAGTGAGTTTCAAAGATTTGTTCATTTTTTATTTTGTGTGTGTGAGTGTTTTGCCTGCATGTATGCCTGTGCACCACGTGGATGCCATGCCTGCAGGGGCCAGAAGAGGGCGTACATTCACTAGGACTAGAGTTGCAGGTGGTTGGGAGCCGCCCTGTGGGTGCGGGGAATCAAACCTGGGTCCTGGACAAGAGCAGCAGGTGCTCTTAACCACTGAGCCATCTCTCCAGCCACCACTCAGTCCTGTTAGGAAGCTTTTTGAGACAGTGTCTCAATATGTATCACAGAGTGACTTGAACTCAAAAGAGTCCTCATGTCTCAGCTTCCCAAGCGTCCCAAGGGTGAACAGCCACATCCAGACTGAGGGAGCTTCTCGTGAAACCAGAGTGTTAGGGAAGGACAACAAGCCTTGGGAAGGAGATGAAGAGGGGCGGGGAAGACTCCAGAGAGAACCAGCTGACTTGGGTTGCTATCTTGAGCCTGTCACTCACTGAAGCTTTAACGTCAATGAACACCATAATTGTGTCCTGCACAGGCTAACATAAGCCTTGGGTGTGAGATTTACGCTACGCTTCCCAGGTTGCCAGGTGAAGAGACAAACTGTTCCTTCCATTGCTGGCAGCCACAGTTTTGCAGTCAGCTGCATGCCGGCAAGACTCAGACAGGTGTTTATTGTAGAAGACAGCTAAATGAATTTATCATCCCGACCTTGCCTTTTTGCTTTGGTTAACTTTGGGCCAGCAAGAAAGGGACATTTATTTATCTTTTGGCTTTGGGCCAGAACGGTAAGAAATTTATCTTTGGTTAGCTTGGGCATAGGAAGAATAGTTAATCACATTTAGCAGTGCTGACCCCTAGCTTGATGGCCCAGTGTGAGGCCCACAGCTGCTCTTCTGGTTCATTTTAACTGAGCAGTGTCGAGCAGGCTGAGAGCTGTATACTGACATGGTAGCGTTTGAAAGGTTTAGACAGCCTCTTTTGAGATTTTTTTTTTGTCCCCCTGCGTTTCAGTCCTAACAGCAAATACTCAAAGTGGCTAGGCGGGGTAGGGGTAGATCTCAGGGGTAAAGCGTTTGCCCAGCAGGCGGGAATTCAACTGCCCACATGTGAGCAGTGACTAAGGGTCAATCCAGGGCACACTGCTTAGAATAAAAGGAAACCCCTCGGGGCTGGCTGGCGTCACAGCCCAGTGGTAGAGAACTTACACAGCACGCACCGTACCCACCCTCCCATCCCCGCCTCCCCAGAAAGGAATATATGATATAAGTGAAAAAAAAATGTACATGGGATTTGAAAGATTCTGTACGAAAAAGGAAGACGTGAACTAGTAATAATTCTGAATGCAGACATCATTTGAAACAGACTTGAGGGTCTTGTTGGGTCAGATAAAACGTGAACACTAGTTTTATCTGTTTCTTTTCACTTCACTAGGTGTGGCTGCTAGGAAAAGTTCAAGTTGCTTGTGTGTGGCCCGTATTCAATTTCTATTGGAAAGCTATGGTTGGAGAATACGATCTTATTTACTTATTTATTTTGAGACAAGGTCTCCCTCTGTAACCCAGGCTGGCCTACCGGCCAGTCTCCTGCCTCAGCCTCCCTAGTTCTGGGGACGGCAGGCAGGTGGTGAAAACACCTGGTGTAGAGTGTAGACTTCCAAGCTAAGGGCAATGCTGTGATTTGGTTAAGTGACCCCTGGGGCCCGTTATGGCTCGTTCTTCACGGTGGCACTATGTTCTTCACGGTGGCACTATGGAAGATGGTAGAGATTTAAGCCAGAGGCTGTGTCTTGCCTTTAAAGAGAAAGTGGACCTCCCCACCCCCAACCCTTCCTCCTGTCACCACAGGCCCTGCAGCAATGGGGCCAAGCAGTCCTCCCCCAAAGAGTGAGTCAAAAGAAACATTGTTTCTCTGCAGTGTTTGTTATAAAGATGGAGAGCACAGTGTGCCAAAACAAAAATTAAAAGCTTAGACACAGAATACATCACACCTGTGTAGCCATGACCATCACACAGGGACAGTCACTGACACCCCAAGCAGGGAAGCGAAGGAAATATCTGATAAGCCCTAGGAAAGTTGTTCTAGCAATAGAGAGGACATGAGGGGGAGGGGAAGAGCAGGGAGGCAGGAGAGCTCATGGAGGCACCAGCACATTCCAGCTACACCACTCACACTCGCTCTCAGGGGACTGTTTGGTTTTCATACTTCTGCCATTCTTGTTTGTTTGTTTTGACTGTTGTATTTTACTTATTTCTTTTTTAACAGTCTTGCTACATAGCCCAGGCTGGCCTCCAACTCTTGATCCTCCTGCCTCTGCCTCCCAAGTGCTCTCAGAGTCCTTACCCTACTGTGCCTGATAGCGATAGGTACCCTATTGGCAGTCTACAATAAAACCTGTCTCTCACATTACCTCTTTGTTGGCAGCAGTGAGCATCAGAACTTGGGCACGACAGGAAAAGCCCTATTCTACAGAGCTGTATCCTCAATACCTGTGGCTTTTTATTTTGAGAAAGGATCTCACTGAGTTGTCTAGTCTGACCTTGAACTCATTCTGTAGTCCAGGTAGGCCTTGAATTTGCAATCCCCCTGCCTCAGTCTGTGGAATAGCTGAGATTGCCAGACCTGTACCATTAGACTCAGCTCATATCAAGATTTTTAATTCAGAAGCTATACCCAGGATTATACCAATTCAAGACTCATAGGAGATCGTATCTAGCTTCCAGCCTCCATACCAACTCTGTATACTAAAATTCCTTAAATAAAAGGGTACAGTTTTGGCATATAAGATACATACACTGTCCTGCATACTCTTTCTATTTGCCGTCTGCCATACTGGAGATCAAACTCAGTGCTTTTTGATCCACTAGGCAAGCACTCTACCTCTGAGCTATCCTCTCAACTTCCTCCCATGTACTTCTGATGTTCTCTAGATTAGTACAGATACTGTGTGGACAGCTGTTATGCATGGAAGAACTCTTTAGGAAGCAATGGCAAGGGAAGTCTGTAAACGTTTAATACAGACACAGCTACCGTATGCCCAGCTATCTATATCTAGTACATGTCAGCGAGAACATTAGTATTTCCAGCTTACTGTTAGTTAACTATGTGGGTGGCTGCAGAACCCCTGGACACAGAGGGCAGACTGTGCACTGTGAAGGGAGAAATGGGAAAGGAAGGGTCACCTGTGGAGGGAAGAAGGTGGCCGACCTGAAGGAAGAGAGAAAGAGGTGGGGGGAATGTACAACCCTAAGGGTATTGGGAAAAAGAAAATCATATTATTTTATATCTACTTACAATTATAGATGCAAGAGTGTGTGTATGTATGTATATATATACATACTCATGAATGATAAAATCACTTGTAATGGCAAGATATTCGGAAAGGTGTAATAGCGGCACTTATACCCTGGGGTAACCAGCAGCCATTTGGACTTAAGGCCCTTTCAACAAAAAGGTGTTCATGTCTTCTGTGGTAAACCTAGCCTGCTCCCTGTGGCTGGTAAGGCCAATGAGCCTAGAGGAGAACCTACTACTCACACTTTCATAAGCCAGCATTCCTAAAATTTCATATATGAATATATATAATATATAATAATAATTAAAGAATAAGAGGACATGAATTTGAGAAGGAATGGGGGCACAGGAAGAGCAAGGGTAATTATGTAAATATAATACTCATATATAAAATTTGCAAGAAAAAAAAAGAAATTAAGAGTTGTCTTTTTTCTTTTTTATCCACATTTTAGAGGCAGGCCAGTGATGCACATCTATAATGCTAGCCTTAGGGAGACTGAGGCAGAAAGTTTGGAAGTTTAAGGTGAGCTTGGGCTACACAGTAAGGATTTGACTCAAAACAACAACACAAAGAAGCAAGCAAAACTCTGAGAGGACGGCTCAGTTGTAATGCAATTGGTCTTTAGAAGTCAAGTAAAAACAGAGCCAGTAACACAGGCCGGTAGTGGTGCTACACAGGAAATGGAGACAGGAGAATCCATGGCAAATAAGAGACCTTGTCACAAACAAGGTAAAAGACAGAGGCTGACCCCCGAGATTGCCCTCTAGCCCCCACACCCGTGCACACCACACCCCAAACAGCAAAGATTCCCTGGTTTAGTAGCAACATGCATGCTTCTCTATTGATACTGAAAGCAAGATGTAATGGCTGGGTGTTGCTGTGATTTCTAAAGATTTGGGAACAATGTTTCAAACAGCTACAGTCAGGTAGAGTCTGTGCTCCTAGCACAGGGCAGTCGACACTGCTGTAATTTGTTGCTGTACATGTTTATGTGTGAAGGAAAATGCCTGTAACGGACTGGGGGCTGGAGAAAGGTGATTTTTTTCCTCAGTAATGTCACAAACCACTGTAAAAGTTATCTAAAGAACCTGAGGGTCAAAAACACCTGTAAGCTGTTTCTGAACTTTCCCTGGAAGCAATCAGTTAAGGCCATAATAAAACTGGAATCTTGGGGGTGCTGTGACGGTCTCAATTGTAGGATTTATTGACATGACCACATCTAAAAGCAAACTTGTCCAACAGACACTGCGGCCCAGAGACATTTTAGCAGAGCACTGGGTTTTCTTTGAGTCATGATTAGAATCTATGGTTCGGCTGGGTTGGATCTGTTGAGTTTTTGTTGATTTTTTTGTAGATCCTGCTACATAATCCAGGCTGGCCTTAAATTCAAGATTCTCCGGCCTCAAACTGTGCTGAGGTTATCTGTGTGTGCCCCTCCCCCACTTGTTTCTGAAGGTTTGTTTTTCTTTCCTTTCCTTCTTTTGCAGGGATGTGGTCAGTAGTCTCACTCTGTCACCCAGGCTGTTCTCAACCCCCTGAGTGACAGAAGAACCCTGAGCCCTGACACTCAGACTGCACCTATCATTTAAAAAGATAAAAGAAGGCAGAGAAGGCCAGAGGGCTGAAGGAAGAGGGGAGAGAGAGGCGGGGGAGGGAGGAGGAACGGCCCTGGGAGGGACACAATGAAAGAACAGTTCTGGGAGAGGAAGCGACACTCTCAAACTCCTTTCTGGACATTCTTTATAGTTTGGGTTTTATTTTGTTTTGTTTTTATGAGACAGGGTCTCAGTGTAGCCCAGGCTGGCCCAGAACTCCTGATATAGCCCACACTGGGCAACTGATCTTAACAGACTGTGAAACATTTCAACCAACTAGCAGTCCGGAGGAGAGAACTGACCTTCTTGACCCTTGACCTTCTGCTTCTTTTACTGATGCCTTGGTTTTTTTGTTTGTTTATTTTGTTTTTGTTTTTGTTTTTTAAGTCTTGGCAAAGAAAGACTTTACTGGCAAGATTCCTGCAGGGGATGGAAGCGCTAGTGTGACTATCGCAACACAGAAAGTACCCTGACTGTAAGCCAAGTTACCTCCCTCAATCTGCTCACCTCTGAAAACACGACCAAGGGCCTGGAGAAATGGCTCAGCAGGTAAAGGTACTTGCTGCTGAGCCTGAGGACTCGAGCTTGATCCTTGGGATCCACACGGTGAAAGGAGAGAGAACTGAATCCTGCAAGTTGACCTCTGACCTCTATACACATGCCATGGCCTGAGCGTGTGTGTGTGTGTGTGTGTGTGTGTGTGTGTGTGTGTGTATACACACCCCCACAAATAAGTGTAATAAGAAACAATCAATACCACTCTTCAATCTTTTCAGCCTTTGACTGGCAGTCACTACCACAAACCCAGTCAGCCCATGGTGACTGGGGCTTAGAGAGGAATGGATAAGCAGGGCATGGTGGTGCAGGCCTTTCGTCCCAGCACTCTGGGAGGCAGAGGAAGGCGGATCTCTGTGAGTTTGAGGCCAGCCTGGCCTACAAAGTGAGTCCAGGACAGCCAGGGCTACACAGAGAAACCCTGTCTCGAAAAAAATCAAAAGGAAAAAGAAAAGGAATGAATAAACTCGGTGTGGTGGAATAGATCCGAAATCCTAGCACTCGGATGGCTGAGGACAGATAGCCTTCCTAGGGCAGGATTATAGTAATGAGTTCAAGTTCAAGACCCGTTTAGGCTACAAAACGAGTATCAAGGCAGTAAAAACTCTGTCTCAAAGAAGGGCTGGGGACACAGTTCAGTTAGTAAGAGGCCTGCACAGAACCCTGGGTTCATAGCCAACATGAAATAAGGGCTACAATCCCAGTTTAGGAGGCAATTGAGACATTCAAGGTCATCATAACGAATTCAAAGCCACCCTGAACTACCACAGAGCTAGTCTCAATAGGAAAAAAAGAAATGAATGAATGAATGAGAAACAGAAAATAATTCACATCAATAATGAATTCTAGGAACTGGTTTAAAACTGTATGTGTTGAGAGGGAATTGGAGGGAGCCCTAAAAGTCACCAAAGTCTGAGGGGGACCTTAAAAGGGCAGAGGTAGAGAGAGCAGCTGTGGAGGACAGGAAGTATGACAGGTTGGGATGCAGCCCCGCCCACAGAGCTCTGCTGAGCATCTCCACAGACAGCAGTGACGCTGCAGACAGAACCTAAGCAAAGCTGCGTGTGCAATGCAGTGCCCAAGCTCGGCTGTGCTGGCACGGCCTCCAGGATCCCACCACGTTTCACCAGGTGGAGGAGGCACTCACCTGTAGGTGTATGGCCCCACTTCTTCTAGCCGGGGGATTTCTCCTTGGAGGACCTCCTCTGGATTGGTGACGTTGAAGAAATAGAATTGGGTGTACACAGGCAGAGGAGGTTTCTCCCAGGTGTCAAAGACCTGGGTCCCATTTCGTAACACCATACTCTGGGGAGGAAGAAAAATAAATAAATAAATAAAAACTACAGGTTTACAAAAGGTTAAGGCCACTGTATGAAGAGAGGCATTCTCTACCCTGTAACTGAGGTTTGGGGACAGAAGCTGGAGTTCCAGAAACAACAAGAACCTGGTGGTGGCAACCTGTCCCATTCAGCTAGTAAGAGAGTAGTAACTGTGAAAAGCAGAGAAAGACCTAATCTCTTCGTGAGAAGAGGAACACGTAAAGAGGAAGAGTCCTGTGGCTCTGAGATACTCTCTGGGGTCTTGACGGAGCTTTAGAAGTCTGGGATTTAGCTTGGTTTTAAGGCGGCGTTTCACCCTGAAGTCCAGGCAGGCCTGGAACTCACTGCACAGCGGTGGCTGGCCCTTTGAGGCAGTCTTCTTGTCCCAGCCTCCCGAGTGACTGCAGGCACGCACCATCCTGCCTGGTGAAGAACTGGAGTGGTCCTGTGTGTCCTTGTCTCAGACCTGACCCTGCCAGGTATATTAATAAGTTCACTGCAGTGTCAAGATGGTTCCTGCTCTATCACAGGTGGCTCTGATCTTGTGGAAGGTGAGCCTTGAGGGGGTTGAGCTAGGTGGGGCAGAGAGACAGACGCTCTTCAGGGATGACCGTGTCGGTCCCGTTCACAGTCTGCACAGATCTGACCTGAAGGAACGCTGACACAGAAGGAGGGCAGGGCAGCCAGGCTTTCATGCTGCTTTTAGTTCTCTCATGGGCCCAAATCAGGAGTTAGCAAAAGCAGATTCTAGGTGAACCGTGAAGAGGCAAAGGCAAGAGGCCTCCTGGCTTTGGCATTTTGAAGGTCTCACTGAAGTTACGGAAGTCACTGAAATGCACAACACACTCCCAGCTGGCCTAAGAACCAGACAGACAGCACCAGCCTTGGTCCTTCCATTTGACACGGAGACACATCCATCCAGCAGCTCCACCATCAGGAGCTTTGCATGCACCTTATTGTCAAGCCTCACATATATATCTATAAAGGAGAGATGGCTGGCTCTGGCTCGAACACAAACTGAGCTTAGTGACTATTGTAGACAACCTCTTTCCCCCCACAATCCTTCCTTTGCTTCCTACTCTTACCAAGGTGCTGTGGGCTAATATCTGTCATATCTCAAATTCATACTTTTAAGTCCTGACTCCCTATAATGCAGGATGTGAGCATATTTGAAGACAAGCTTTTTAAGAGAAGTGACTGAGATTAGGCAAGATTGTGAAAATGGGACCCGATATGACTGGTGTCCTTATAGGGACAAAAAGCTAGGAACGGAAGCACCCTGAGTGTATCGATGAAGCTGCCCCCGGAAGCCATAGAAAATTCCCAGTTTCAGGGTTTGGCTGCCTCCTTATGAGCCGTTGGTCGGGGAGGCCTCGGAGGCTCCTAGAACAATACAGGCAATTGCCACTGCCCTTGGTTGCCCACCAGAACTAAATGACAACATATGCTCTGGTCTCAGGACGGAGAAGTCAAGATAGAATTGAGATGGCAGCTCCATCACTGATAGCTAGCCCTGAACTGTCAGGAAGCACAATGCTGACTTCAGAGGAAGAATCACCAACGGTCTTGCTCAGCTGTGGTCCCTGAGTGTTCCTGACTAGCTAGGTGAGACGCGAGTAGCTACCGCTGCAACAGTGGCAAATCAGTTGTGGCAGTAACCACTCACTTTCTGACTGGCTGTGAGGCCTGCTCCACAAGAGGGAAATCATAGTTGGCACTGTAAACCTGCCAAAAGTCCATGCCTGGGAGGATTAGACCCTGTGGCCAAAGCTGCCTGTGGGTTTTGGCTAATGGACCTGATATGCTTGTCCAGTTGCCTTCTAAATAATTATGTCTCTGCCCAGACAACAATGCTGTTATCAGCTTTAGTCAGAGAAGCTTCTTCTTGCAGTGGACAGAGGTACCCATAGAGACTTATTACTAGTCAGAGTGATGGGAGTAAGTGACCTTTGGCTGCTCAGGCACAGAGAACATTGTCAAAGGATATCCAGCCACCATTTCTATCCGATCCCTTGCTAAGTCAGGAAGCCGAGAGCAGACTGTGTGACTCCCTGGTCCCTCCAACTTCCAAAACCTGCAAGTCTTCTCCTCCACCCCAGGCACGAACTCAGCTTTTCCTACAATGGAGTTAAGAGCATTGTGATCTCTCTCTCTCTCTCTCTCTCTCTCCCATGAAGTATTGGGAACTGGTTTCAGAGCCCCTTGGATACTCGGTAAACACTCCACCACTGAGCTACATCTCCAGGCCTTAGGAGAAAAGAAAAAAAAAATGTTTTATTTAATATTGTTCTTTTGAGACACTAAGTCACCCAGGCTAGCCTTGAGTCAGCCCAGAGTGGTTTCGGTTTCCCAAACCCCGGGATTACAGGCCTGGCTAAGATCTATCTTTATTTCCCAAGGTCAAGCCTAAATGAGCTGAGGGCAGAAAGGACTGTAAACTGAAGAAAACCAGACTAGGTGTCCTCAGACAGTTACAGGGTAAAAGCCTTTCTCCACCTACGTCATAACTGGACTCAGGGCTTGGCAACTTTTCTCCACTCTTCCACTTCAACTCAGCATGCATATATGCACAGATACATTTTTTTGGAAGTCTATCAGAAAATACGCATACAATGTCTAAAAACTGTCTGAGGAATTTAAGCTCTTTAAAACTAATGTGGCAATTATGAGAATGGAGAGTCTGTAAAAGACAATTACTTAAATTTCCAGAGAATTTCAAAGACGTGGATATTTAAAAAAGCCACCCAGCTTTGTGAAGGATCACTTCTTCTTGCCCAAAACTTTCTAGAAAAAGGCAGTTTCTTCTCCACAAACTCCTCAAGGAAACTTGTACTGTAAGAAAACTTACTTTCCATTAAGCTCTATTATCGCAGCACATAGGTATCACTCAGAGTTGGAGTGGTTGGCACAGGAAACCCCTAATGATTAGGGGTTCCTAATCATTAGGAACCAACAAGGACCAGATGAGATCAGCAACCCAAAACAGCAGCTCTTCAGTATGTAACCGACTGGGTTGGCTGCTGGCTTCTCAAAATGGAGTCTCCTACCTGGGCATGGTGAGGCCCACCTTTGATCCCAGTGGTTGGGCAGGCAGAGGCAGGTGGATATCTGTGAGTTCAAGGCCAGCTTGGTCTACAAAATGAGTCCAGGACAGCCAAGGCTACACAGAGAAACCCTGTTTTCAAAAAACAACAATAAAAGCTATCAAAATGGAGTATCCTGTTCTCCAAAAGAAGTGGTAGGTTTGTTTTGTTCTTTTACATTTCCTATGACCCCATAGGACAACACACTTCCTGGAGAAATGTTGGCTCGATATAATAATAGAAAACTTTTAGACTTCCATGGACTTTGCCTTAGAGATTGGAGAGAAAGCAAGGCATGATCCAGGCACAGAATGATCTTAGGGGAAGCAGATAACAGAGAGAGCCCCACCTGTAACACAGCCAGCCACTAGC
Organism: Meriones unguiculatus; assembly: GCF_030254825.1. Lineage (NCBI taxonomy): Eukaryota > Metazoa > Chordata > Mammalia > Rodentia > Muridae > Meriones > Meriones unguiculatus. Next base: position 165,816,670 of record NC_083351.1, read on the forward strand.
TGGGACCCTAATGAGCAGTCTGTATTGTTTTCAATCCCTGTCGTCTGTGCTCTCCCCTCAGCTTGTCTAGTGAAGAATTCAAGTCTATGGAACGTTGGTTGTATCTTGGAGGTCAGAGGATCAAGTTCAAGTCAAAGGCTGCACAGCAAATACAGGCTCTTTCTCACTGTCCCTCTATCCCAGAGCCCAGAGTGAGTGGAGGCTAGAAGAGCCGTGTCTGTGGAGAGGCCATCTGACCTCAGCGATGCAGCACCAAGCTCATCCTTCTTTTTTAAGAACAGAGTAGGGTGCCCAGGGACATAGCCCAGTGACTAAGAGGGCCTGCTGTGCAAGCCTGAGGCTCTGACCTCCTATCCCACACTGAAAAAAAGCAAAAACAAAAGCCTAGGCCTGTTGTCAGCCCACGCTCACAGCCTGATTCCAGGAGCCACATGGCCACAAGCCTGCGTTGAACTGGTGAGCTTCGGGTTTGGTGAGACCTCGTCTCAAGGAAATAAGTGAAGAGCAGAGTACCTGATAGCCTCCTCATCCAACTTCCCCAGGTGGGCACACAAGCACACACAACCCCCACATAGGCACACCAGTGCACGCACATACAGGCGCACACACACACGTCACACACAAAATAAAAACTAGTTAATTTTATTTTAAAAGAGAAAAAAAGAGGGAGGCCTGCAGCTGTGTGCTGTGGCCTATAAGCCAAACGCTGTGGGGGGGGGGGGGTGAGGCAGGGAGACTGTCACAAGTCTGAGACTCTCTCTCTAAAAGAGAAACAACAAAACACAAACAGTGCAGAAACACTCCCTTTCGGGTGTCAGTTCAACACAGGTAGTGTATCACAATGGTCAGGAGGGCTAAATAGAAAGCAAATCTGGAGGAGATGGAGACATGGCTCAGTCGTTAAGAGCACTGGTTGCTCTCCCTTAAAGGACTCAGGTTCGAGTCCTAGCATCCACATGGCAGTAACTCAGGTTCCAGGAAATCCAGTACCTTCTTCTGGCCCCTGAGGGCACCGGGCATGGACACATGGTACACATATATATGCAGGCAAAACACTCATAAACATAAAATAAAACTATGAAAACCTTAAAAACAAAACAAAAAAACCCATATAAATCTACAGCCCAGTGGTAGCATTTGCCTTGCTTAGCATTTGAAAGGTCCTGAGTTCAATTCCTAGCAAGGGTTGGGGGTCACAAATTTGACTTGGGTCAGGAGAAGCTACTTGAAAGCGTTACTGAAGGAGAGACAGGATGATCGCAAAGGGCAAAAGCTAATAGTGACATTTGCTGGAGTCTCAAGGGTTAGGCAAAAAGTTTCTTTTACTGGGAGGAGTGGACAAGGCTAGAGAACAGGGTGTCAGGAAAGGTGGGGAGCCTAGGAGTGGCAGTACCAGTCAGCGAGCTGAGGGCCTCACCTGGAGGCCAGCTTTGGCCCAACACCGGGGCGTGCCGAGAATGTGAGGGAAGAAAGGACTGGGGCTCTCATTTATATGGCTAAAGAAGGCCATCTACAAATTACAGACCTCCCTGAGAGAAGCGAGAGCAGAGCAGACGGTGAGCAGCTGGCCTCACCTCACTCAGGCAACCCAGGGCATAAAGGAAAGAGGGGGAGTTTCCAGGAAGAAAGAGGGCAGGACTCCTTCCAGAAACGGGGGAAGCCAGCCTGCTTGGGCATCTACCAATTTGTCTCTCTCGAGTATAGGATAAAAAAATAAACATTTAGAAACCACATCTCCTTAAAGCAAATGAAAACACTGACAGCTAATTATTGAAACTCCCAAGTATAGGATAAAAAAATAAACATTTAGAAACCACGCCTCCTTAAAGCAAATGAAAACATTGACAGCTAATCATTGAAACAGTCTTAGACGGCCTGCTTGGGTCACAGTTGTCAGCACACTCTGCCACACCCCGGTATCCTCCATGTGGTCAGCCTGACCCATGGCACTTCTCTGTCCTGGCTACTTAGGAGACCCATGCCATCCAAACACACTGTCCTATTCCCTTTTATTATATTCAAATCCTCCCCTCCCTACCATCCCTGTTTCTGTACTGTTCATGTGTCTTTCCTCTGTCTCACTTGGCTGCATGCTTATCAAGGAACTGCCTGTGTATCCCAGAAGAGGCCCTGCACTCTGTGTGTGTGTGTGTGTGTGTGTGTGTGTGTGTGTGTGTGACCAAAGGGGAAGGAGAGAGCCCAGCGAAGCTGAATATGCAACTGCCAACATTTCTAAAGCAGTTCCATCTTCATCTTCCTGCGTTCATCTCGGCGAGCAGTCATCACTGCCAGCTGTCTGCTGTGTACCTGTCAGAGACTGGGCTGTACAAGGGGCTGCATCGCCTCTGAGCTTCAGGGTAGGTCCTGCACGATAAGGAATTCCAGTTTTTCAATTCCTATCTGAGTCAAGCATCAAAAGAGAAATGAAAAGAAACTCCAACCTGCAGACAAGGGAACAGCAGCACAGACTTTTGCAAGTTACAAAGCCAATATAGTGAATCGAGCCTGGACAAGCCCTGGTCTGCAGTGTGGCAAGCCCACGATTGCCTACCTCCCAGCCTGGTGCAGTGACCAGATTTAGCAAATACAATTGACTTTCGTGGAAACAAAACAACAATTTCTTAAGCATAATTATGTCCCAGATATTATACAATGTATATAGAAAAGGATTTAATCTTTTAAATATGCAATTTTTTTAATTTTTAAAAATTGTATTCATTGGGATTGGGGGGGAATGAGGGAGTGGGACACAGCTGGGATACAGAGTTAATAAAACGTAACTAATAATAAAAATAAATAAATAAATTGTATTCACATTGGTGCTTTGTCTGCATATATTTCTGTTACACTGCATGCATGCCTGGTACCCAAAAGGGTCAGAAGAGGTTACTGGATTCCCCCCGGGACTGGAGTTATAGATGGTTGTAAGTAATGTGGGTGCTGGGAATCAAACTTAGGTCCTCTGGAAGAGCAGTCAGGGCTCTTAACCTTTGAGTCATTCTCCAGCCCAGAAAATGATTTTGCCATTACAGAGGCATCTGAAGGATTTGGGGACAAAACATTGTGATATCTGCAACTTATATTGAAATAATTACCCCCCTAAAATGGGTGTATCAGAGAGCTATGGCCAGACAGTATCAGCTGATAGCTGGAAGTGAATGGGAACACCACACACACACCCAAATACTAAAATAACTATTTTGCTGTTTATCTGAAATGTGAATTAAACTGCACATCTTGTTTGGTATTTCGTCACCCTACCTTAAAGGGAACTGTGAAAACAACAGAGAAAGGACCAAATGTTGGACTCTGCATTTCCCAAGCAGTCACCCTGAGTTCTCAGGGAAAGGAAAGTAGGTGGCTGTAGGAGGTCATGGTGAACTCCATCCACTGTGTGAGAGGACCTAAGAAAAGAAGAACTGAAGCTCAGGGACCCTGACCGCTGCTCAGCTCCCCTACGCTAATATATCGAGAGAGCACAGAAACCTTGTACCACAACACGGGCCAGAAAGTGGGTCGCCACTGAGTGAACCTTCTAGTTTTGAGTCGGATGCATAAGGCGTTTGGCTGTGCACTGCCCAAGAGCTTACTCTGCAAAAGCAGTGTAGACAGACTAACAAGTAGCAACCTTACGTTCAAGTGCAGAGGACGCTGAGCACAGGAAGTCATCCGTTCCGCCAGAAACAAGGAACCAGTATCACTGCCACAGCTGCCCTGTGCCATTCTCAACATAAAGCCACAGACGTGACAGCTGCTGCCCACCGCCTTGGACTCTGCTATGTAGTGAGAGCCCTAGGTAAACCTCTAAAAGCTGAGCCGTCTCCAGCATGAGGTCCTAAATCAGTTTCACGAGGGGCTTATTTTAGCCAGGTAGAACTAGAAGGGGACAGCACGATGCCTTGGACTATCATTAAAACAAAGATCAGGATGAATCCCTTGTTATAAAGCGGATTAAAAATAAAAGCTAACCTAACAATTAAGGCAGGAAAACTACTTTTCTGTTCCTCAGCCAAAAAGTACAAAGTACAGCCCTTCCTGTGTCTGGCAGGAGGAAGGCCTGCTCGCGAGACACTTAGTGACACGAATCTCATGTGGCATGGTAAGCAAGTCTCATTCTCGCCTAGGGTGAAATGATCAGTCCACAGAAGGGTGAATGGCAAAATCACATTTAAAAGAGACACTGGCACAGTAAATTAAAAAACTACAAATGTGCAGGGAGAAATCATGTGAGCTTCCCACCTCAACTCCCAAATGAGGCTGCCATCTGCTGTCACCTGAAATCAGGAAAACGGTACTCTGTCCCCTCCCTGCCCATGACACTGTGCTTGCCTGAGGAAACTTGGACAGTAAAAGAGTTTTTAAAAACTTTTGCAAAGCCTTTATAATGAAGTTTTGACTTAAAGAAAGTAACAGGAAGCCATCCTCCACGGTGGCCCATCCCTAAGATCTGAGCATGCGGGAGGCAGAGGCAGGAGGATCAGGAGTTCAAGGACCAAGGAACTAGCTTAGTGAGTAAAGGTGGTCAATGCACAGGCCTAATGACCTGAGCTCAATCCCTGAAACCCATGTACAAAGTTGGATGCCATCAGGACAGCAATGGGAAGGAGAGAGTCACTGCCTCAAAACTGTGGAAGGAAAGGACCAACTCCCAAAGAAAGCTCCTCCGAGCTAAGAAAGAATGAGTCACATGTGTGTCTCTATGTGTCACATGGGTGCCTCATGATAGTACATGCATGCTTATGCACACATGTGTACACACACACATACAGATAAGTAGAGAAAAACAGAAAGTGATGGGAAGGAAAATATAACACCCCTATAATTCCCACTCCCACTAGTAGCATTTCCTCTGGTCTTTAAGACGTTTTTGTTTTCATTCTATGTGTATTCATGTTTTGCCCGCATGTGTGCATATGCACCATGAGAGTGATTGACTGGTGTCCGAAGGGCCAGAAGAGTGAATTGGAGCCCCTGTGAGCTGCCATGTGGGTACAGAACCCAGTCCCTGTAAGAGCAGCAGTTGCTCCTAACTGCTGAGCAAGTCTCTAACCCCTCCTTCTGAGATTTTAAAATATATTTTAAAATACAAATATATGTGCATTTTGAAAAAATTATAAATTATTCTCATTTAGTTTTAGAAGCAGTATGTGTCTGTGTACTTATCTGTTGTATAGTGACCAATCGGCTTACCTAACCATTCTCTCTTGGACTCATTTCTGTCTTGCAGAGAATGTTCTGGAATATCTTCATATAAATTATCATTAATTACTTTAAAAAAAGATTATGTATACAGTATTCTGCATGCATGTATGCCTGAACACCAGAAGAGGGCACCAGATGTCATTACAGATGGTTTTGAACCACCATGTGGTTGCTGGGAATTGAACTTAGGGCTTCTGGAAGGGCAATCAGTGCCCTTAACCTCTGAGCTGTCTCTCCAGCTCCAGTTTACTGCTTCTTAATTAAGTATTATTGCGTGTGTTTGTGCACGGTTGGGAGGGAAGTTGCATGTGTCACAGTGAGGACATGAAGGTCAGTGGACAACTTTATGGAGTCTCTTCTCTCCATTCACCCTGACATGGCTTCCAGGTGGCGGACTTGTGAGGCAAAGTGTCTTTACCCATGGAGCCATCTCACAACCTCACTAATTCCTTCCGATCGACTGCTAGCATTGGAACTACTTGATCAAGGTTTTCACGAACTCATGCCATCAGATGCTTCCAGAGACATCAACAGCAAGCATACCACCTCAGCACAGCCCTCCAATTCTAGCCTAAAGGTTTTTGACATTTCTTTTTTTTTTTTTACTTAATAGTGGAAAATTAACATCTTAGATTACAAGAAATGTATCTTTTTTTTAATCTTTCTTTCTTTTTTTTAAACAATGCATGAGGTTGGCAGAATTCACAAACAGCCTGACCTTGAGTTGGTGGAAAGCTGGTCCTAGGAAGGAGTGAGAAGAGCAACCCCATGCTGAACTCGGGGACAAAGAGCCACCGACTAGGCCAAGGCTGACATGGGTCAGACATAGCTGGACTAACTTCTCTACTGAACACTTGAGGCAGTCTTGCAGTGACCTCAGGGGAGAGATATGGCAGCACAGTCACGGAGCCAGCTGTTCCAGGGCAAGCCACTTCCAAACGATAAAAATAAACACTTGGGGAACCGTGACAGGTTTGACAGGAATCAGAAATACTTTGAAGGAAGCCATCAGGGTTCAAGAGCACTACCAACTACTCTGCAAGGTCAACAGAATACGCCTTCATAATAAATACAACTCAGCCTCCGTATTGTTTTTCACTTTTTAATGCAACCAGCTTTGAGAACCTGGCCGAAAACTATGTGTGCCTTTCCTTGGATTCCAAACTAAAAAAAAAAAAAATCTCACCAAACACCAAAGCATCCACTGGTTTTGTTTTGAAATATCGTTCCCTTAAGTTAAGCAAACACAAAACAGGTGCAATTTAAATAATTTTCACACACACACACACACACACACACACACACATGCAAAATCTGCCATTAATGTTTTCCCCTTTGATTCCTGACTTTAAGTTGGAAACAAATATTCTGGCAGTCACCAGTTTTTTGTTTTTTTTTTTAACCACCATTTAACTTACTCTGCCTCATTGTCACTGTCACAGTTTTAGCTAATGAAAGCTGACAGCTCACTTTCAAACACTAGCTCACTGGCAAGCTACTACTCTGTCTATAAATTACACAGGGTTCATTATGGTGGAACAGCTACATTGAAGCAAACCCCTGCTAGGAAACACCCACTGAACTATTTCTAAAGAGTCCAGGGTGATCAGAAACTGCAGCCAAGGTTGAAAACAGCAGGTCTAAGGGGGGAAGGGCAGCTACCAGAAGGAAAAACTGAAGGTGTCAACACAGATTGGAAAGGACATAAACATTCAGCCCATGGTAACCATTGTTCCTCACAGTGAAAGTAGGAAAAATACATGTGTAGGGATAGGGAAGGTAGGCAGTGAGCCAAAGAGAAAAATGATTTTAGGATGGGACTAAATAAGAAATGCAGCCAGGGAAACAATGAGCATGCTCCGTGTATAACCTGTGCCGCCTCATGATTTCAAACCTGTTTGGTTATGATTATATCTTGCATCTGAGCCACGTGATGGGAATCCTCCATTGCTTGTTTATTTCTGCCTCCTCTCCCATCCTGGCTAACTATCAGACATCCAGTGTCCCTCTGAATGGGACTTTCAGGATGGAGGGTAGAGGAGAAATGTTATCAAAACATGAATCTCAATCAGATAAGAAGAGACCTATCGTTCAGAGTGACTGTAGTTAAGACAGCACATGGTAGGTATGCTCCACTTGAAGGCAGCTGAGGAGGTTATTAAACTATTCTCACCGATTATTAAACTGTCTGCACTCAACACACAAATAAATACAACAGGTGATACATGTTACATAGCTTGATTTGCTCATTCTATGCTGTAAACACATTGGAAAAAAAAACCCAACAACATTGTATTGTGACCATAAACAAATAGTTTGAACTGTCGATTAGAGAAACACATTTTAGAAAACCAGGACTTGTGGTGGCTGATGACATTACTGTGGGAAGAGCAGCCACTGTCTCTGGAAGGGGCAGGCAGGGCAGTGTGTGTGTGGGGGGGTGGCAGTGAGAGAAGCAGGTCCACACGTGTTTGTCTTCTACACGGAAACAAGCTTCTGTGGCATTCGTTAAACATGTATGCTGTGGAGGTCCACAGCACCAAACTATTTGCCTCATGCGGGCTCTGAGGGGAGCTCTTTGCCAGCTGCAGACAGTTTAAATCTGAGGACTCTGGGGAGAAAATAAATGCCAGAGCCCAGAGTGTTGGGGTGCTCTGAAAAAGAACAAGGTTCCTGCTGCTTCCCCCCTTCAGCTCCTGTTGCTGTTGTTGCAGTGAGACTGTAAGTTAGAGATCTCCCGAAATGAGGATTGGACTGGCTCCAAGGAACCCGATGACCTTGACCAGCAGGAAGCAGCTAAGAAAGAGAACTGGGCTCCCTCTCCCACTCACCCTTTCCCTCTTCTACCTAGTGTTGGGGTGTTGGAAGGGATTGGGGTGGAGTAGGGAAGAAGGGTTTTTAAAAAGTACGCCAACACATATAAGCTTCCCAAGCTACCTTTCATTTTTCGTCTTTTGGCAGCAAGGATGAGGTACCGACAGCTGTTTCTCTAAGAAGGACAAGAGAGCAAGCCTGATGATAGAGACATTTGGTAGACGCTGGGAACCAAGACAGGCGTGAGAACAGCAGTTGTTCCCGTCTGAATGCTCCAGTCTCTTCAAAATTTCTGTGTTGAAATCCTCAACCCCAAGTGACAGTGTTGAGGAAGTGAGGCCTTAAGTGACTGTCATGAGCAAAGGCCTCGTGAACAGGATTAATGTCTGTAATAACTCATCATCTTTGTCAACTCCACTGCATTTAAATCATCTAGGAAATGAACAGCTGGGCATGTCTGGGGGGCCCACTCCAGAGCAGCTCAAGTGAGAAGGGAAGGTGCACCCTCAATATGGGTGACAAGATCCCAGGGGCCGAGCTGCAGGTGATACAAAATGGAGACGGTGAGACACGTGGTGGCAGTGTGACCCGTCATCACAGCTCAGAGCTGTTCTTGCCACAAAGTCCTTCATGTCTGGACACACTGTGCCCTCAAACTACCACCCCCAAACAAGTCCTGGCAACCTTCTGTTTCTTTACCAGGCGCTGCTGAATCTGCCAGGGCTCCAACTCCCCCAAACCTCAGAACTGGGAGAAATGTATTTCTGTTATTCAGAAGCCACCAGTCTTTCTTACACCGGGTGTTAAGAAAGCAGCTCAGGTAACCTAAGGCGGCAGGGCTGGCCCCTGGTCGGCTCTGTGGGCCGCTGTACACAGGTGGGGCCCGCTCTGCAGGGCACTGACGAGTATCAGAAAAGGCTGGAAACCCACATCACGAGGTAATGTCTCCAAATCTTTCTTCCTTCCTTCCCTCCTTCCCTCCTTCCTTCCCTCCTTCCCTCCTTCCTTCCTTCCTTCCCTCCTTCCTTCCTTCCTTCCTGCCTTCCTTCCTTCCTTCCTTTTTTCCTTTCTATCTGTGTATGATGAGGCAGGGCACACGTGTTATAATGCGAATGTGCAGGTCAAAGGGCAACTTTATAGAGCTGGTTCTTGCCTCCCACCTCTCCATGGTTCTAGAGGTTGAACTAAGCTTATCAAGCTTGCGCAACCAACACCTTCACCCTCTCAGCCAAGTCTCCAGCCCAAGTTTCCAGACTGTAAAGGAATAAGCAATTCAAGGGGTAGGACTCATGTCCTACAGAGTCTCAGGGCGGGGTCGAATGTAAAGCCACACAGCAGCAAGCAAGCAAAGTCCTCAAACACAGACTCTGTACCCACCTAACCTCCAGTCCACCCAACAACTTTTACTGAACATCCTGTCCACTCTTTCCTTTCTTCTTTTCCCTCACTCCCATTTCCTTTTCTTCCTCCTCTCCTTCCTTCTGTTTCCATGGTGCTATGGATTAAATCTAGGGCCTCAGGAGTACTAGTTAAGTGCTTTACCACTGAGCTACAGCCCAGCCCCTGACCATCTTGTTTTGTTAAGTCATTGAGTTTGGCGATAGGAAAAGATACGAAACTAAATATGACAGGACACCTACCTTAAAGAAAGAAAGAAAGAAAGAAAGAAAGAAAGAAAGAAAGAAAGAAAGAAAGAAAGAAAGATCAGAGATTCCCAGAACCTGAATCATTAATGGCCCAAACCTGGACCTTTTCTTTGGCTGGTTGGACTCTTTCTATTTTTATTTTATTTTCCTTTTCTTTTCTTTTCCCCCTTTTGAGACAGAGTACCATTTTGCCTAGGCTAGACTGTAACTTACTCTGCAGCCCATGCTGGTCTCAAGTTTGCAACAATTCTCCTGCCTTAGCCTTCCAAATCCTGGGATTACAGGCCTTACCTCATCCATCTCAAAAATCCTATTTTGACACTGAACCCATTGAACCCATTGGCACACAAGAAAGAGACAGTAAATGAATAGCACACTAAACAAAACTTTGGCTGCTTTGAAAATATTAGCAATATAGTTTTCAAACAGGTCTTCCAGAGAAATAATCATGGATATGGATTATAATTGGCATAAGTATACATTGTACATGTTATAATAAGAACAAAGGTACATATGTGTTATATGTATGTTGTAATTATAACATGTATAATCAATGTTTTAATAATATGTGTAAACAATAATGTGTATTATGTATTTTTAATTCTTAGAAAAATCAGGAATATTTAGTTAAAACTGGGAGAACACGGTCTATGGACCCCCCAAAAGCCCCTAAGTCCTCTCAGGCACTCCACAACGTCAAAAGTAGTTTTACTAACAGTAGTCACACATCATTTCCTCCTCCCCTTCCTGCTTTGTGAGTGTGGGATTGAGTTTACCTGACCCAGGGAGGACCATGTATGTGCTAGTGTATTATTATATTTTCAAAATGTCTCAAATTTTAAAATTTTTATTCCGTGTGTGTGTGCACACATGTGGGTATGGGCAAACACATTTCCTCAGGTGTCAGTCCTTGCCTTCTACCTAATTTGAGACAAGGTCTCTTTGTTGTTTGTCTGCGTACTGCATGTTCCAGGCTGACTGGCTGCGGAGTCTCCATGAATTCTCCAGTCCCCATCACTCACCTTGCTGTAGGAACACTGGGATTACAGATGTGCACTGCCTAGCTTTTACGTGAGTCCTGGGGATTGGAACTCGAGTCTTCACACTCTGCATGGCAAGCACTATCAACTGAGCCATCTCACCGGCTTTGGTTTTAATTCTACTACTGGAAGCATCAGTACGTACAACCCACTGAAACAAAAGTACGAAAGTTCTCTGGACTCCTTGATAATTTTAAGAGTATAAAAGGCCTGATAAGTTTGAATTGGATTACAGTTTTCTAAGGACAGAGGATTCCACCTCCCCTGCCGCTGACCCCCATCCTGTTTACCCTGGTATGCACAGCTCCCAGCCCTGTGCCATATTCTCATAATGCTCGCTAAACAAACACTGAAGGGCAAAGCACACACTGAGAGTACTTCCACAAAGAGAAAACAAACTGCTGGGTGTGGCCAGCACTAGAGATCAGGAGAGCAGGAAGATCAAGCAGGGTCTGAGGTCATCCATCCTCAACTACACAGAGTTCAAGGCCATCCTGGTTTTGAGATCTGGTCTCAAAAAGTAAGCGAGCAAGAGAGACTCAGAACCTAGGACAGCTTTCCTCTGGGTGCTTCTGACTCTCCCTAGCATTGATTGAAAACAGCCCCTCTCTTAGTTCTGTCAGAGTGTGTGTAACATATTTGATGATATGGGTCATGAGTATCTCCTCACTTGGCCAACATCCCGTGTTGTCATTAATGAGCTTATTCCCACCTGCTGACTCTTCTCCAGGAAGCAAGTGAATGTCTGGCAGACCAGATGGCCCCTTGGCGGTGGCTTGACAGAATGAAACTTAGCACTTTTATTGAACAGTAAAGCAAAGTGACTGCCACAGCTAAGAACCTTCCTAACCTGACTCGTTAGGAACAGGTCTGGGTCTGGGCAAGGCCGGGCATCCTCTGCACCTCTGAAAGAGACACTGTAGCCCCCTAGAGCAGTAGTTCTCAACCTGTGGGTATCAATCCCATTAGGGATCGCATATTAGCTATAATGTCTATCAGATATTTGCTTACAATTCATAACAGCACCAGAATTACATAGGAAGTGGCAATGGAAATAATTTTATGGTTGGGTGGTCACCACGACATGAGGAACTGTAGTGAGCAGTCCACAGCATTAGGAAGGTTGAGAACCACTGCCTCACAGTCTAGGGACCACACTGACAACTACGGTCTACTCCACTGTAGAACAGGTAGTTGTGAGTACCTGTTGTGGTGCTCAACTCAGACTGAAGAGGTCAAAGGAAGAAAGGTGAGGGTGCTATGACAAGATCGTGGCTCGAAAAGATGGAGGAGAATGCTGCTTGGGAATCAAGAATCCTGTAAGGAAATAATCTACACTCCCTGTTTTTAGGTCTCTGAATCCTACCTGGCTGGATAACCAATCACATCACTGTTACCAACGTGCAAAGAAGAAACATACCCCTGGGAGGTACAGCAGCCTGGGATCCACACAGAGGTGGGGAAGCCCCAGGTCAGCCATCTAGGGACGAGTAAACAAAGGAAGTGGGGTTTCTGCTGAGCACTAGTTTCTGTCATGCTCTCAGGAGGCCTGACAAGGCCATTTCTAACTGGGGTTTCAAAGAGCTTCCCCTTCCAGCTTTATAGAGAGAGAGAGAAAAAAAGTCCTCTTCTTTGAAAGGGTCTCAGCTCCGAAAAGACTGTGGTCCTCCCATGCCAAGATGCGATGGACAGACAGTAGAATTATGTGAAGACCACACAGTATGGGTCAGGTGAGAGGTACCCACAGTATTTCACCTTCCAAACAAGCAGTCTTTTGGAGGGAGAGGCTGCTCACCCAGAGACCAGCAAGTACACACAAACCAGGCACGGCAATCCCAGGAAAATGGGATGTGTTTCTTCTTAAGGTGGGAGAACAGGTTCAGTGTCAGGAGAACAAGCGGAAGGCGGGACCAGTCACGGTGGGCTGAGTCCTATCTAATGGAGGCAAGTCCTAAGTTGAGGTTCCTCTTCCTGCATGACTCTAGTTTGTGCCAAGTAAACAAAAACTAACGAGGACACCCATCTGTATGATTAAGATGATTAACTGCTAGATCTTTCTTTAGATTAGCAGCAGGAATGAAGATCCAAGAATCAGCCTGGGTGGTGGCACAGATGCCTGCACTTAATGCCAGCACTTGGGAGGCAAAGGCTGATCTCCATGAGTTCCCAGCCATCCAGGGCTACACAGTGAGACTTGCCTCAAAAATCAATCCATCAATAAATAAGCAATCCAAGATCTATCCATTATGAAGTTCTGCCTTCTAAGACCCTGCTCAGCTGCAGCCTCCATGTCTCTTCCACCCACCCCCGTCTCCCACAAAAGCCTCCCAAGACAGACAGTTAAGAAGTGGGTCCTGCTAATTTCTTCAAGACTGACTTTGAATAAACCTGATTACTTCCAAACCAACTCGTGTGTCTAAATTTTGGTTATGCCAAGATGCAGGCATCTGGGACATTTGGTTCCAATAATCCATTCTGTCCATTATATTTACTGGCCAAAATGAAAGTTTCACTTCAGTCTCCTCTGTCACTCTGGGGCTCAAGGACAATGGTCCCTTGAGATAATTTTTTTTCTTTCTTTCTGTTATTGTTTTTGACATGTTCATATGGGTGTACGTATGACTACATGTGCAAACATGTCCACATGTATGTGACTACCAGAGGTTGATGTTGAGTGTCTTCTTCAACCACGCCTCATGTGTTTATTTGTTTGTTTGTCTGAGACAGGGTCTTTCACTGACTCTGTAACTCAGCATTGGCCAGGCTTGCGGCCCGGAGTTCTGGACTCCTCCTGCCTCTCTGCCTCCACAGCACAGGTGTGTGCCGTCTCATCCAGCTTCATACGGGGGTTCAGGGTGTCAGAACTCAGGCTCTTGTGCTTGTGTGTCAAGCATTTTATTTTACTGTTATCTCCATGTCCACAGATCGATCTGTATAACAATTATCTTACTAAACTTCCCACAACTGGCCAAACCCGAGCATTTGAATTTCAGTCTTTTCCCCGTTCCCATTTTTGATGTTACACGATGCCACACAGGTCGAGGCCTGGACAACCTTCAAAGGAAAACAGTGAGATCCGGCAGTATCAGCGTGGATTATATCACAATGTGGATGATCGTGAAGTCAATGTATGAATGAATTGCCTCATGGAAATACTACTAGAAACAATGATGGATGCCCACATATTGATTGCCCAGTCCTTGGGTGATGTCTAACTGCACTGTGCTTAGCCCACAAGACCCAGGTTTTATGGATCCTGAAGCTTGCTCAATTTGAAGGGCCCTTCATAGGAGGGGGGAGGGGAAACTGGACACAAAATTAAACACAGGACTTTGGAAGGACCTGTGCAAGCAAGACACCCAAGGCTTAAATTGCACGAGCTTCTTGGGAACATGACTGGGTGACCGGTCCCCACTTTTACCAGAAATGAAATTGGGGCTTAGGGAAGTTCAGTGACTTGCCCAAAGTTATAGCTGTGGAGTGGCACATTCCAGACTGAAACACGAGGTGGCTGATCCCCAATATCCTGTAGCCTCACTGTGTGGCGTCTGAGAAAAACTAAATTGCTACCGTTTCATTAAACGCTGACCTTATCCCAGGGTGGATAACATACCTTTTTTCTTGAAAATTCTTACAGTCATTCTAAATACATTAGTCACTATTGTGTGCTTACAGACAAGAAAACATGAATAAAAAACATTAGAGGCTGGAGATCAAGCTAGTTAGAATAGTGTTTGTCTGAGATGCAAGAAACCCTGTTTGGATCATAGCACTATATAAACCGGGTATGGGGAAGTTCACTTGTCACCCCAGCCCTCAGGACAGGAAGGCAGGAGAATCCATTTCAGCTTTCCAGTGAGTTTGAGGCCAGTCTGAGCTACAGGAGACCCCCTCCCCCCCCAAAAAAAATGACCAGGGCCAGGTGTGATGGGCATGCTTGTAATCCCAGCACCTGGGAGTCGGAGACAAGAGCTGTGTGTTCAAGGACCAGCCTGGGCTACATAATGAGACTGTGTCTCAAAAGGGAAACGTGAAAGATTCAACAATTCATTCTCCCCACTTCTCATGTGTAGAGTCCTTACTGGGCTGTCCTTCTGTGTGGTGTGACTGACAGGAAAGCCCACACTGGGACCCTCTGGTGGACTTCAAACATCCCCAACCCATTTCCTTCCTAGCAGACACCACTCTGCGGCTGGGGTGGGGCAGTTCTGCAAGTCTCCATAACTGTAACCTTCCCAGGTCCTTCCCAGGAAGAAAACCACTTGTGGCCAACAGAAACCCAGGTCCTGTGATGCTGTCTCCCAGACACTCCTCCAAGGATGAGACTGAATTCACAAAAAATCAGAGTGGATACAGCTGAGGTACCGGGAGAACCACCTATCCTACCAGAACTTCATCCCCTCCCCGCCAAAAAAAATCACATCCTGACTATTGTAGCTCAAGCCACCAAACAAGAGTCTCAGACTAGCCTTTGAATTTGGATGTGGGGAGTAGAGAAAGGGCTTGTTTTTCTCCTTGAACACACATGTTCAGGGACACAATGGTCTTTGAGAAGCTTAGACAGAGGGCTTGGTCTTCTCTTGGCAAGACCATCTCATTAAGGCTTGGCTAAGGCTTTCCCTTGACACTTAAAAAAAAAAAAGTCTTTATTGCCAGATTCCAAGTAACCGGTTACTGCTGGGAATCTCTGTTTAGGGGCTTCATCTACTGGCATTTGGAACAAGGCAACTGGTTTCATTAACCCAGAGTACAGAGGTTCCAAGCGGATGCAGCCTAAGCTTTTGTACCTGGGTGACAGCGACACAGGATCAGCGGGACATTATGCATAGGTATGATGCTAATTAGAAAGGCTGCGCTGGTGAGTCCTTTATCTCTTTATTTTTAAAGGAAAAAGTAATCCTAGTAACTCTCTCCTGTTCCTCTTTCCACGGTGCTTGGTGGATGTGGGTGAAAGGGTAAAAGAAAGATTTGTCCCGGGTGGTCTTGGGATGGGGAAGGTTTTCACAGGACCAGCTTTGCAGCCCCCAGTCATCCATCCACCCTGGGGGGGTGGAGGGGGAGGGCAGGTCCAGTCACCCAAGTCACGGCGAGGAGAGCAAGGATGAAAGAGACAAGGAGACAAGGCTGTCGGTGAGACACAAAGCCGCTAGACACTGACTGCGGTGGATAAAATGTCACCCATACCAAAAGCCTGGCCTACCTGCCAACTGCCCAGCCCTGCCCGGGAAACCAAGAACACAATAGACCTCTCATCCACTTCTCACCCCCAGGCCCATTCCGCTCCAAAGGCCCGGCGGGCAGCCCAGAAAACTTGCTTCTTCTACGGGGCTTTTGATGCATTTCCAGTTCTTTTGTGAAAGTGGGAGGGAAACGGGGGGGGCTCAGCATAGACTGGGTGCCTAGAGGGGTGGGGAAGGCATGATAAAGCGTAAACTCAAGGCTTTTTTTTTTTTAAGTCAAGGTCTGTAGACTTACAGGTTATTTAAAGGGAAGAGTCACCTCAAGACTCCACATCCTGCCAAGCCCGAGAGACAGGGCGCAGACAAGGGCTGTGCTCTGCAGGGTCCGCGCCAGCGCAACTCTCCCCACAAAGGGTGCGCGGCGAGTGGGTGACTTGGAAAGGCAGCGCGTACGCGAGCACACGCCCGAACACGCACACAGCCTCACCTTCTCGATGGTCTGATCCACCGCCTTCTGAAAGACTCGAGCCACCAGCAGCGTGACACTGGTCACCAGCAGCAGCAGAGACAGTGTCCCCGCCGTGTAGAAGAAGCATCTGCCCATACCGCGCGCGGCTCACGGGCCAGGCCCGCGCCCCGACTGCAAGCGGGGGGTGGGGGGGGGAGAGCCTCCTCCGCAAGGCCGCGCGGCAGCCGCCCAAAGCCCCGGGGTCCTGGGGACCCCCGCGCCCTCCGGGTGCGGGTTCAGCCGCCCCCCCGCGCGGTGGGTGGTGCGCACAGCCCTGGAGCCCGCGCTGGGGGCGAGCGCGGCCCTCGGAGCGCCGAGCCTGCGCGATGGCGGGGGGGCCGGGGCCGCCTGGGTTTCGCTTTCTTGGGCTGGAGCGGCGGGGGAGCTGCAGGGAGCGCGCAGAGCGGTGACGCGGGCCGGTGGGGCTCGCCAGCAACCCGCGGCGGCGGCGGCGGCGGTGGCGGCCGGCGACTGCGCAGGGAAGCGGGCGGGGCCGGGCGGAGGCCGCCAATCCTGTGCCCTGCAGCGGCCCCGGCGACTCCGCCCGCGCCCTCTCCCTGCAGGCGGCGCGGTCATCCTAGGAGAGGAAACCTCCCTTCCCGGGTCCTCTCTCAGCAGCCCTCTGTTCCCTGGCAGATCCCTGCCAAGGGCCTGTCGTAGGCCGGGCCTGGGGAACTGGGGCTGGACGTGCGGCGTCCATCGCTCCGGAGAGGATCTCCGGGGTTCGTCGGGAGATTTTAGCACGGCGCAGGGAGGGCCTTTTTGCAAGGTGCGGGCTGAGCTGTGCCAGCGGCAACACTTGCCTCGCTGCGTTAACCTAGGTCTTAAGAATATGTAAGAGCGTGGCCCCAAGAAAGGGGGAATGACTGAACTGTTGAGTAAGTCCCACGGCAGCCCTGTTAATAAAGCGGCCAGCTCTGCCGGTTCTCCAGAGCCCGTGCCGGAGAAGTGCCTGGCACGACCCTGCAGGCTCGGCAGAGCCATGGGGGGAAGACGGTCCTCGAGCCAGGCTGGCATGTCCCAAAGTTCCGACACATCACAGCTGCAGGCATGCCTTAAATGTCCCCGCTGTGCTTAGTCAGCGCACCGGGAGCAGGCTTGAGAAGTTGGTCTTTACCGGTCGGGGGTGGGGGTGGGGGTGGAGGAGGGGGGCTAGATACCGCTGGGTAGATTTCAGCAGCGCTCAGCAGCTGAAAGGGTCATCAGTCACTAATGCCATCTGCAGGCGGAGACCTGGGAGGACATTTGTGGGCCATTCGGTCCTCCTCATCGTTAAGGATTCAACCAAACAGGATAGAAAAGGGAGAAAACCAAACCAAACAAAAACATGGCACCAGAGGCCAGCCTGGACGATTTAGGGAGATCTTGTCTCAAAAGAGGACAGAAAACAAAGAAAGAAAGAAACAAAGAAGCAAACAAAAGAAGGAAGGAAAGAAAAAAATATTAAATGTAAGTTACATTGTTGCTGAGGGACTATGCAGTTAGTCAGACTCAAGACGGTAGCACCTGCACAGATTTCTTTTTTTCTTTCTTCCTTCCTCCCTCACCCCTCACCCTCTCCCCCCCTTCTCTCTTTTTTATGTCACAATTTCCTAAATAATACTTTAATTATTTCCACAGAATCCCTTTGTATTAAGAATTTTAAGTGAGCCGGTATAGTGGCCCATGCCTATAATCCCACTACTCAGGAAGGCAGAGGCAGGTGGATCCCTGTGAGTTCAAGGCCAGCCTGGTCTACAAAGCAAGTTCAGGACAGCCAAGGCTACACAGAGAAACCCTGTCTCAAGAACAGACCAACACACAAAGAATTGTAGGTGATCTAAAATTAAAGCATAAGGAAAAGATGTGTGTAGGTTTCTATGCACATACCTTGCAATTTTCTCTCCTGTTTTCTTTTACTTTTTACTATGCTATTTTTTCTTTTGTCTATCTTTTTTTTTTTTTTTTCAATTTTAAGAAACGGCTTCAAGTATTGCAGCCTAACCTCAGTCTTGCTGCCTAACCTCAGTCTTGCTATGCAAGAGGGTGATGAAGTTCTGATCTTCCTGCCTCTACTTGTCAAGTTCAGGCGGTACAGGCGTTCACTAGTTCCGGTTTATGATGCGCGGGGGGGGGGGGGGGGGGGGGGTCGAACCCAGCTAGGCAAGGGCTGTACCTGCTGTAGTGTGTCCCGCTTTCTATTGATCTGGGCACCCGCAGCAGCCCTGGATTCACAGGAACACCAAATCACTTCACAGGCCCAACCAGTTGCCGAGTGGCAGATCTTGACCTTTGCAGGACGTGGGGCCATCGGCTTCCAAAGCCCTCAGTGTTTCTACTCTGAGACTACTGTTCAGGAGATAAGAATCAAGAGGCTTTGCTGAGGACACAGGAATGGGGACAAGTTCCTTCTCATGTCTACTGAGAGGAACAGACTCTTCCTTCTCCTTTTGATCTATGGCGGACATAGTCATTTGTTAGACCAATAGACTATGGTAGAAATGATGGCATCTTGGAGCAGCTACTTCAGATTCAACTTTTGAGAAAGTCTCGAGTAGCCCAGGCTGGCCTGGAACTGGATGTGTGGAAGGATGTCCTCGAATTTCTGAAGCTCCCACCTCTACCCGCCAGCTGCTCTGCCCTGTACCCCAGTTTGTTCAAGGGGACATGCTAGGCCCCCCCCAACCCTCCCTCTCCCCCTTCTCGGGCAGGGGTTGGGATTTCACTGCAATCTCTGTGTGTCTTATCACACACAGGTCCCGACCTCTGATTTCTAAATCAGGTTCCATTGGCTGGTGCATTGTGGAGCACAGGCTCCCTAGGCAGCCACCACCCATTCCTGCCCTCATCCCTAGTTCCAGAAAAGCACCCCCCTCAAGTTCATCTATGCGTACTATAGTACGTCATTTCTCTCACTCTCTTTCCCCAACCCCTCCCGTATGCCCCTCCCCCCAGCGTGGCCTTCTAAAGTTACTATCACATATGCCTGACTAACTATATAAACACAAACTGCTGCTGAGTTCACTTAGAGTTGCTTGTGTGTATGTATTTTTTAGGGCTGACCACATGGTACTGAGAACCAATTATTCACCTCCTCCCCGGGAAAGATGGATTTGCCCCCTCTCGTCGGTCTTAATTGCTTGTGAGGTGTTGTTCCCCCGTCCATGCTCACGTGTCAAGGGGTAGCCTTGCGTTCACTGCAACTGCCCTACCCGTCCCCCAGCCCTGCACCATCTTAGTCTCCCGGGTGCTGGGATTGCAGGTCTGAGCCAGCACACCTGGCACGTGAAGGTCCATTTTGCTCCATTTTGTTCCTTGGTCGAGGTGATTGATCTCACTGCGTAGCCCAAGCTGGTCTCAGACTCATGGTCTTTCTGCCTCAGTTTCCCCAGTTGGGAATCACAGCTGGGCACAGTCCTTTCTTATCTTTGCCTGAACCACTGGAATAGCTACAGACTGTGGGAGAGGGACCAACAGAGAGAGATTTGAGAACGAATCTCACTGTCTACACACTGGCTTCCGGTTCACTTGTCCTCAGTTTACCTTCCCAATGAGGCTCATTTACTATTTCTTCTGTATGCCTCCCCTTTAAATCTCTGGCTTGAGCTGGACAAAAAAAAAAAAAAAAAAAAAAATTCTTGGTTCCTCTTAGCAGCACAGATGACCAGACCAGCATTTTAAAAAATGTTCCAAACACAATGACAGAACGAGAATGTCCTGATGACAAAAAAATGAACAGGTTAAAAAAAAAAAAAAAAACAATGTGCATTACCAAAATAACACGATGAAATCCCCCAGTAATTTCCACCTTATAAGGATGCCTGGCACAGCCTGGCCTACTGCCCTTCTGTTCAGTTCCATCTTCTCCACGTGGCAGTGACATCCATGAACTTTTGGCCCAATTCTGATCAGCTTCTCCATGCTCCTCAGGACTTCCTTGTTTCTAGTCTATGGGACAAACTGCCTGTACCTGTAATGGATTTATTATTTTAATTGCCATAGAATCATCTCAGCTGCTGGCGAGGCCATCCTTATCTCCAGGGTGAAGCCCGGGCTTGCCAGGCATGCAGGCAAATAGCCCTGGGAAAGGCAGGGGCTTGGCAAGATCAACATCTCTATAATGGAGGCTCCCACCCTAGGAAGGAGACAGGGGGCTTTCTGATAACCGCTTTGTACATCCAGTCAGATGTTTTCATCTAATAAGAACAAGAGCACTTGAGGATGAATAATCACTGTTGTTTGCTGACGTCAGGACTCAGAAATGAAGAATTTCTTTCCCAGATTCTAAGACTGTTGGGCAGGAGTGGGAGTGGGAAAGGAAGAGAACTCTTCCAATCACTATCTTAACATTACTTTTTTTTTTTTTTTTTTTTTTGGACATGGTATCACTAGTGGCCTAGATTATTCCGGAACTTATTGAATAGCCCAGGCTATCCTGGAGCTCAAGATCTGCGTGCTTTTCACAGGCTCCAACTTAACTTTAGAAGGCTGACGTCACACTCAAGGTTAATTACAATAATCATTGTGTACCTTTATCATGTGTTCACCGTAAACATTTATGATACACCCAAGGCCTCATGTAGGCTAGACAAGCATTCAATCACTAAGCTACACCCAACAAAACAGCACACTCTTAACCCTGTGTAGCTTCCAGGGCTACTGCCAATCAGTCTGATTCCTTTTGAAGATTCATGCTGCTCAGCTCATCAAAAAGAGCTTAACTTTATTTCCCTGCACCCCAGCCACCCCCATACCACCCCCACCCCCAGAGCCGGTCTGCCATCTTGGCCTGCCTTCACCAGCAGAGTCAGACAGAGCCAACACAGTTCTGATGCTCTTAGACTAGGTGGGAGCCAGCTCCCCCCATTACCTTCTGTGGGATCCAATCACCATGACAGAAACTTGGTTAGGTTAAAGGACGGTAAGACATCATGTGACCCTGGTGAAGAGGAAGCCATCCCAGATGAAGCCAGCTTTTTGCCTCATAAGAGAGGTGATGGCCCATGCTGAAGAGCTCTGCCCAGAAAATAAGTGACTGTGTATTAAGTTACTAGATTTGGGGTGCCTTGATGCCCCATAAAACATGGCTCAGCAGGTAAAAATGGTTGCCTTGCAAGCCTGCGGACCTGAGAAGCCCACAGTGGAAGAGGAAAACCACTCCCGAAAGTTGTCCTATGATCCTGCAGTATAAGCAGAGACAAGCATGCGCGCTCACACAGGCACATGGGCACACATACATGCACATGCTTTAAACATTGAGTTAATGTGTTTTGTCATTTTTAATTACATTAATATTTCAAGAGCCTAAAAAAATTGCAAGTAGCCCTAAGACTTGCTTAGTTTGTGATAAATTCAGGGTCAAGTTATTTTCCAATTGTTTTTTTTTTTTCCTATTGTTTAGCTTAAAGATGTTCTGCAAAATGTGCCATCATACTTAGTAACTTAAATACGTTATTTATAAATATTTTTATGTGTCTACTGCCCTGAGTGACGCAAGATCCACAGAAGCATTCATTTTCGCCTCCCTTGCTCCCTTGACAATAAACCCACAGTGAGATATCACAAACTTCTTTGTGGGGCCTGGGCAGATGGCTTGTTGCTTAAGAGTACTTGTTGCTCTTACAGAGAACCCAAGTTTGAGTCCCTACACCCACATGGCAGCTCACAACCATCCCTAAATCTAGGGCCAGAAGATCTGACACTCCCTTCTTATCTATGAGAGCTCCAGGCCTGGAAGTAGGGCATAGGACATACATGCAGGCAAAAACATTTATACACATAAAACAAATAAATGTAAAAATATCTAAAAACCAAAACCACAAGTTCTTTGTGGATGCAAGGTGCAACTCCCTGGAACAGAGAGCATTTGCCACTATGCTGTGGGTTTTTTGTTTGTTTGTTTGTTTGTTTGTCTGTTTTTTTCCTTTTTTCACACACACGCTCTGCAGTGGGGGAAAGAAGCCCTTTCTACTGCGACTTCATGGCTTCTCCAGTATCATCTTTGTGACCTAGGCCATGTCTTTATTCTGCTCTAGAATGCTTCTATATTGAGAGAATCCTTCTCTAGATATTCTCATTTTCCCCTTCCCCTCCCACGCATAAGTATGCGGTTTTAAGGAAAAAAAAAACATAAAAATGAGGAAGGGAAAAACGATTTGGCTTTTTCCTTTCCTCATCCTGAAACAACAAACACAGTGTTTTCACCACACTGAGGCTGGGACTCAAACCTCAGGCTTTATGCATGCTAGCCTAGAGCATCTAACTAAGGAACAAGCGTTGGGGGTGAGTGAATAAAGAGGCAAGGGAGAAAAAAGAGAAAAGAAGCCAGCTGTGATGGATTTACATGCCTGTGATTCCAACACTTGAAAGCCTGAGGCAGGAGGACCTCAAATTCAAGGCAACCTGAGATTGAGCCTTCATTTTCTAAACTTTATTTTATGTTTATGGGTGTTTTGCCTGTACAACTGTATATCTGTGCACCATGTGTGTGCCTGGTACCTGTGGAGCCCAGAAGAGGGCATCAGACCCCTTAAAACTACAGCTGCTGTCTAGGAAATGAACCCAGATCTTCTGGAAGAGTAGCCAGTGTTCTTAACCATTAAGCTATCTTTTTCACCCTTTGGCCCCATAAAAGCAAACAAAAACATGAGTTGGGGGAATGTAGCACTTGCCTAACACTCTATCTGGATTTAATCCCCAGGAGGACTGGGGAATAAAAGCAGATATCTACATAATATGTTCTCTGTACATGTCTAAACAGAAGACTTTCTGTTCTTCATTCGCCCCTCCCCATGGCCCTATGTACATAATATTCTTTCTTTACCCTCAAAATGAGAAAACAGATACAGAGAGGTTTTCAGAGCAACCCAGCCTTCTATGGCCTGTCATAAGCAAAGCTAGTATTGAAACCCAAATAAACCTGGTACCTATGCTGGCTCTTATCTATTAGAAACAGAAGGAAGTGATGAATTTGCTGAAAACACTGTGGCATTACAGCAGTTTTCAAGGCTGGGAACATTTCTCGTGTTCTGACATGAAACCTCCCTCCCCCCCCATGTAGTTTGTAGAAGTGACTGAGGTTTGGGTTATTTGGAGATGGTTTTCAACTCAGCGAGGCGATGCCAGCGTATTGCAAAATCTCTGAGCTGTCTGGTTTCCTGGGCATTGCAAAATCAGGTTGAACAAGCCACACAAGAACGTAGTTATTCTTTAATGAGTCATTTCGCCAGTAGAAGCTGTTGAAATGAGAGCTAGTTTGCCTCTTCTTTCATCCTGAGGGAGAGTCAAGAAAAAAAAATATATGAAAGAAGCCATGGGTTAAAGTGAGCCTTGTCAGTCCCAGTGTGGCTATTTAGACAAGGGATATGGTAGGAGACCAGAAGATTCCCGGGCTGGAGTTAAGATAATTATGTTAGTCAATTGTGTGTAGCAATTAAATACACACCAAGGAAAACAGACTAAGGAAAGGCTCATGGTTTATTTTGGCTCATGGTTTCAGAGTTCTGGATCCACAGCCATTGGTCTCCTTCCTTCTGGGATGTGGTGTGGCAGAAACACCGGGCACAAACACAAGAGAGAACAAAGCTGTGATTATTTTTACCTAACAAATGTTGGTAGGTGTAGATTTCGTTCTACACAGAACAGCTTTCTTGTCATTGTTGTTTGTTTGTTGAGACAAGGTTTTTGTATCCCAAGCTGACTTCAAACTCACAATGTAACTGAGTATGGCCTTAGTTCAATCCTTCTGTCTCCACCTCCCAAATTTGGCGATTAAAGTTGTGTCACCTGGCTATCTGGTCTTCAAGATAAGCAGAGATAGAGGCTGAATAAGAGTCTAGTCAGGCAGCATAGTTTCTCATGTTGAAAAACAATTTCATTTTGTACATTGTATTTTCTCTTCCTTTTCCCAGGAGGCATAAAAGTCAACTTTTTAAAAAAATCTGAGTAAACCTTCTTACCTTTGCAAAGTTTGATAGGAGAATGACAATGAGTCTTCCATTCTGTGAGCCTCACTGCATTTATCTGAGTTGCTATAACAAAACCATGTATTTTACAAACAGCAGAAAAATTCTTACAGAACCGAAGGCAAGAGTTCTAAGGTCAAGATGGCAGCAACGTTTTTATGTGGTGATGGCCCTGTTTCTGGTTCATTAATGGTGTGTTCTACTATTTTGTTGTTGTTTTGTTTTGTTTTGTTTTGTTTTGTTTTGGGATGGAGTCCAGGGTTCAATCCATGCAATGAAAATCTTGTACCACTGAGTTGCAACCCCAGCCCCTAGAGCAAAGTATTTCGATAGTGTCCTGGAGAGGAGGTTTAATAAATGTTAGTTAAACTCAGGAAAATATTGGTCAAACGTAAACAGTCATCAACAAGCCATCACTGGACTCCTCTGTCTGACTGCATCTGTTTCCTAATGCTCCTCTTGTCAGAGATACATCTGGGCTGCAAAGAAAGAGACCACCACTCCTTTTCATTGTTGCTGTTGTTTTATGACAGGGTTTCTCCATGTAACCCTGACTGTCCAGGAATTTTCTGTGTAGACCTGGCTAGCCTTGAACTCATAGAGGGGCACCTGCCTTCTGCCTCCAAAGTGCTGGGACTAAAGGTGTATACTACCAGGTACAGCAAAACTTTACTTTCAGGGGCAGTAAGCGCATTTGGTTTTTATGCCAACTCAGGTGGTGACTGTATATTTTCCCCATTGGCTGGGATTCAGCCTTACAGTGTCAACTCAATTGGCCAGTCTGGAAATAATGTGCACACAGCAAATGAGGAGGAAGGAAAAGGGGTCACTGCTCCAAGAATACAACAGAGTGCCTTTATGTAACAGTGGGGCAGGTTAGAATATTTTCATGAAAAGTCTTTTAAAATAAGGGGGTTATAAATATTTGAATCCCTTGTCCCAAACACAAGTTAGATTTTAGATAGCCATATTTAATATTTCTTACACTCTCCTTTATTTTGTAAAACTTACGGTTTATGTCAAGGCATACACCGTTTCCTAGGCGGGGCTTTTATTTTGCTCAGCATATTTCTGTCTGCTGCAGTGACCATCAAACTTCAAAGCAGTGTTTCTCCACCTGGGGGTCTTGACCCTTTGCGGTCGAACAAGCCTTTCACAGGGGTAGCCTAAGACCGTCAGGAAATAGATACATTACGATTCATATTTTTTGTTGTTTTGAGTTTTGGAGACAGGGTTTCTTTTGTGTAGCCTTGGCTATCATGGACTCACTTTGTAGACCAGGCTGGCCTCAAACTCACAGAAATCTACCTGCCTCTCCTTCCCTGAGCACATACACCACCACACCCAGGTTGTAACCATAGAAAGTTATAGTTATGAAGCAGCAATGAAATAATTTTATGGTTAGAGGTCACCACAAACAAACAAACAGGAAGAATATGAGGAGGAGGAGAAGCAAAATCTATAGTGTAATTTGTTTTGCTGGGCAGTGGAAGCCAGGGGTAGGAACAGAGCATCCAAACACTAAATACAATTTTTTTCTTTTCAGGACAAAAACGGGGAGGCAGAAAAAGAGAATGGAGAAGACAAGAGAGATGCTGCAGGGATGAGGGCATGGGAAGGATGAGGCTGACTTTGGGCAATTGTATTTTGTTTTATAAACCTTGTACTGGGTGTCTGCAAAAAAGGGGTTAGCATGATAAATATCTCTTGGAACTCTAAAGCACCCTAGAGCCATTCCCAAGAATACTGCTACCTAAACAATGACTCCTCTGCCTCAGATAGAGAGGCCAGTGAGAACAGAAGCCTGTTTCATCGCTGTCAGCCAACAACAGTCAAGCTCTTCTCCCGGTAATGCATTTCTCATTTGGGACATTTTATAGCACATGGGCACCTATGAGGCTCTTGAAGCATGACATGATGGGCCTTCCCTCGTTAAAGCAGGTATCAGAGTGGCTCCTTCATAAAGGAGCACTGTGTGTGTGTATACACATTGCATTTCTAGAGAATAACACACATTTTTTTTTTATACAAGATCTGATTAGAAATGCCAAGCATCCAGCACCTATGGATTGTCCAGCTCTGGCCCTATAGGAGAGTAGTAAGGACAGAGGGTGAAGCCACCCACCTGCTGGGTAGCTGAGTGACAGGCATAGACAATCCTCAGGCCTGGGCCGCAGCTGACACCACCTGAGAGCCGACCATGCTCAATCATCCTGTTTGCTAACTAACACAAGAAGCACCTGTGATGGCTAATTCTCTTTTTTTTTTTTTTTAATCTCCACAGAAATTCTTCACATAATTGAATTTTCACATAACACGGTATATGGCTAAAAACAGAAATCATATTTGAGAAAGGGGAAAAAAAGATCTTCAGAGCATTTATATCTGTACATTTCCTTCTCACCCACCTCCCATCTTTAAATTTACCCCGGGATTTGCATTGATTTACATTTGTATCGGTGTGAAATTAAGCCTTTTAAAGTGAACACTCTGTGGCCTCTCCTACATTCTCAGTGTCGTGCAATCAGCATTCCTATGTGGCTCCAAAATACATTCTTATCAGCAAGGAGGAAACTGTGTACCATTAAGTTACTCCTTTCTGGAAGCCAACAGTCTGCTTTCTGTCCACAAAGGTTTCCTTATTTTATTTGCTTCATTTGACCTGTGCCCTATTTTTGTCTGGCCTCTTTGAATTGGCTGCTGTATGCAAGACACGCCCACATCATAGCATCTACCAGTACCCACTTCCTTCTGTTGGTGAGTAATAGTCCATTGGTTATGGATTCATACAATGGGGATTTGAGTTCTTTTTAGGTTTTAGCACTCTATTTATTGCTTTTATATGAAGGAGTCGAATTGCCAGGGCATGCTGTAACTATATTCAGCTTTTTTGAAACACCATGTTTCTATAAAATAATTTGCATCTTTTGAATCGGTCTCTAGTTTGAAGGCAAACAGAGAAAGATGTTTATTTTGGGTAGAGGTAGTGTCACTGTCCTTTTCTCTTGGGGTCCCACCTGATGCTCGGTGGAACACCCAGTGCCAGGCGTGAGCCAGCTCAGGGTAGGTTTCAAAGCAGTTAAGGCACTCTCCAGTCCTGAAGATTCTAGAACTTTCTTCAATGAGACTGAGGGATTATTTATTTATCAGACAGCTGGAGGTGCCCCAAGCCCATCCCTGTCTACCTCCCTCCTTCCCTTCTTTTGCTGGAGATTAAACCTAGCCGTCAGATGCTGGGCAAGCACCCTACCATGGAGCAATGGTTTTAAAGTTAACGGAGCAAATCTGGCTCAATTCAGGAGGCTTAAGGGTGGGTACCAATTCCAAATGGTCAGAAACCATGTGGGCTCTAGGCTAGAGGAAAATACAGATTCCATTTTCATCCTTTCCAACAGTGCTACTGCTGCACTCTGCTGATAAGGTTGAAGTCTGGCATTACCCGTAGGCTCCCGAGCTTGGTGCTGGCTTCCTTCCTCATCTAGACCTCCCTCCTCTCCACCTGATTTGGGGAAGCCCCAGATCCTCTAAAGAGTGTCACACAGCCTTCAGGTAGATTACAGGGCCAACCCTTTCCTGATAAGAAACCTGTTTACTGTGTACCTGGGGATTCCTGGAAACACCTCCACGCTGATGAGATGTCTCGGTACCTTAGCTTTCTACCAATGACCTTTTACTGTACCTGGAGTCTCCTCCCCCAACCCCTTGCTGCCTATAGGATAATTAAGTCCTGTGCCCCTCTTCTTATGACAGGACTGTGCTGAAGTATCCCTGGCACTCCTAGCCCCATCAACGCAAACACGGGCATCCTTGAAACCCCACCCACTGCCCAAGGTTTATAATGTCCCTGATTCACAAAACAAACTCTCTCTCTCTCACTCCGTTTCTCCATCACAACCCCCCTGAGACTTGTTATTTATTCTGGGGAAAGAAGGACTCCCCTTCTTCCCAAAGAATTTGTCACTGAAGCCTGCTCAACCACTGCAAGCCACTGACCACAAAGGAACAGCCGTTGGAACTGCATTCCGGGCGTCTGCCCATACCCTCTGCTATTAGCATGACAGCATAACTGAAGGGTCATAACACTGCAGTATCACCGCCAGCTTTAACGCTGTCATCTGGTACTGGCAACCTCATCAAAAAGAGCGAATTGCAACAGAGTGGGAAAACTCTTCTCCACACCCCTGGAGAGGTCGGAAGTCTTGTGCATGAACCTGGCTCTTCATGCTCTAGCCCATTCCTGAGGGAAGCAGAACCTGAGACTCCAAGGTTCCATCCATTCCCTCCCGGAAGCCACCAACAGTCCAGCCATCCGGTGAGAGAAGCGCATACTTCCGGTGTGGCACTCAGTGGTGGCAGCCCTGCAGTGTTAAAGGCAGAACAACATGCTACAACCAGTATGACTGGCCTCTCCCGCCCTCTAAAGACTCTTGTGCAGAAAGCTTAATCCCCAGAGAGGGTCTCTACCCGGAGGTAATGGAATAATGAGGCTCTGATCTAATCAAGGAATTAGTCCCTCAATGAGTTCTTCATAGAATCCACTGTGAGCAGGTGAGGCCTGACGGAGGACATAGGTCACTGTCCCTGGCTCTGTTCTGCTAGGGAGGTGGGCGGCTTGCTTAACATGCCTTTCTCTCCCACCACGGTCCCAAAACAACAGACTCGGGTGACCGTGGCTGAAACCAAGAACAGACCTGAAGTAGTTTAGAGAGATTAAATTGCTTAATTGCAACAACAGAAACCTGTCAAATGGGCTGTTCGGGTTTAAATTATATTATACTTGTTATAGGAAATCTGTCTATTTATTTGGTTTTATTTTAAGAAAGGGCCTGTAGCCATTGAAAAGGTTTTTTGTTTGTTTGTTTGCTTTGCTACTGTTGTTGATTGTTTTGTTTTGTTTTACTTTGTGTCTGGGACTTCTTTTCACTATGGTTATGTCATGCAATGAGCTCTGAAGAGCACAGGCTAGGCACCGCAGCCATCCAATGAAACCTGAGATGGCATGAAGATTAGTGCAAGTATAGTGCCTTACTTTGACTTATGTCTGTCTGTCCTGGTCCCATTCCCTAAGCCATTAGACAGCCAACCCAAAGTTAAACCTTGAAAGTTTCTACGTGCTGTGGTCTGAATATTTGTGCCCAAGATGATGGCATTAAGAGCACTGTTTGATCTCAGTTCTTTTCTGTTACTATTACAGAATACCTGAGACTGGGTAATTTGTAAAGAATAGTGGTTTACTTTGGTACATGGTTCTAGAGGCTGCAGAGTTTAAGAGCAGGTAGCTGAGTGGTAAGGTCCATGTGTTGCTTTAATTCATGGTGGAAAGACCAAAAGAACAGCTAACATCCTTAATGAGCACTTGCTATTGCAGAGAACAGTTCAGTTCCAAGCACCCATGTCAGGCTACTCACAACCACACATAATTCAGGTTCTAGAGGATCAGGTGCCCTCTTCTGGCCTCTGTGGAAATATACATACAGACACAGACAAATGTTGACGCATAAATAAAGTTAAAATAATTAAGAAAAGCAACTCAGTGGCTCTACTCTAAAGAAGGCATAAATGATGACTACTTCTGTGTGGTTTAAAGTGCCTGTGTCTGGCTTTTTGTTGTGGTCTGCGAGAGTTTGTGTATTCCTCGCTAATTTTAGTGTGTAGCTAACCCATAAAAGAGACTTCAGTGGGCAGTTTCTGGAAGGAATACTTTTCCTGAAAATCAGGACACTGAAGTAGCAAGCAAACATCAAACAGAAATACATTCTCCTGTAACTGATGTTTACTTGAAATCCTGCTTACTAGGTTATCAGGATGGCAGTACCGGGTGCACCAAAATGCCTTGAAGTTGACAAATCTAAAACCACAAGCGCTGAAAGGAACACTGGCTGGACATCAACGGGTGACTAAATACAAGTGCCAAAGCCTCTTCCTGCTAGCTGCCAGCTGCTCTCTTTCTGTCTTTCTGTGTCTCTCTCTCCTTTCCTCTTCTCCTCCCTCCCTTCCCCTTGGTTGCTTCCCTACAGTAAACATTTGTTTAAAAATCAACGAAACCAACACAACAACACAATCCTCGTTCAGATTCCAGTAACTTTCTTGGTAGGAAATGAATGCTCCTTTCCGCCAGGATAAGATCTGACTAAATCCAGGCTTGGAGCCTTCTCCCCTAGGCCAGTTGCACACCCCCGGACATAGAGTGTTAGCTCAGCCCTGTCATGCTGGACTCCTCAATTGCTGCGGGACAAATTGGACAGGTCCAGGCAGGGCTGTGCTGTGCCGGGTTGTGCTGGTGTCCTAGCAACTCCGGAAGTTGTGAGGGAACACGGCAACCCAAGACCTA
This sequence comes from Meriones unguiculatus, assembly GCF_030254825.1. NCBI lineage: Eukaryota > Metazoa > Chordata > Mammalia > Rodentia > Muridae > Meriones > Meriones unguiculatus. Next base: position 165,847,334 of record NC_083351.1, read on the forward strand.
GAGGGGGTCATGCAGCCAGCAATGCCGTGGCTGAGCGTGGGCACTGGCTGCTGCCCACGACTCTGGCTCCGAGGCTGCTGAGGGAGCGTGGGAACTGCCGATGGTAAGAGCTGAGCTCCTGCAGTTGCTCATCAGGGAACCCTCATCTCCTGGGCTGAAGTGGAAGTAGGCCTTGCTGTTAGGGGTTGCCTTTCTCAGGGTACCCGGTACCCTCACTATGGCAATAGAGTAAAGGGACCAGTGCTGGATCTCCTGCCCCCCACCCCAAAGGACCCAGCCCTTGAGGTTTGGTTTTTGCCACAACCCATGGGAAGCAGTTTCAAGTCCCCATGCCAGATAGTGGCCACTAGAGAGGCTGTCATAGCCTAGGCCTCTGAGGGCCTGCCTTCAACACAGACACACCCTTCTGGGAGTAGCCAACTCTTTGAACAGATGCCCTGGGACCCCGGGTTCCCTGTGTTCAGCTTATGGTACCTAGGACACCTGAAGTCTTTGGCCCTCCTTTTGGAGCCTCTGGCCAAGCAGAACCCTTGGCAGGAGATTGCTTGAAGTCCTGGGAAGGCAGCCTGCTACTTTGAAGGCTTAGTGGGGCGGGGGGGGGGGGGGGGGGGGGGGGAAGAGGCTTCTATTTTCCCGTTGCTGAATCCTTGAGAGCATTAGCTGGTGAAGAGGTATTTCAACGTGCTGTTGGATAAAGCAGCAAGCCTAGAATCAGAAAGGCTAGGAGCTCGTTATGTACATAGGCTAAGCCAGCTTTAATTTGGCCGTCCTCCTGCCTCAGAGCACAAGGATTAGAAGTGTGCCACCACACCCACCTCTGTGGGCTCTTGTTTTTCTTACTATGAAATGGGGTGGATTCAATGAATCAGCTTTTCAGGCTCATGAGGACCATCCGGGCTAGTCATACACAGAGCTCAGTGTACCCTGCTTTGCATGTGAGCAATTATGAACGCTTTGGAAATCTTGCAACCCCCTTCCCCATCTGAGACTTATCTGCTTTGAAATAACTGTAGACTCAGGAGAGAGTGCAAATGTCCAAACTCCCATATAGCCTTCAAGACAATGGCACGGTCTTACACAGCTGTAGCCCGCCACTAAACCAGAAAAGCGACTTTGGCAGAATATAGTGGTTAAACAAGACATTTTTCACTTCACCAGCTCTTCCTTCTGTAAAGTTTTCCTTTGTGTGTGGAACAAGAACTTTTATTCGCCTGAGGTAGTTGTTGTCTTGGAGGCTGCCTCTGTCTGCTAACCTAGGCCTAGTCCTGGAAGCTTCTAGCCTCCGTACAATCTAACCTAGGCCTGGAATGTTTTCAGCCTCAGAGACCTACTGCTTAATAAGCTCACTCTTCTTGTTTTTTCCGATTCAGTTGTTCTCTCTGGTTCAATTCAGCTGTTCTGGCTCAAACTCCTCTCCAAGCTGACTTACTCATTTTGGTTTCTCTTAGCCCTGGAATTGCTCTGTTTGGCCTCAAACTAACTTCAGCAATATTTTCTAATCTTCTGGCTTCTTCTCATTCTCTGGCTTGTTCTGTCTTTATCTGAGTTTTCTCTCTGCAACCAGTCTCTCTAGTACTGTCCTTGTAAAACTGCCTCTTTTCTCTCTCTCTCTCTCTCTCTCTCTCTCTCTGCCCCTTAAGTAGCATCCCTTTCCTCTCTCTTCTTGTGAGAGTTTGGCATACCCCATTCTGTCAAATCTTTCTCTGATTAGTCTTTTTTTTTTTTTTTTTTTTTTTGGCCACTCAATTAGTCATCACTTTCAAACATGGGTGCTTCCGTCTACAAACTAATTTTACCTTCATTGTTTGGGATTAAAAGTGTGTGCATCATGCCTGGAACTAAAACTTTTTGTATACCAGGCTGGCCTTGAACTCAGAGATTTGCATGCCTCTGTCTCCTGGATTACAGGCCTGTTTGTATTCCGGCCGGATCACACAGACCTAGAAGGTCTTTGGATGTGATCTCTTGCCAGAGCAGCCACGTCCTGAATTTAAATTCTTCTGCATGTGTACGTCATGATACCAAACTGCTTAATGACCACAGTATTAGTTACCTTTCTCATTGCTGTGGAAGAATACTGAGAGTATTCAAGAGAAGAAAGACTGGTTCTGGCTCATCATTTCGGGAGGTATTGGTCCATGCTGGTGGGGAAGGTGGGCATCCCAGGCAGCTCCATGCACAGAGATGAGAGCTTATGGCTTGCTCATGTCTTGGGAGATCGGGAGCAGGAATGAACGGGAAGCAGAGCCGCACTGTTACCTAGCAAGGTTTCACATCCTCCCAGAAACCAAGTGTTTAAACACAGAACCTATGGGGGATGTTTAACATCAAACAGCTACATAAGAACCACTTTGTGGACCTTCATTGTCAGCCTTTCTGCCACCAACCAACCATAAATGTGTCCTCCAGTTCTGTAATTTTAAGCATTTTAAGAGTGTTAGCTAGGGGCTAGAGAGATGGCTCAGCAATTAAGAGTGCTTGATGCTTTCCCAGAGGACTGAAGTTGGGTTGCCAGAACCTACGCCAGGCAGCACACAAGCGCCAGTAACTCCAGGTCTGGGGAATATGACAAATAAACAAACAAACAGATAAAAATGCCAGCAAACTAGGTTAACATAGGTCCTGCTCTTTTGATATCAGCTCTTTTAACCCATAAAGCTTGTGAGATCCATTCATAGTGCGTGTTTCAATTATTTGTTCATATTTGTCAAGGAGTGTGTTCTGGAGTATGTATATACTTCAGTTTGTTTCTTTATTCACTTGGATATCCAGGCTATTTTCAACTTTTGACTATCACATACAAAGTTGCTGTAAGACCTGGGGTCTCACAGCTCAGGAGTTCAAGATCACGCCCTTCCCAGAAACTCACACAGACCATGACTCGATGCAAAAGCAAGAGGTTTATTAACCATTGCGGAAATGGGGTCACCCCTGCTGGTCAGCAAAGAGTGGCACCGGGAGACAAAGGCCTTAGGTTTTTAAAAGAAAAAAATGGGGAAAATTTGAAATTGCAATCTTGGCAATTTAAGATTGAATGAGGAAGCTATAAAGTAAGATAATTTAGGTGCTCCAGCTTGGCCAGTCCTGCCAAGTGTGGATGCAGCTGCAATTGAAGGTGGGGGTGGTTAGCTCATCCTTGAAGATTAGGGCTGCGGGCTCTTGGCTGGAGGTCAGGAGCTACTCAGAAGAAGAATTGGGGCTGTCTAGGTTGGTTGCTAAGAAACATTATCTTGAAGACAAGGGTCTGGTCGTTCTTTTTGCTGAGTGAAGGTCATTGCTTGCTTGCCTTTTTTTATATCTGTCCTCACAGATAGGGTCACATTTCTCCATTCTCTAGAAAGGTACTAAGAGGCTTTAGCTTAACCTGAACCTAAAACTCAAAACTATAGGTTTTAGAAGACATACAGGTTACAAAGTTAGTCAAACCCTTTCATTGCCACAAATCGTTATGTACATCTTTTTGTAAGAACATATATTTTCATTTCTTTTTTGTTTGTTTTGGCTGTCCTGGAACTCACTCTGTAGACCCCAGCTTGACCTTGAACTCACAGAGATCTGCCCAATTCTGTCTCCCAAGTGCTTGGATCAAAGGTGTGTGCCACCACTGCCTGGTTTTTTCATTTTTTTAGGATAAATGTCAATATATCATGTACTATTGTCTGTAAACATTTAGGGAAATGTTTTTAATTCTATGTTATTGGTTAGGTGAAATTACTCATGGGCTTGAGGAAATGTGGAGAGTTGAGAATGGGGTGTAGCTCAGTTTGCAGAGTGCTTGCCTACATAAAGCTTTGAGCCCAATCCATAACACCATAAAAGCTAGATGTGATGGTGCATTCCTATAATCCCAGCATCAGGAGGTGGAGGCAAGAGGCTCTGAAGTCAGAGGTAGTTCAAGGTTGTCCTCTACTAGGATGGCTTGAGAGTAGCCTGAGCTAAATGAGGCTGTACTTGTAAATAAATAATAGGATTCAGAGTTAAGCATTTTAACTAGGAGAAGCAGAGTAGGCTGGAGGAAAGCCCTCCCTTACATTCATACACCCCTCAGAACTGAAAGTGAGCCAGTCAGACTAAATTTCTCTCAGGTTTTCTGCCAGTTCCAGAATCTTGAGTCTCAAATCAAATTACTATACAGTTCCTGTTTTGAGATGTATGTATTTAAACAGAAAAACATTTGTTATCATCTCTGATTTTAGGAAGTGCTTGTTCATATAAAGAATATGGACTTTATGACGGTAGTTAATAATGAGAAGGATTGTTTGCTAAGAGCTAGAGCTGATTGGCCATCAGTCCTGAGATGAGATATGATTCAATACATCTGTACCTCTAGCTGTTTGGACAGTGATTTATTAAGGGCAGGTAAAAACTTTCTGTAAACTCTTTTTTTTTTTTGCCATTCTTTTGTATAGATTTTCATAATGCATAGATTTTCATAAGCTGCCCAAGCACACACATACATTTACACACAGCAAAGAGGTTTCTGGGGTTCTCTGAGGACCAAGCTAGAATCTCTTTAAAAATGCTGTGTGATGATGGTTTGCAGCAAAGGTTGTGTTTATTATGAAGGGCCATTATGGATGACAAGCTCTAAAGGCAGAGCTCTCGAACACCTGGCATTAATTAGGGTCATCAGATGCCTGTGTTCCGAGGCTTGGCTTTGGCATTGGTTGTGTCTGATAATTCTAGTTCTGGTATCACTTTCCTTCCCGTGTGCTGACTGTCCCTTCTATCTTACCTCTATGCCCTGACTGATCCTTGCCAGACGGCCAGGGGAGAGCGGAGGAAGCCAAGAGACGCAGGCTGTGTGGAAGTTAGAAAGGAGAGGGGAGATGAAGTTGGTGAGTCTACGGCTCACCTAAGGCAAACAGTGTCAGACCAACTGTGGCTCCATGAAAATAGGTGTTGAGTGATCTAGAACTTAGGAAATCTTCTGATTCAAGAGGATCTGAGATTCCATATAACTCAGGGGTAAATTAAAAAAAACAAACAAAAATGTATCAGTGGCTCCAGTGTGCAGCTAAGCACAGCTCACTGGTGCTTTCAACTGCATTAAAAATCCCAGCTCCACCACATCTTAGCTATGGAGATATTTTTAGAATTTGTTTTTATTGTATGTTTTTTAACCTATCCTCTGTGTTTGTGTGAGCATGTGTGTATGCGCACGCACGCTTTCGTGTATGTGCCCATGGAGGCCAGAGGTGCTGGAGTCCCTGGAGCGAGTTACGTCTGTGCAGCTTGTGCCAAGTGTTTTGCTTTTCACTTCTTTGTGCCTCACTTTAGCTGTAAATACGAATGTTGCTATGTGGCGTTGCTGTGAGCTTTAAATAGGCTGTGTTTGCACGCACACACGCATGTATACGAGTGTGTGTGCACGTGTGTGCATATGCCATCATGTGCACATGGAGGCCAGAGAGTGAGTTTTGGGAGTCAGTTCTCTCTCCCACTATGTGGGTCCAGGATTGGGCTTGACAGTAGGCATTTTTGCCCATCGAACCATCTGTCTTTGCCCGCTGAACCGTCTGTCAGGCCTTGTACTTATTCTTGTGAAGACACGAATAAGACCAGCTGCGCTAGTGCAGGTTTATGGTCCCAGCCCTTTGAAGGCTGAGGCAGCAGGACAGAATTCTTGAGTGCAGGGCCATCCTAGATTACATACTGAGACCTTCTCTCTCTCCTGTCTCTTCCTCCCTCTCTAAGTGACATGTTGCAGGCTTGATGTAGCCCGTGGACTATAATTTCCCAGCCTTCCTCCTGAGCTGAGAAGAGGAAACCAGGGTCCACTGATATTGTTCAACACACTGATTGAGTCAACTGTGTTGGGACTGTATTAGTTATCCTTCTCATCTCTGTGACAAAATACCCAACACAGAGCAACGTATGGAGGAAGGATTTATTTGGGCTCAGGGTTTGAGAGGTAGTTCCTTGTGGTGGGAAGGCAGGGCTGCATTCATGGTGGTGGCTCCTTGCAGTGAGAATGTTTGGTTTCTTTAGAAACACAGAGATGTCACGGAAGTGTTTTGTTTTAATCCCGGGTGTGGGCTGTGGGGCTGCTTCAGACTCCACAGCAGGTGATTTGCCTCATGCTCTGGCCAAATATGAGTTTGCCAGCTGCAGATAGTTTCTGCAAATGTCTGACTTTTGGGATTATGGAATTTTGGAACCCTAAAGCCCTGAGATGGGCTCCTCCTCCTCTTTTCATTTTCCTCGTTCTCCTCTGCTTCCTGCACTGCTGTTACTGCTGCTGCTGCTGCTGCTGCTGCTGCTGTTGCTGCTGCTGCTGCTGCTTGTGGTTGTTGTAGTTTGTCACATGGTCAGAGAAGAAAAAAATGAACATCCTGACAGCGAAGATCAAGCTTGCCCCAAGGAACTCGATGCCAAAAATCAGCAGGAAGTAGCCTAATGATAGCGATGCCCCCTTTCCCCTCTGTCCTTTCTCTCCTACCTAGTGTTGGGTGGTTGGAAGGGTGAAACAAGGGTGGGGAAGGGTGGAAGAAAGTAAGGAACCCATGAAGTAGCAAATGCCAGCTGCAGGTCCTGCTGCTGGGACTGCTCACACAGAATGCTCTTCCTCTTCGGTCCCGAACTCCAGCCCACAGCACCGTGCTACCTGCATTGAGGGTGGCTCTCCCCTCTTAGGCTAACCCTCAGTGGAAATGTCCCCATAGGCATGCCCAAGAAGTGTCTCCTAGGCAACTCCAAGTCCAGTCAAGTTGACAGCGAAGTTTATCATAGCAGGAGCTACGCTGTCACTGGGACCCAAATTCTTCCTACTGTACTGACTCTCAGTCTTCGAGAGGGGAAGCAAGCTGGCTATCCTTCACAAATACAGTGTTTTTTGTTTGTTTTAATGTGGCAGAAGTAGTAAGAATAACAAATGCTTAGATTCACACATGGATGGGTCTTTAAAATATAGTGTCATCGATCACACAGGTGAGACTTTGAAATAGGGTGCTCAGTTAAAAAAAAAATAAAAGTGCCTGCCATTCACAGGCATTTAGAATACAGGCACACAGAGGGATGCTTCAAGGATGCCTAGCAGGTAAATGGTACAGTTCCCATCCAGAGCAGTGGTTTTACCTCAGCAGGCAGTGGAGACAGCTGTGGGGACATGATAGCCCACAGAGAGCAGGAGCAGGCCGGAGCTTGTAACTCAGCCTCTTTTCCAGCTCCGCCCACCTCCACAATAGGTGGAGGCCAGCCTTCTCACACCCTCCTCGGCCCAGATCCTGGGATGCAGCATCATCTGATGTGTTGCCTTCTAGCTCCCTCAAGAACCTGCCTTCCAAGTGCTCCACAAAGCGTAACAGGATGAAGTTCCCTGGATCCCTGGACAGTCGGCGCTGGGTGTTTGTGAGAGAGGGGCTGGATGACTTCCAGAAAGGCTGCCCCCCACGCCAGAGCCCCAAGGATGCCTTTCTGCCTCATATTCATCACAGAGCCCCCAGTGCTACCCCCAGGAAGAGGAAGACTGGACTGCCCAGGGAGGCACCCCTGTTGTCCAGGCTCTCCAAACCAGGGAAGGCATTCCTAGAAGACGTGGACGCTAAGACCGCCCTGCACCCCTTGGCTCTCTACCCGACTCTGAAAGAAGCTCTCCCTGCTGAGGTGATCTATCTGGGCTTGAGGGAAAGCCTCCTGGGGGCCCTGAATTCTCTCCAGAGGCCCAGCAGGCCTGGGGGTGCATGTTAGAAGAGAGGAGGTCTTATCGCCAGCTAAAGGTTCTTAATCAGCTCAGGGCAGCCTTCCTTTTTTCTGCTGAGGAAAACACAAATGGTAAGGCAGGCAGCTGTTTCCTTGGCTTCCTGTGCAGCCATTCAACTCGCCAGAGTGTTTAACACAGGCACGGCCAGGCTCTCTTCCCTCAAGCTCTCTCAGTACTTCAGACTTTCTGGGTATAGGGGTTTACTCAGTCACTCTTAGTTCCATTTAGCCTGGGCTAAAGATGTCTCCTTAAGAACTCACTAACAAACGGATAGAGACAGGAGATCCTGAGGGTCACCACAATGCCCAGGCCAGGACTCTGTTGTGTCACCCATGTCCGGGTCTGCTCCTAATTCATCTTCATGACCCTCAGCACATTTATCCTGTTTTTATATTTCAAAATGGATCCAAGTTGGTCTTTCCAACAAGAAGGAAGAAATGACCAGTCTTTTCATGGAGTCAATGGTGACGTTCCTAGGAACCAGCCCTCCTTTGACCTCTCCCAGCTGCTGGAGAGCCTAGACATGGTTTCTTTCTTTCTTTTTTAAATAATTTACTTTATTTTATGTGCATTGGTATGAGGGGGTTGAACTGCCTGGAACCGGACTTACAGACAATTCTGAGCAGCCACGTGGGTGCTTGGAGTTGTACCCGGGTCCTCTGGAAGGGCAGATGGTGCTCTTAACCACTAAAGCCATCTCTCCAGGCCTGGCAATGGTTTCTTAGTTGAGCACCATAGCCTTAAACAAATCCCAGGCTGTGTGAGACCTGAGGAAGAAGGTAGGCTGGATGAGGCAGGGGGTGAGCAGGAATGGCTCCACCCCCACCCCTGCAACCTTCTCCCTGGCTAGACATGTAAGTACAAGTGCGCCATTTGTGAAGCCAAAACAGAGCCACACTGTGGCTCATTGTTATTAACTGCCTGTACCTTACAAGAGTACGTTTCTGTTTCCTAAGCCCAATGTAGCCTGCAAACCATGTATTTCAGGCTAAGCTGAACTTGTAAGCCCGTGATGTGTGCACACCCCTTGGCTTTGCTAACCCTCCCCCAACCTGTGATGGCTCCCCTTCCGTGTGATATATTTTCACACCCATCCCACAGGCAGCTCTGAGGCTCCCACTCTTCTGTCAGGTGCCAACAGCCAGTCTCTATCAACCTTAACCCTTCCCCATAGGGGGGACCTCTGCTCTCTGAAACCCCGACTTAGGAGGAGGCGGTTGTTTGACCAGTCTCTCGTGCGCTTAGACCTTCAGCTGCCTTTAATCACACAGTTGTGAAGTGGTTTTTGTTCTCAGGTCCAACACGTTTCCTTGCTCAAAGCCCCTGCCTGACCTCAGAGGCCAGGGAGCCTATGTCTGCTGCTGTCCCAGTCCCAGCTCCGCAACCGGCTTCTCTTCTTCTCTCACTCTACTCCAATCACTGCCGGAAGGAAGGAAGGAAGGAAGGAAGGAAGGAAGGAAGGAAGGAAGGAAGAAAGGAAGGAAGGAAGGAAGGAAGGAATGGTTCATGCTAGAAAAGTCAATGAGAAGAAGAGATGATATTTCTTATCTGTGATTTTCTACACAGCTTTTCCTCACTAGGTCCTGTAAGCCAGAACATCAAAAACTCAGATAAATTCGTGGTCATAATACATCTCATATGGCACATGGCACAGGAGTGTGGCTCTCCTTTCCCTGTCTGATTTCCCCAACCAGGTTTCATTAGCTTTGTTATGGATGTTGTTTGGTTTGGTTGTTTTGGTTGTTTTTTTGTTTTGTTTTTAATTTTTTTCTTTTTATTTATTCTCTCATATATTACATTCCAACTGCAGTTTCCCCTCTCTTTCATCCCTCCCTTCCTCTAACATCTCCCTACCCACTTCCCTTTTCCCCAAGGTCCATGCCCGCCTTCACCTCCCCTCAGAAAAGAGCAAGACTTTCAGGGACATCAACCAAAGACAGCCAAAACAAGCTACAATAAGACAAGGTACATATTCTTCTGTCGAGGCTGGATGAGGCAACCCAGTAGAAGGACAGTGGTCCCAAAGGCAGACAAAGGAGTCACCGACAGCCCCCAATATTAGGAATTCCACAGGAACACTGAGCTATACAACTGTAACATATATGCAGGACCTAGGTCAGACCCCTACAGGCTCCCTAATCTCTGTGAGTCCCGGTCAGTTGATTCTGAGGGCTGTGTCCTTGATCCCTAGGCTCTTCTGATCCTTCTTCCCACCTCTTCTGCAGGGTTAACTTCTTTTTGAGTCAGGGTCTCTTTATGCTGCTAATCTGGCTGCCTGCAGACCTCACAACTTCACAACAGCAAAGAAATGACACTCTGTGTGTAAGCCCAGAAAAATCCGATCCTGTAGCCTAGTTTCTGTGTGTCCACTTGATTCATGAGCCTGTTGCATCCCTAAACCAATCATTGTGGCTCTGAGGTGGTCTGCCTGGATAGTGGAGAGAAGATTAGGCCAGCTAGGACTAATGGAGGGAGAGGTGGTTACTTGTGTGTGTGTTGGGGGGGGGCATGTGTGTGTTGAGATATGTGTGCAAATGTATGCCTGTGTGGTAGGGAGAGAAGACAACCTCATCTCTTGTTCCTTGGGTGCTCACCATCATTTTATTGAGACAATGTCTCTTAGTGATCTGGGACTCACTGAGCAGGTCTAGGGCAGGCAAGTCTCCATCACTTTTGCTCTAAGATTACAAACTTGCACCACACCCAGATTTTTTTTTTCTACCTGAGTTCCAGGGATCAAACTCCGGTTCTCATGTTAGTAAGGCAAGCACTTGGCTGGCTGCATTATCTCCCTGGCACGTGAGGTGGTTTTCCAAGGAAAAATGTAGACACTGTATTCATAGGAGGTGTGAGAGGTACCCAGAGATGCCAGCAGCAGTCAAGAACCACAGAAGTCCAACAGAGACACTCCATCTTGGGCTTTGGGGACCTGGGGGAGGCTCACAGGTGTATTCTACACAGAGCCTGAGCACCCAAGGGAGGTTTGCAGACAGCCCACCGCACGGCACTCAGTACAGAGCTTGATGAATGCATTTGAAAAGGAACTTGGTCCATTTTGTTATGGAATTAGGGCCCCTTTCCTTGCAATCTTGCCTTCACCCCCAAGTCTGCTTTCTCTTTGTAGCTCTTATTACAGGTGCTGGAGGTGCTTGACCCTGAGAGGAAGCTGAAGGACACACAGGCTTATTGCCCAGGTTCTGGGCAACTAATGAAGGAAGCCACGAAGCTTGTAGAGAAATGCTCTCCCCAAGTGTGCCTGTGAGTACTGCTGGTGTCTTTCCCTGATGAACATCCTAGGAAGGCCGCTGTGTTTAGAGCTCAGAAAGCAAGGGATTCCTGGGGACACAGGAAGGGGCCAGACCATGAAGATCCTTGGAGGCTGTGCTAAAGGTGAAAACTCTTTATTGGAAGAGGAACTACTGAACACAGAATCTTGTGCATAAATGTAGGCGACAGTGTTATTCCTAATAGCCAAAAAGTGGCAAGAAGTCGAACACGCATCAACTGGGGAGTGGAGAACAAAAGGAGATGTAGCTACTTGATGAAATATTACTCATCTATAAAAAATGAGTACATGAGTCCTCATAGATTATCTCGGCAAGCTTCATGCTAAGTGAGAGACCCTTAAGAAACTTGACTGTATAGTTCCGTTCAAATGAGACATACAGAGTAGACAAATCTGTAGCAAGTAAAAGTAGATTGTGCTTACCGGGAAGGGGAGAAGGATGTAAACAGAGAAGAACTGTTCACAGTTTGGGCTATGCTCTGGAACAAGATAGTTGTGTTGGTTGTATGACTTTGGGAATATATATTAATGCTAAAAGGTTTTTTTTGAGATATAGTTTTAGTTAGTGCAGGCTAGCCTTGAACTCAGTATGTAGCTGAGGATAACCTTGAACTCCTTCTGATCCTACTGCCTTCACTTCTCAAGTGCTGGGATTACAGGTGTGCACCATTACAACTTTTTATGCAATGCCAGTGGTTGAATTTAGTGCTTTGTGTGTGCTGGGCCAATGTTTTCCCACTGACCTATAGTCCCCAGCTCAATACATTGAATTTAATAGGTGCTTTCTGAGTTGGATGGTGGGTGACTGCATTTGACTTCTATTTAGCAATAAGAACTTGGACTGAAATTTAAATAAAGGAGTAGGGATTGGGAGGATAGAGAGAAAGATCCGGAAACACCAGTGGGAGCCTATCACAACAGTCCAAAGAAGCATAAAGTTAAAATCTACCAGACACCAGTGAGCTGGAGATGGAGATGAGAGAGAGGCAGAGAGATAGGAGAGGAGAGAGAGAGGGTAGAGAGAGACATGGGGAGATAGATAGGAGAGGAGAGAGAGAGGGTAGAGAGAGACATGGGGAGATAGATGGATAGATAGATATAGATATATAGGTATATAGATGATAGATAGATAGATAGATAGATAGATAGATAGATAGATAGACAGACAGACAGGCAGACAGATGGATCACTATCAAAATGCTCTATTTTCTTAAGATTACAGGTCAACTTCAATTGGAGTGGCTTCTACCTGCTACATGCATTAATTAACACGTGGTACTTGTAACTTTAAAAGCAAGACATTTGATTTAATGTCTTTAAGTTTTAATCAGTATGACGAGCCATGACACACTTGGATTTCTAGTGCAGAAGAGAGGACTGTGATCTGTGAAGCTATAATTCACTTGACCTTCCAGAGACTGTGAGAGGTCTGATCATTTCTCAATGGTACTGGTTGAGATCTAATTGGCTTCACTGGGCCTCATGTTTTATTCTTTGACGATCTCAGGCCCAAGAAGATGATGGGGTCACACCCAGGCCAATGGCTCTGTGAAGAAAAGCCAAGCAAAGTGGATTTGCTCTGTGAAGACAGGCTTGTCCATGAAGACATACGCAGAGGAGTCAGTGACTTCTGCGCCTGGGCCACGGCTCTTGTAAGTTAGCAGTGATGAAACTTCTCAAAGTTTGTAGGCTCGAAGCCGATGTGAATATTCATGTTTCTATTTGCACCTTGGCCATGGCTTCCTAGTTTCTGTCCCCACTTTAGTAACAACTCTTTCCTCCATTCTTCACACCAGCTGCACTCCCCACCTTTCCTCCAAGACGATTTTCTAGCGTTTTTCCTGGATTTAAGAACATCCAGTGTTATATCCCTCTCGAGAGTTCTGATGCATGGCTAGTTTTCAGTCAGGGGTTTGACACGTATATTTACTACATTTATCTATTCGTGTGTGTGTCACAGTGACGGAGCACAACTTCTGAGAGTTGGTTCTCTCCTTCTCTCGTGGGTTCTGAGGGTTGAACTCCGCCTCTCAAGCCTGTTGGCAAGTACCTTTACCAGCTGAGCCATCTTGCCAGCCCTAGTCAATGTGCTTATCTACTTCATTAGCAAGAGACTATCCTCCAAACCCAAATGTAATTTGGTGAGCTTAAAGGAGAATTACCCGGAAGCACTAGGAGGTTGAGGCACAGCCATATCTAGGTGCTGACCTGCTTTTAGCTGCTGTCCTCATGTCTTGCTGATCCCTCTGTCTGACTTCATTCTTTTCCTCAAGCAATGGACGACAAAAGTCATCACCAAAGTTCATTCAGCTTGCATTGTACTGGTAAGCAGCCTTTTCCAAAAGAGCAGAAACCAGGACTTCCTGTCTCTGCATGGGCCACGTGCCTGTGCCAGAATAACCACCATGATTAAGGAGACGATGTTTTCCGCCTGCCACCCACAGCGCTGCTTGACTGTCTTTAATCCAGCTGCATGGGACTGTCCGATTCTCACCCCTTCTCTCATTCCTATTGCTGGAGATTGTTCTGCCTGGGGGGAAATTTAAGAATCCTTACGGAACATCTTAAAGGTGGCTATATAGAGCTTTCCTTTCTTATATAGCAGAGAAGTCTGTTTTCTAACTTCTCCTTTTATCACACCAGTCTGTGGTGTGAGCCACTAGGACTAACTTGCACTTTTCTTCTACACAACTGATTCTTTCACTTCATTGATTGTGCTTGTTCTATTCTTTTCTCGTTACTGTTGTTATAATAATGACTAAGAGTCCACTGTAACATGTTTGCTATAAGGAAGGAAGTTTGTTGTGGAAAGGGGGAGGGGAGTTAGGGACAGAGAGACAGTGGGAGAGCATAGGAGAGAAGGAGATCCCCCAGAGAGAGAAAGACACAGAGAGAGAGAGAGAGAGAGAGAGAGAGAGAGGTGCCAGGCCAATGTCTTTATCTGGCCCATGCCTCCATGGCAGTTGCAGGTGATGATATCAGGTTGCTAGGCAACCTAGAAGCAGGCTGTAGGGATCGGCTTGTGGATTAACATTCCTCCCTTTTTCTTTAATTAAAAATGGCAAATTTAGGAAGGGGTGGTGGGGTGGGAATGAGAGCGTTGTGTTCAGAAAAGACTGCTTCCTGCTGACTTGGGGACAGCAAGATCTCTGGGGACACTAAAGGAGTTGGAGTGTACTGGCAAAGTCCTGGGAGAGCCAGCTGTCTCATTGCTGGGTCCAGGATCTGTGAGAACATCTTCAACCAGGAAGGAAAATGCAGGTCTGGCTTGACGCAATCTGCGAGGTTAGACTGGGTAGCTGCTTTGGTGCTGCCTTGGATGTAGAAAACTCCTGGACCTGGCAGGATACTGGGACATCTATTTGAACAGAAGACAAAGTTAAGTAAGCTTGGGTGAAAATTTTTTTAGGTGCATATTTGAAACTTTTTGGACCCATGGTTTTGGTGGTTGGGGGAGGGGAGTCTTAAAACTAGGGAAAGGGGTGGGGGAGAATCCTACCCCCTGAGGCAACAGGTGAGAAACTTAAGCTGTTGGTTGGCAGGAGGTACCTAGAGTCCATTCAACCTGAGAGGTAGATTTGGGTAGATTTCCTGTAGCTTACAAGAATACATTTTAGGTTTGCAGACATGCTAGCATCACCATTATAATCTGCAATGAAATATAAATCATAGAAAAAGGCAGTAGACACACATCTCTGTGTCCTAGCGTAGCAGAAGCTTGGAAAATTACTTTTGAGTTAACATCATGAACTCTCTTTGAGATGAGCTCAGGGAAGACAGAAGCCTTCCATGAAGTAGAAGGGGCAAAAACAAACAAACAAACACAACAAAAAACCCAAACAAAACAACAACAACAAAAAAACTCACTTGATCTTGATTTTTAGTATGATTTGTAGTATGTAGTATGGTTTGTACCACGAGAGAGAAGCTGATTCCCTCTATTCAGAAGACTGGATATATATAAAGCTAGCACAATGAAAAACATTTTAAAGTCTGCTCTTAAAAGACAAAATTTTAAAAAGAAAATTTAAAATCCTGAGTCTGAAACTATGATAGTGGATCATATAGTAGAATGTTTTATCAGAGTTAGATTAATAAATCACAGAGTTCCAGTGATTAATGTCAAAGCTCTGAACAGTTTTACTACTATCATTGGATAGCAGCAGGACAAAATCTGAAGCACTTTTACCTATCTATTTATTTTGGATACCTTAAATCACCTCTGTAGACCCTAAAATACCTTTTTTAGGTCCTCATACCTTAAGCTTCTGTATCCTTAGGCCTTTTTTCCTATTTACCATGAAACATGGTGATTGCTGCGAGCAGCCACTGTTGTTTAGTTAAAGGAATGGTAAAAGGTTACATCTGAGACCTGCTTTTTGAGTCTGGTAACAAGGTAGACTGTGTCTAGATCTGACAGCAGCAGCTCTAAGAGTGAGGCTTAAGGCCTGGTCCCCTGCACATGAAAAGAGGACTCAGAAGGTATCCGAGCCTCCCATGACAGAAGTTGGCAATGTGACCGTGGGACCTGAGTGTGAATCTGGGAGCCTTCAGTCCTCTGCCAGGCTAAGGAACTCAAAGGCCTCCATGTCTCTGCACAGAGGACTAGCATGTGTGGGAGCATTTCGACTTCCAGAGGCCAGGCTGCCGGTAGGCAGGGCATGGCTTGTTGAGGTAGTTGTGGGACTGGTGTCCTTCCTGGCTGCATTTGAAACAGGTCCATGGTGGAGTCGACTCAGGCTGGGCCTTAATGGGGATTTGGCATCTCAGACCTCATGTTTCCTCTGTGGAAATGCTGATGACCTCAGGGCAGCAGCCAAGGTCTGGGCCTGGAGCATGGTCTTCTGCTGTAGCTAAGCCTGTCTGGAAGGCTCCTCTTAGGCTTTTGAAACTTTAAAATCCACTTAAACAATTCCTATATGGGGGGTCAGGGACTGTCCTTACCCCCTTAGTTAAGATGGCAGTGAGACCTTGTCTATCTCAAGTCGATCTAAATAGACAAATTTTGCTCATTTCTAGTTACTTTTTGGCAGCCAGTCATGTGACTGCCCTTAGTCAAGATGGCGGTGAAGTCATGGCTCCACCTTCTTTATCCACCCAAAATCAACATGGCGGCCAGCCATGTATGTGTTGTTAGAATCTGCGACAGGCAATTTAAAAACATAGCTATGAGTTTAATTCGTCAAAACCTGGACACGTTAAAGGATTTGATCATTTATAAGATGACTGACTATTAACTTACATTTCTCAATCATCAATTAAAGATTAGGATTTTAGGTTTCATCCCTGTGAAGTTGGAGCCTTAAAAATCATGAACATAGTCTATAAAGAGATTGGGAACTTTCTTTTTTTGGCATAGCATTATAGGGTTTTAAAATTTTTTCGTACGATTTAGTTTATAAAAAGTCCATAGCTTATAAAAGTTTAAAAGTTATATTATAGGCTAGCAAAAGCAAAGGTAAGCATGTTTAAGGCAGTGATTTTTAACCTTCTGAGTGCAAAGATAGAGTATAGTAACCAAGTTCTAACATTGTAAGCAATTCAATGTTTCTAGAATTAATATATTCCAAATTAAAAGCATCTTTCGTATAAAATCTGCTGTGCACATCATCATCATTTTATTTGATCCTAACAGTTACAAGTTTTAAGATTATTTAAGCACAAGGTTTTACTTATTGACCCTGGACACTAATACATGACTGGCCTGAGAAAGAGTAACCAATAACTTGTTTCTAGAGTCAGCAATACAGTAGAACAGTATAAAACAACTTTAAAATTATACTTGAATTCATTATGCCAGCTCCATTAGCCAGAAATCTTAGAGGTGAACCCTAAACACAGGCAGCTGGTGGCAGGAGAAACAGCATTCATTCATCAGTCCAAGAACTAGCAAAGGCATAAGTAGTTAGACATTTAAAATTAGCTTGTTAATCTGAAAAGACCTTTATAACCTTGGAAGTTTATCACCATATAAGACACATTTTTGAACCAGGAATATAGAGTATATTGTAAAAAACATAACTTTGAATTTTTATAAAAATCCATACCAATTTGAGGTGAGACATTGCTTGCTTAGTCCAAAAAGGAGAGGAAATAATAAATAGAGAGTGTTGCCTTACATCACATGGTCATCTTAAGCTTGTGGAGTCACATGGCAGGTTGTTAGCTGTGTTGGTGGACATGGATGCTGTTTAAAAACATCTGTGTTTCTACAGATGTTACAAACATATATGTACATATATACATATTTTTAACAAGAGTTTGAACTTAAATTATAAACACCGTGAGCAATGAGCAAATTATAAATCCTTAGATAAGTGTTCACAGTATAATCTCAAGATAAACGTTTTTATTTTGAGTGCAGAGTGCAAAGAAACCAGTGAGAGAAGATTTTTTTAACGGTTGGGAAGTAGATTCTTAGGGATAAAACTTAGAGAGCTTGGAGCAAAGCAAGATTAGAAAGTATTTGGAAACCATTTGTCTGTGGCAGTAAATAGTTGGGAATTGGGTATGTCATTGGGGGGGGGGCTTTGAATGTAGCCAGATTTTTGTAATAGAGTCCATTGAAGGGGGGAGGGTGGGGGAGAGTGCTTGCTTGGAGTCTTGCAGAACAACTTCGGGAGGAGGTGGGGAGGGTTGATTAGATCCACGTGGTGGAAGTGGACTCCTCAGTAGGATAGAAGATCATATTCGCAGACAAATGGCTCAGACATACCTCAGCGGTGGTCCTGCCTAACGGTCGCTGGAACAGAAGGCAAACCTGCTGCAGACGGGCATGACGGGCAAAGGGGTTCTGGTATGCCCAGACATTGCCGGAAGAGCCCCCACTGGTTCTCGGCACCAATGTTATAATAAAGATTAAGAATCCACCGCAACGTATTTGGTATAGCTAAGGCAGTTTATTGTGGAAAGGGAGAGGGGAGCTAGGGGCAGAGAGACAGTGGGAGAGGGTAAGAGGAGAGAGAGCATAGGAGAGAAGGAGGTGACCCAGAGAGAGAGTCAAAGAGAGGGAATGTGTTAGGTGGCCTGGCTGCCTTTATCTGGCCTGTGCTTCCATGGTGGTGACAGGTGATGACATCAGGTTGCTAGGCAACCTAGAAACAGGCTATTGGAATCAGCTTCTGAACTAATGTTACAGTTGCCTCAGCCTTGTTCTGAGGTTGCTCCATCCCTTTGAGGTTCTGACCCTTCTTCACAGCTCCTCTCCATAAACTCTGTTCACCTCCAACTCCAACTCACGCTCTCTGCTTCTCAGTTTTTATCTCCCACAGTGGAACTCTGCTGTCTCTTTATCTGTTTATCTTCCGGTGTTGGGCCATATCCCAGGACAATAGTCATCCCTTTGAGCCACTCATTGCATCCATTCCCACCCCTACCAACTGTGTCCAGGGGGCAGGAAAAGACGAAGTTATTCGGAGAACAAAATGTGGTTGAAATGGCCTCTTTGAGCAGGGCATGGAGAGGACAGCTCCCTTGAGGAGGGTCTGGACAGATGATGGCTCAGTGGCTAAGAGGACCTGTGTTCCTTTCCCAGCACCCACATGGCAGCTCACAACTACCCACAGCTCCTGCTACAGGGCACACGGCTCCCTCTTCTGGCCTCGCATGTGGCATAGATGTGCAACAACCACACACATATACTTTTTTTCTTTTTTAAAGATGGAGTACCTGGAAAGCACTCTAGGAATGGCCCTGTTACAAAGTGCTAGAAAAACAAACTTGCTTTGGGTCAGACTGTACTTCCTCAGGGATGCTCAGCTTCCTGCAGGTGTCTGCCAAAGCCATCCAGCCCCCAGGTGCTTCTGTCTCCAGTGAATGCTCCCTGAGCTTTGTCTCCTTTTCCTCCAAACAACCCGCTCCCCAGAAGTGGTCAGCCATTCCCTGAGGTGAGGGAGAGAAGCAGGGAGCTCCTCCCCATCTGGCTTCCAGTCATGCATTGCAGCGTTCTTGCAGGGAAGTTCCACCATCGATGAAGAGTTCCTCCTGGAGCAGTTTGACATTGGCCGTCAGACCCGACACAGCTGTGACACTCTTCACCTGAGGAGGCTGAGCCAAGTATGTGGAGAGCTGGAGAGGAGTGAAGATATGAGCCTGGCTAAACTGCAGGAGGCAGAGCTGCACCATAAAGCAGAGCATGGGAGGAGACTCCAGAAAACACAAGAGAGCGAACCAGAAAAGCTAAGGAAAATGGGTTCTGCTAAAGCCTTAAGTGTTCTTGAGTTCTGGTTTTCTGGGGGCTCCAGCTTTTTATTTTTAATTTTTATTAATTACAATTTATTCACTTTGTATCCCCCCCCATAGCTCCCTTCCTCCTCCCCTCCCAACCCCATTTTCCCTCCCCCTTCTCCACACATGCCCCTCCTCAAGTCCCCTGATAAGGGAGGTCTTCCTCCCTTTCCTTCTGTTCCCAGTCTATCAGGACCAGCTGCATTGTCTTTCTCTGTGTCCTGGTAAGGCTGCTCCTCCGTCAGGGGGAGGTGATCAAGGAGCAGGCCAATCAGTTCATGTCAGAGACAGTCCCTGTTCCCATTACTATGGAACCCACTTGGACACTGAACTGCAACCCACTTGGACACTGAACTGCCATAGGCTACATCTGTGCAGGGGTTCTAGGTTGTCTCCATGAATGGTCCTTGGTTGGAGTATCAGTCTCAGAAAAGACCCCTGTGCCCAGATTTTTTGGTTCTGTTGCTCTCCTTGTGGAGCTCCTCTCCTCTCCAGGTCTTACTATTTCCCCCTTCTTTCATAAGGTTCCCTGCACTCTGCCCAAAGGTCAGCTATGAGGCTCAGCATGTGCTTTGATACTCTGCAAGGTAGAGCCTTTCAGAGGCCCTCTGTGGCGGGGCTCCGTCCTTTTAAAGCAGACCTCTTGGAATGTTATCTCATTTAATAAGTATTTGATAAGAGAATAAATATTTAGTATCTATGGTAGTGGGTTATGTAAAAAAGACATATCAGGGGCTGGAGAGATGGCTCAGAGGTTGAGAGCACTGGCTGCTCTTCCAGAGGTCCTGAGTTCAATTCCCAGACACCACATGGTGGCTCACAACCATCTAGAATGAGATCTGGTATCCTCTTCTGGCATGCAGGCATACATATTAAATAAATCTTAAAAAAAAAAGACATATCATTCAGAATCGTTACCAACTGCCCATTTTCAGGGACACTTTTTGTGTATTCCCTATGTTGAAACTGTAACATCTAGTAGGATTATTGATGAGTGTTTATTATTTATAAGCAAGAGTTGTATTATGTTCAATAATGACTGTGAGCACTGTTAATCTTATGCCCAAAGAATTCTTGAATTTTTATTTGAATTGAATTGATCACACATCATATTTTATTAAAAATTTTAAAAAATAGATTTTTAGTTATGCGTGTGCGTGTGTGTGTGTGTGTGTGTGTGTATGTGTGTGTGTGTGTGTGTGTGTGTGTGTGTGTATACAGAGTGCGGATGCCTGAAGAGGCCAGAGGCCCTGGATTCCCTGGATCTGGCATCACAGGTAGTTATGAGTCCATGTCAATCTTGTACAGAACAAACTCTTCATCCTTGGTCAACCCTTCGTGCGAGCACCCTGTGGGCGCTGGAGTGACCCTCGGTCCTCTGGAAAAGCGGTAAGTGCTTTTAACCTCAGCATCTCTCCACCCCGCATAACATAAACAAAGTTGACGCAAACCCTGAAGCATGTTGGGAAAAAGAAAGTTATGTCAGCGTTTTGAAGGGAAGTGGCTCGGACACAGTCTTAACTTTCCGTTTAACTGCCGGTGCAGACAAGCGCACATTTCAGGACTGAACAACAGACTCAGGCGGCTGGTGTGGAGGGGGGCGTGTCTTCCCTCAAAGTCAAAAACAGAGCGTTAACTCTAATTAGCTCTCAATTGCCTGTAATTGTTCTTCTCTTGTCTAACCCTGTAGTTTTGCTTCTCTGAAGAGAAAAACAGAATCAAAGGTGTGCGACCCTAGAGGCTTCTCTCAGGGTGGGGACATGGCTCAGCAGGTAAATGGATTATGAGCCCAGTTTAGATCTCTAGATCACCTGAAGCCGGACACAGTAGTGCGTGTCTGAGAGCTCCGCTCCCAGGTGAGATGGTGACAGCGAGGTGAGTGGGGGCTGTCCCCAGAAGTTCACAGCCGGCTAGCCTGGCATCTCAGCAGGAAACAGAGAAGCCCTTACTCAAACAGTAAAGGACTGTTGCACACACACACACACACACACACACACACACGTGGGGCAGGGATACCATGGAGCAAGGAGGAGCTGGTCCAGAGCAGGAGTGGGGTCAGGGGTCCAGTCGTGTCCAACCCCAGAAATCTTGAGAGTCATAGGAGTGGGGAGCACTCCCTCCCCTGCCCCAGGCCTGCATGCCCCAGTGCACTCCTGCACCCCCCCCCCTTGCTCACGCTAGAGAATGTCGCACAGCCAGGTTAAACTTCCTCTCTCCCTGCAAGGTCAGGCCAGTGACATGCACTCACCCCAAAGCCTCTACCCACTCGCCAAAGATTTAAAAAGACTTTGTCCCCGTCCTCTGCCCCCCAATTAAAAGAGCTGCTCAACAAAGCCTACCTCCCAAAAAGTCTGTTCTGGTAGTGCCCATCGGAGGTCTTACCCTGAGCTCACCCTAGGCAGTTCCTGCCTCCTGTTTACTCCCCTCAGGTTCCTGACTGTGCCAGGAAGGAGGGGTGGGGGGATAGGGGGTAGGGAGCTATTATTTCAGCAGTACGAAGCTATTGCTCCATCGTCTTGATTGGATTATTTATGATGAATATTTTGAGATGCTTGACCTGCTTTTCTGAATGTGCTTTCTTCTTTGGCTGCTTTTATATTTTTCTTCTTGTTGATGTTTTAAATACACACACACACACACACACACACACACACACACACACACACCACACATACATACACGCCTTTCCTTTTAGATATACTAGGTATTCATTGAGCTTCTTCAACCTATGGGCTTATATTTTTATAGATTTTTTTTGCTTTTTTAAAATTATTAGTATATATTACTTGTGCAAAACAAGGGATTTCGTTTTGATATTTTCATACGTATGTACAATGTAGTTCTTTCATAAGCTTTGGAAAAACTTTCTGACAGTTCAAGTTTGTTTTCGGTTTCTCCGCCCTTGCCCTACATTTGAATTGCACGCAAGCAGGCTTGAGGCTGCGTCCCAACTCACCACTTCCGTTCAATTGTTTTGTCCTTTGTTTATGTTTTCAATTGAGCGGTCTTTAAACTCTGTGACTTCTTTTTCCGAAATGTTTATGATTTTGTCTCATAATTACAAACTTCACGTCTAGACATTTGACGTTCTTCTGTCTTCCATGTCTATTTAATCTTTGGAACACAGGAGATAGAGTTTCAGAGAGTGCTTCGATATCTTTGCATCATAACCCCTGTAGGTGCTCTGAGTCGGTTTTCATGAGCTCCTTTAGGTCTTCGAGGGACACTCTGTTTTCCTGTATCTCTTCGTGCCTGATGGTTTCGTGAGTAGATGCTATGCACTGTAGATCTCACGTTAATGGGTGTTTGGGTACTTTGGCATCTTTAATAAACAGGTTTGAAACTTGTTCTGGGCTACAATCAAGTTATTTGGAGAAATCTGGTCTTGCTTTTAAGGTAAAGAACAAAGTGATGTTTCGTCTTGGACTAATTATTTCACAGTACTGAGCAAAACCTTAAGCATGTTCTTCTTGGGGTTTTATGAACCCTTAAGTCTTCAGGAGCTACTGATCTCATCCTTGTGCTCATCAGGCGCTTGCCCTCCAGTGCATTTAGCTGGTTCTTTCCTTGATCTTGGGGTGGTTTCCTGTGCGTGAGCAGAGACACCCTCCCCCCCCCCCACACACACACACTGTGCAGCCCTTTCTCTTCTGGTGCTCTGTGCTGTGAACTTCCGCAGCCTGGCTCTCCGTGGGCTCTTGATTCTTTTGTTTCCTCCATTGGTGAGTCCCTTGGGCTGCTGCTCAGCTCCTCCTCCCCCTGTGCCCTGGAGACCCTTTCTCTGCAGTGAACAATTATGGCACTTATTTTGTTTGTCCCTTTCTCTCAGGGACTACTGTCCTGGTTACAGAGGCCCTGTTGGTACCTTGCAGGTTATTGTTTTTCTCTGTGTTCCAAATGTGGAAAGTGGGAGGGACAGCCGGTCTGTGTTCTGGAGGTGCAAGGCCCCATCCTTAGGTTTAGTTTAGTTCCTCAACACTGCGCTACTCCTCCCTCTGATGCTCTTTACAACCCCTCCCACCCTGGCTCTGCTCACACATGCCTGTCTGAAGCCTCCCTTTCCCTGTGCGCATCTCTATCTCCTTTTAGATGAGGGCATATGTAATTCTTTTGCTATTTAAGTCTTTTTCCTTCTAGGTCCCTTGGTTGAGGTGATTGTATTGTTACTTCCCAACCCTCATAGCACTGTGCTATCTTTCCATTTTTCTCTTCACTCTATATGCCAATTCACCCATCTGCTTGTTTATTCATTCAACAAACATTTCTGAGCATCTGTGCGTTCAGAGGTGTTGGGAGCAAATGACACAAAACTGGAGGGCTGCCATCTTTACCAGGGCGGCTCCCCCACAAGACAGCAATGCCTGTGGGTTGGTAGGGGGCACACAGATGAACCTCTCTGGAGACAGTGTCTGCTTTATTGCACGTGAGCAACCCCTTACATAGTGGAAGCTATCCACTGTGAGTGGTTAGCACATCGCCTCGGACTGGATGGTGAGTGTCCACACCACCAGGGTCTCTATGCAGAAGAAGCACATTAAAGGAGAAACGGAGAGCGCAGACTCTCTGTAGGCCAGCTATGGCCTACTCATGCTACTTCAGAGTCCAGTATTCTGACTTCCGGGACACGGTGCGACCTGCTTCTTATTTGGAAGCACAGCGTGCCACCAGGTCTCGCCTGCGTCTCCTACTCCCTACATTCAGGACTTACAGTCTAGCAAAGTCAACAGGCAAATGATTAACTGCAACAGAATGAGGTCTTGTGTGTACACACGTAAGAAAAAAAAAAAAACATCGATCCAACAAATATAGGGTATGGGTAGTTTCAATAGAGGCGTCAGAGAACAAACCATGCTTGCGCTGCATCATGTAAGATCACCAGTAGACTAACGACTTCTGTTCTTTGCTTGGGTTCTATTTCCTCCCCCACTCATTTACCCCGTTCTCTGTTTCCCTCCTTTTAGTTCAGTGAGGTAAGCTGAGTAAGCTTAGTAAGCTAAGAGAGGTGTGGCGCCTTCCCCTCCTCCCAAGGATAGTTGTCAATGTTTGCAGATGGCATTTTGAGTTGTCCTACCTCAGCGGGGTGTCACTAGCATCTCATAGACAGGGACCAGGAACACTGATGATCATCCTACTGTGAAGAGGTCAGCCACCCCTCCACAGCCAAGAATGATCAAACCCTCAATGTCAACAGTGGCAGGGTTAAGAAACAGCCCTGTGAGTCAGCAAATATTTATAGAGCACCTGCCTCCGTCTAAATGTCCTAGATGCTAGGAAGATACAGGGGAATCCGTACCAGGGGAATACAGCCTCCAAAGCTTGTGTTCCAGAGGGCACAAAGAGATGCAGACAGATAATGAAATCTACACAGCACACCAGACAGTGACTGGTTGTAAAGAAAGGAGGGAAGGTGTGTTGTGAGGAGTCTGCAGACTCTAAGTTGGCCGGGTGGGGAAGATGTCACCAGAAATAGCGGAAGCTAGGAAGGGAGTACAGGGGTCCATAATGGAGGAGTGAGATGGGCATGTTCTAGAAGAGAGTGCCGAGTCCAACCCCAGGAGCCCCGCCCCCAAAAGCTGCCATATTTGATGTTTTAGATATGCTGTTTAACTCCAGAATGTCCCACACTTTCCAGCATGTAGTTTAAATGTGGCCAAGAGAAGTAGCCCCAGAGGTGCCCCAGAGGAGAAGAGTGCTCACTGCTCTTCCAGAGGACCCAAGTTTGGTTTCCAGGACCCATGTTAGATAGCTCACAACTGCACATAACTCCATTTCCGAGAAACTGATGCCTTCTTCTGGCTCCTCAGCACCAGTACTCCTGTGTATATACCTACACACACACACACACACACACACACACACACACATATAATTTAAAACATATATGGGAATAGAGAGATGGGTCAGTGGTTAAGAGCACTTGTGGCTCTTGCAGAGGACCTGGGTTCAGTTCCCAACACCCACATGGTGGCTCACAACTATCTGTAACTCTAGCTCCAGGGATCCAACACCCTCTTCAACCTAAATATTCATTAGGTATACAAGTGATACCCCTACATACACTCAGGCAAACACTCATATATGTAAAACAAAACAAAACAAAACAAAAACTTAAAAAATAAATGTGCCAGGCAGTGGTGCGTGGGAGGCAGAGGCAGGCAGATCTCTGAGTTCAAGGGTAGCCTGGTCTACAGAGTGAGTTTCAGGACGGCCAGGGTTACACAGAGAAACCCTGTCTCAAAAAACCCAAGATAGATAGATAGATAGATAACAAATAATGTGAGCACAGAGACAGAATTGTGACTTCATGTTTCTATGCTACAATCAAGAGTTAAGTCAGGACAATGCTACATTGTAGCCACAGCATCTGGCTGCAAACCATCTTGAAGTCCTCTTTACATTCTTGGAGCAAACTGTGGAAGTAGCAGAGAGTGAGGTCTACTCTTCCTTCATATTTTCCCTCTCCATGAAAAGGGCAGAAGGTTAGGGCTAAGAAACAGTTTGATCAAAAACAGAACAGTGCTCCCAAAGCTAAGCACAGTCCTCCCAAGGCTGAATACAGTGCTCTCAAGGCTGAGACAAGTGCTCCCAAGACTGAGCACAGTGCTGTAGTTAGTGAGTTTAACTAAATAGCCTGGTTCACTGGGTCTTGTTTAAGATCATCACTCAGGTGAAATACGTGATTTTTTTTTTTTTTACCTGATTTCTACTGCTTTGCATATGTTCTCTCCTGTAAGCCTTGGGACCCTTATACAGGGTTAAAAACCTGTTGACAAATAATTTAAGTGGTATGCTCACGGACTCACAGCTCCCGAGAGAAGGAAGGCTGGATTCAAGCCTAGCCCTGTCTGCGTGCAATGGCGTTCCTAGGCATTCCTGTTTTCCTAATTATGAATGTTCCCCGCTTCTTTTGTAAAAATACTTTGGCAAGAACCAGCTGTAAACGCTAAATAACAGTACACCTTCTGTAAGGCGAGCCTTAGATTACTGAAACAGCCAAACAACCAATAAATAAGTGACTCTAACAACTCTGGAATTTTGTTTACTTTCTTTAGACTCCTTCTGAGCCAAAGAGGGTGAAGATGAGGTATGGAGCCTGGTATCTGAACACCAACTTGTGGAAGAAGCAAAGAGCGGATGAACCTTTGGTCGACCCCAAGATCTCATACAAAGCTCAAGATACAAATTTAAAAAAGCAGCTTCAGGACCAGGTATGTACACGAGCTGAGATTTGGTTGTCTGGGCCACAGACAATGACTATAAGGTTAGGCACAGAAGTTCCCCTAAAGTTTCAGGGCCTGTGTATCAAATTTAGCAGTGACAAAGGCAAGATGAGGTATGCGTAGCGTGTAAGAAGGAAGTTTGGGTTCCGGCCAGACAGGACAGTACTCCTACCATTCTGTGTTTGAGACGGGGTCTCACTACATAGCCTTGGCTGTCTTAGCACTCCACCCATATAGACCAGGCTGGCCTCAAACTCATAGACATCCTCCTGCCTCCAGAGTGGTGAGATTGAAGGTGTGCGCCTCCACACAGCCCCACCGCTACCATTTTGAACCATGTGTTCTGTGAACAAATGTTTGAAGGCAGGAGAGGGGGTGGGACCAGCACAGTGCTCAGAACTGGCATGACGTCATGAAGTTGTTTCCTATGCGAGGTGACTGTCAAAGAACTCAAAATCACACCTGGGGTGTTTCATTAATAGAATTCAGTTGCAACTGAGTCTCTCTAAGAGAGAGGTCAGAGGTTAAGCGACACAGCAGCAGCAAAGCCACATCACCAAGACGTGACCCTGCTCTACTGTAGATAAGAAGCATGCCCACTGGCCTCTTGTGTACACACATCTGCTGAAGCAAAGGTCGTCGCTGTGGCTCTGGAAACAGCTCACACATGCTTCGCAGGACTCTGGCGAGCACATTTGTGGGCCTCTTCTCTTTTACAACAGACCAGAGTGTCTCCAGATGCCAGATGGGAAATACATGGGAATATGTGTTCGGATATGGCTGATGCTTCATTAGTGATTGCCCATCAGTCTACTCTGCGGATTGAAAAACCAGGACGAATGGTGGTCATTATCCTCTTCCCAGTGCTGGGTATGAGAGGCTGCTTTTGGGAATGCTGTATGCCACAACTCCATAAGCATAACATTCCTGTATAAACTTCAAAATAATACCAATAATGCTTAAGAGGACTTCTGAATGCATGGCTTAGGAGTGCCCAAATGCATAGGAATTTAATTCATAACATAATATTTTATTTTGATGGCAAAAGCTATTTATGGTGTCTGTCAGAGTGCTTACAGTCAGCTAATGAAGTGGTCTCTTTTCCATTTGGGCAATACGGCTGATATAACTATTGCAGTAAACATTATCCATCAGGAGACCTAGACCCAGGAAGGAGTCAAACACTAAGATTGCTCCTATAACAATTTTTTTGAGGTGTAATCTCATATATGTGGTCCACGCTGGCCTAGGAGTCATGATCCTCTGCCTCAGCCTCCCAAGTGCCGGGATTATAGGCATGCTCCGCCATGCCCGGCCTACAGTGTTGTTGGTAAATCACACATCCCTAAAGCCCGGGGCCAATTATAGCCTGTGCCCTGAAGGTGCTGCCGCAGTGTGTTTGTAGGAGAGCCACTCTCGACAGTCTTAGCAGGAACTCAAGAGCTCTCACCATCCTTGATTGGCTGGTTTGGGAAGGCGAAATGACCCTGAAGTACACAAATTTCTACATCCACTTTTTGAGTTCAAATAAATATAAAGAAAAACCAAAAGGGTGCTTGAATGCTTAGAGGGTTTGGCACTGAAGCAAGTTTATTGTGATTGCTGAGCCCTTTGTAACTAATATTTATATATATTATGGTGCTGGTGAGATATAAGATATATATATATTTATATATGTTATATATAAATATATATATTTATATATGAGATGTAAGATATCTACATATATATATATATATAGTGGGGCTGGTGAGATGGCTCACCTGCTTCCTTTACTAAGTAAATGTAAAATAATAATAATAAAAATCTGTAAGTTGTAGATAAGTTTTGACATTCCAAGTCAAAACTTTTCTATTTGCTATAAATTGTTGCCTATCCTTCGTATGAGGGTAAGAAAAAAGAAACGGGCAAAAAGATGAAATCAGGAGTCTTTGAAAGCCCTCATATTCCTTACCTGATGAAGCCCAGGAGAAAGCACGTGCGGTGAGGGGCTTCATGGCAGTTTCTCGACAGTGCCTTTACCCGCTCTTTCAAACTGCGCTTTTAGGAGAAGCTGCTTGCGGGCCTGCACGGAACAGCTGCCTTTAAGGACTTCGTTCTAAGCAGGGGCTACAGGCTGCCCAGGGTGAGTGAAGAGTCCTTTCGCAGAACCCTGCTGAGGGGCTTTGAGGAGGACCGCTGTGGATGGGAAGTACTCCTACGTGATCAGAATAGACCCCTCCCAGGCATCCACCCTGGGGTGAGAAGGATGCTGTCAAATAAAAATGCAGTGTTGGCTGTCCACTACTGTAGAGGCTTCTTCCTGCTGCTTTGAAGTCTACTTTCCGTAGGACCAAGTGAAGAGAGTCGGGGTGCAGCCCACGTGCCTTGCAGAGACTTACTAACACATTCTGAGCTCTCTAGGAACTCCTTAAGTCCCCTGCACTCTAGGTCTAAGGACAAATTTACGTGGCTTGGGTTAGCATGAAATCGACTGGACCCATGCCAGGCCACGTCTGGCCATGCCTGATACTTTCAGTAGGTGTCAGGGACTCAAATTCAGATTTTTGTGCAGCAAACATTCTTACCCACTGAGCCATCTTCCCAGCCCTGTGTCATATATGGCTCCCTTACTATTTATACCGTGAAAACATCCCTTTTCATCCCGTCACTTTAATTCCTTCTGTGATGCACACGTAGGTCGGCTGGGGGCAGAAGGGAACATGCCTGACATGCTGGCTGCCCTCTCTACTGCACGAACTCCGGAGAGGTGGTGCCCACGGATCAACAGAGCCATTTGGGAACACCTGTCCCATGGACTCTGGCACTATTTTATCCCTCTTTCTTATAGCCTAGAGCTACTGTCTTACTGATAAAGTTTCATCTGAAAGAAGCAATCCATTATAGTAAATGAAGTGAGCACTCAAGAGGCTGAAGCAGAAAGATGACTGCTGTGAGTTCAAGGCCAGCCTGGGCTACAGAGTGAGCCTGTGTCTCAAGGAAATGAAAAAAATAACTAATAACTAAATGTAAATTACATACACAGGTATACATATACACAAAACATATCTGTGTATGCATTTATATACTGTCACTTAAATGTATATGTGAACATTCATTCTTTCTAACCTATAATGTATGTGTATTCTGTGTATGTATGTATTCACATATATCACAGGGGAGCATATTCTTATGTACATAAACCATTGTCTATACATTGTTTACAATGACCCAGGTAGGTCCCAGGCCTTTAACAACCTAAGCCTTTGCTGAGCTGGGCTGGGCCAGGGTGGGGCATGGGATGAGGGTGAATTCATTCTGAGTATTTCTGACGCTAAGCAACTACTTCTCACTCACATTGTCAACTCAAAATTTTGTCTAGCATCAGGAAATCTGTCAGAGTGAAGCTTTTGAGCTGACGCATTATAGCAGGAGGATATACCATTTTTGTCTGGCATTCTAATGAAGAGACTCTGATTTTTTTTCTTCCTGTAGTTCCTTGAGAAGATATACACTGAGGAGAAAGTTAAATCTGAAAATATGAAGGCTCCTAAAAGACTCGCCCAAACAGAGAGGAATCCTGGGAGAAGATGAGGCGGCATCTATTGACGGCATACTTGGGTATTGCGCCATTATTTTATTTATTTAGTAGAATATGGCAAATGCCCACTGTGGGAATGTCAGCCTGGTAGCAACTGTAAATATAAAACCCAACACAAATGCTTTTCTAAATGCTTTAGTTGATCATTTCTTGTATTGCGTTTAGTTATGTGTAGTTGTGTATGTCTGCAATGGATGTGTGCACATGAGTGTTGGGGCCCTCAGAGGACAGAGGAATCCCTTGGAGTTGGAATTACAGAGAGTTTTGAGCCACCGTGTGGGTGCTGGGAATTGAACCTTAGTCTTCTGGAAGAGCAGTGAGTGAGTACTCTTAATGGCTGGCCTGTCTCTCCAGCCCCCATTGATCAATGTTTTCTTTGCTTGTTTGTTTGGCTTTGGGGTTTGACCTTCTTCAGGCAGAGCCTTGCTATGTAGGCCAAGCTGACCTCCAAGTAGTCATCCCCATGTCAGCCTCTCAGGGGTTGAGTTGCAACTGTGTACCAACATTCCTGTGCATTAAAAAAAAAAAAAAAAAAAAGACATTTTTATGTATTTACAAACTACGGGATCAATATTCACGCAAAGTCTTCTCGAGGTTATGTTATGTTATGAAAATTACATTAGTGTATTGATTCTTTGTAAAAATAAAATTGTAAGTAAAGGCAAAATCATTGTTATTACTTCACTTGAGTAGCGGACTCTGAATGAGTACCTCATTTCTTTTTTACATTATTCCTTTCTTTCACTGAGTTAAGCTAACTGAGGTGTTTTTCTCCTCTCTTAGGCATGCTAGTCTTGCTAACAAATGTGTACTTATAGTAAAAGGTCATAGGTCAAAAAGTTCAAAGGAAAATCAAGCTGACATATTTTATTACTTTTTAAAGATTAAAAAAATTATTTGTGTGTGTCTGTATGCATGTGTGTGTGTGTGTGTGTGTGTGTGTACATGCACGTGGGTACCCACAGAGGTGAGAGTTACAGGAAGTTATGTGTTTTAATTATTAAGTAGAATATGGTAAGTGCCCACTGTGGAAACTTCAACCCAGCAGCATCCATAAATATAAATATAATTATCTGGAGGGAGTTGGGGGCGTTGCACAGCTGGATCAGTGGTTAAGAGCTCTGGCTCTTCCAGAGAACTAGGGTTCAATTCCCAGCACCCACACGGCGGCCCGTAACCATCTGTAACTCCAGTTTCAGTGAACCTGACACTCTCTTCTAGTGTCTACGGGCACCAGACACGCACGTGGTACACAGACATGAATGTAGGCAAAACACCTCTACAAGCAGAAAATAAAATTTTAAATTAAAGTAACTTTAGAAACGATTTTTGGGTACGTGCTTATGATCATGGCTGCATGTGTGCAGGAGTGCATCTGGAGGTCAGAGGTCAATCTTGGGTGTTGTTCCTCATAGGCCATCCATCACTCTCTTTTTCTTTTATCCTTTGAGCAGGGTCTCTGACTGGGACCTGGCCTCTTTAATTCAGCCAGGCTGGCCAGCTGGTAAGCTCAGAGATCTGCCTGCTTCCTCCTCCAACACTGAGATCACAGGCCATGGCATTACGAATTTCTACATAGATGCTGGGAATCAAATGTGGGTTCTTATTCCTACACGGGGAGCATTTTGCCAACTCCCCAGGTCCTCCCTGTCACATCTCAGCAGTCTTACACAGAATTACACTTTAAATTTGGTTGTTGGTAACACACCTTCAGTTGAGAAAGACAAGAGAAAAACTTTTGGAAAATTAGTTGAGAGATAAGAAAAAAGTATTTGAAAAATGTGTATGCATGACATGGCAGAAAAGAAAATGCAGATCAATTCAATGGTACTCACTTCTACAACTGGTTGAGAGCTGTAATTTCTAAGCAATTTTTCTCATCCATTTCCTGTTCCACATGCTTGCTCTTTGTAGCCAACCATTTGGCTGATGGGACCTCTTGGTGAACAGAATGACTGAAACCTTCATGTACACAGGGTCTGAGCCTCAGTGATCCTACCCTGGCGTTTTTATAACAAGACTCAGTGGAACTCCAAGGAACCCTCTGCTTTCTGCAACTTGTCAATCATTCTCCTCGTTAAGGAAGAAGTCTCCTCGCTCTGACACCTGAGTGTCTTCCTGTTTCCTTTTGTTTGGGTTAGTTTTGGTTTTTCGAGAAAGGATTTCTCTGTGTAGTCCTGGCTATCCTGGAACTTGCTCTGTAGACCGGGCTGGCCTCGAACACAGAGATCCACCTGCCACTGTCTTCCAAATGCTGGGATTAAAAGTGGGCACCGCCACTACTGCGACCTGCCTCTTTCCAGTTCTTCACAGAGCATGAAGAGCTCACCCTTGCCAGCTGGTGACGGCTGCTGCTCGGTCAATTGAAATATTGCTGTTTTCTGCTGGAGGGTGGCTTTTTTCAAGCTTTTATATCCACAGCGCAGTCTGGAGGCTAAGGAACAATTTTTCCAGTGGTTGTTACTCCTTACACTCAGACCTGCATATCCAGAGTAGAAAAATTGGGTGTTTGCTCAGTGTAGATAGCCATGGCGCAGCGTCTGTGTGGCACTGGTTCCAGGGTTCTGTGAGATCTGCTGGTGCTCAAGCCCCTTACACAAAATGATAAAGTGCCTGCAGGTGACCGGCATGTGTCCCACACTGCACTTCAAGT
This sequence comes from Meriones unguiculatus, assembly GCF_030254825.1. Classification (NCBI taxonomy): domain Eukaryota; kingdom Metazoa; phylum Chordata; class Mammalia; order Rodentia; family Muridae; genus Meriones; species Meriones unguiculatus. The sequence goes on from NC_083351.1 coordinate 165,880,001, forward strand.
CCTAGCTACTTTACGTTCACTAACTAGCAAAATGCAAATTAAGAAATTATTGTAACATCGTGCTGTTTAGGGAGTGACGAGGAAAAAAAAAACACTAAGGACAAAAATTGTTTGAATATTTTCATCTGGAACCATGAGGGTCAGAGCACACAGGGACACGGTGGGCAGTGCCAGTCCACTTCAGAAACTTTGGGCCTGAAATAGAGTCTATGTGCATGCACCATAGCATTAGCCAATTGCCTTCCTGCTTTTGCTCTAAAAATAGTTTCTGCACTTTGCATGGTAGCTCGTGCCTATAATGCCAGCACCCCAAAACCTGAGGCAGAAGGAATGCCAGGTTTAGGTCCATGTGGTCCTTATTCTGTTCCAAATTACCAAATGGTAATGATGATGACGATGACAGTGATGATTATGATGATGATGATAGACCAAATAGGTTTCTCAATGAGAGCCAGTGTTAAGTGGAAAACCACAGCGGTGAATAAGCATTCAGTAAGTCTATAAATGTTGGTGTGGGTGGATGTCTGTTGAGCAAGATCAGCAAATCTAAACTCAGAATAACTTTAGGGAGGGGGGAGATAACTTATTGCTTCTTCAGTCTGCAGCCATCAAGACCCCTTCTAGTGTTCTTCCCACCGCACAGGGTAGAAATCTGAAGGCCACATTTCCCAAACCCATTCACGGTTGCACCCATCAAATAGCCTCACACTCGTGGAAGCCCACGGGGGGGGGGGGTGTCAAAAGGAGAGCTGGTCTGCTGCAAGCCAGTAGAAAGGGCATCCAGCCCTGTCATGGGCAGGCTTTCGGCATTCATGGGTGTGGTTTTGGCATCCAGTCCTCAGATGCGGGCATGTAGGTGATGAGCCGCAGGTGGTGCTGGCTGGATATGCTGCCCTGGAGAGAGTGTCTTCCGTGTGCCTGGCTTTGCTGCAGTCAGGCCCAGGACTTTTCAGGTTCCCATGGCTAGCTTCAATTGGTGGACAACTGTCTTAGGGTTTCTAGGCTGTGATAAAACATGATCGAAACTACTTGGGGAGGAGAGGGCTTAGTTTATAATTCTTACTCCATCACTGAAGGAAGACTCGGCAGGAACTCAGGCAGGGCAGGAACCTTGAGGCAGGAACTGAAGCAGAGGACCCAGAGGAGGGCTACACACTGATTTACTCCCCATGGCTTGCTCTTCCCTTTAGTGCCCAGGACCACAGCTGAGGGGTGGCACCTCCCACATCAATCATCAATCAAGAAAATGCACCGCAGGCTGGTCCACAGGGCAGTGTGGTGGGGGCATTTTCTAAACTGCAGTTCTCTTTTCCTAAAAGACTCTAGCTTGTGGCAAGCTGACATAAAAATCTCTAGCACAAAGCTAACCATTCAACAGAAGCAGCAGCCAATCAGCTGCTACAAGGAGAAATCCAAGTTGCTGAGCTCACAGATAGTCCTTGTTCGGGTGTTATCAGGCAATACAGGAGTGTCTGTGGAGAGAAGCGACTGAAATATAGAGGAAAAGTTGATTTTTAAAAAATTATTTGTGTGTATGTGTGTGTACAGGTGCCTTCAGGGATCAGGAGAGGGAGGGTATTGGATTCTTGTAGAGGAATTTTAATTCAGAACATGGCTGTTCTGGCCAGAGGTCACGTCCAAAGACCTTTAGGTCTGTGTGATCCAGCTGGTGTACAAACACACCTTTTATCCAGGAGACAGAGGCAAGAAGATCTGAGTTCAAGGCCAGCCTGGTGTAGAGCAAGTTTCAGTAAAGAAAAGCTCAGCTCCAGGTGTGGTGGTATACATCTTTGGATATACACCTTACCCAAACAATGAAGGTAAGGTTAGTTTGTAGAAGGAAGCACCCATGTTTGAAAATCATGTCTAATTGAATGGCAGAAAAGGCGATAAATTAGAGAGGAGAAGAGAGGCCAAGCATAGTAATTCAGGAGCCGAGAAAGAGAAGCCAGATTGAATTACTCAGCTGGGAGAGGAGTTTGAGTCAGAACAGCTGAATTGCACCAGCCAGCACAGAGCTCAGTAAGAACAAGTAAGGGTAAGATTACTAGGCAGGGAGTCCAGCTGAAAACATTCTAGGCCTAGGTTAGATTATATGCAGGCTAGAAGCTTCCAAGGCTAGGCCTAGGTCAGCAGATGGAGGCAATAAGCTTCCGAGAAAACAATTACCTCAGGAGAATAAAAGTTCGTTTTACAGATCCCTTGGAGCTGAACTCACAGGCGGCTGTGAGCTACACCTGTAGGTGCTGGGAACCAAACAGGTTCTCTGACAGAGAAGTGCATGGGCCTGATTAACAGACCACGGGATCAGCTTTTCACTGACTCTTGAATACCTCCTGCAGAGTGGAGCCTTTTGATGGCATCACAAGGAATGAAAGAGTCTCTGCACTCCTTTTCCCTTTTCCTCAAGCATCCCTGAGGAATGCTTACCTTCTCCGTTCTTCTGAGAGTCTCGAGCTACTGAACTGAACCACATGTCTGTTTTCTGCCACCACGCCTGAGGACCACGGGTGGGGATGTTTTTTTTTTTAGAACTACGAGTTTATTGAGTTCATGAGTAGATTAAGTACATCACAGATTCCTCACACAAAGCACCAAAATGTTGTCAGTTTAAATGCGTTCATAGTAAGCTCAGAGTCACCAATAACTATTGGGTGTTGCATTAAGGAAGTTAACCTAAACCACTTCTCCTTGGCGTCATTTAATCACGATTGAGCCCAGATTGGAGTTCTCTACTTTATGTGTGCATGTCTCCCATCTTCTCTGTCTCTTGTGTGAGTCTGAATCTCTCTTCTGAATCTGTCATGCTGTCTGTGTGCGATTTTATGTATCTGTCTATAACAGAGGGCTTTGCTCTGTATTTATTGAGCAGCATTGAAAAACGTTGCATGGGGAGGGAGTGAGGGACACTTTACAGAACTTCTCTTTTCTTCTTTTTTAAATTATTTATTTATTTATTTGAGGCAGGGTTTCTCTGTGTAGCCTTGGCTGTCCTGGACTTGATTTGTAGACCAGGATGGCCTCAAACTCACAGAAGCCAGCCTGTCTCTGACTCCTTGAGTGCTGGGATCAAAGTGTGAGCAGCAAAGCCCCACTTTAACAGACTCTTCTATAAGAGATTAATCCGAGTTTCCAACTGACCCCAGGTGGAGCAGATGACAGTACTGCAAACATCATTGCTCATGAAGCAACATCCGAAGCAAAGTGATGAGGTAAATAAATGTGGAATTTTGCAGCACAGGGCCTGGCACTTACAAAACTGAATGACCTAAGGAAATTCTGCCACTTGCCAGCTGAATGGCCATAGACAAATCCGTTAGCCTGTCTCCTCTAGCTCATCTCATCTTTAATAGGGATGATCATAATAATAATGGCTCTATCTCCAGCGATGTGGTAAGGATTAGGGAGACATAAGAGTGCTTAGAACAGACCCTGGCACGTACTGAAGGTTAACTGATGCCCAGGCTTGGTGGATCAGATCACCCCTGGTTAATGGGAGGCACCTGTCACATGGCTACCAACTGTCTCAGGATGAGCCTGCTGTGTTTAACTGCTGCCCAGCAAGAAGCCAAGAGAACGGTTTTATGCCGCCAGATTTGTGGCTCAGCTGCAGAACACTGAGTTCCCAAGCTAGGACTCTTTCCGGATTTGTTTAAATTCTATTCAGAGCCCTGCCTGTTGCAAATGCTTCAAGCACACTGACTTCAAGGGCTCAGAGGGCTACGATGCCTTCTTGAGTGACTTGCTGGGCTCAAAGTTGGCACCTTGTCAGACTTGTGAATGAATGAGCTGAGACAGCATATCTAAACCTGGCCTTCTTACCACTTCACAGCCTTTAGGATAAGAGCAAAGTGATAATATGTCTTCCAAAATCCAAGTGGAAGGAAGTGCAAGCAGCACAGGATCATCCAACATGCAGATGAAGTAGATATAACTAACCTGAGAACATAGAGAACAATATGAAGGTGTTTGACTAGGTGGAGGGTCTTTTTGCTCATTGCCTGTGTCATTTCCTTAGCTGAAGTATGTGTTAGGAATGGCAGTGTGCACCAGCTCACTGAATTCCTAAATGGCTTTGGGGATTGGTACCCTGTCTCTGGCACGATCATCATAAGAGTCAAAGCTAAGTTGCATGTTAGGGGTGAAGAATAAAGACAATAATAGGTTTCTTCCTGTGTCCCAAAGCAGTCCCCACAAAGGCTATCCTAGAGTCTTTGTGGAAGCTGGGGAGGCCTCACTGCAGAGGGGTAGAGAAATCTCTGTGGTAAAGGACAGCCCTTCAAGTTGCCCAGGAAGCAGACAGCAAGCTGGGATTAGGTGTCCCCGAGCCTAATTCCTGGATGGGGGGAGGGATCATGAAAAGGTGGTGGAAAGCCTTTAGACTAAGATGTGAATCTGATTCTGGGAGGGACTGAAGACTGAAGTAAGGAAACCTTCGGCCCCAACTTAAAGCGAACAGGAGTTCCAGCAGCTCCATCCAGAGACTGTCTGTCAGGAGGGCCCTCACACCATTCTTCCTCACTTCTTCTGCCATGCTTGGTCCTTGGCTAGGAGGAGCCCACTGGCAGGCAGCAC